>NW_022989810.1:2502478-2927305 GCF_902827175.1 Gymnodraco acuticeps
AGTCTCACGCTCCAAAGGGGCGTGGCGAGCTGCAGCTCAATTACATTTAAAGGGCCAGACCCAGAATCAGCACCTTTGTAACAGGGCTTAAATAGAAGGATATGAGGCATGCTACAATGGGTGATCTGTTTGGTATGTTGAGCAAAACACTTCAGAGACATATTTTGTAAAGATATGGCACTATAATATATTGTTCAAATATAGCATAATAGTTTACCTTTACGTACAGTACTTATAGTTACTTTACACCACTGCAAGTGTCCCTTGCACCAGCAACCTCTTACCAAACCTTTACATAGACTTTTTCACACCCATCTCAGGGCAGCAGCATTAGCAGCAGTGGCAGCTTGCCTCGGGGTCGGGGACATTAGCCTGATGCTTATCTGGCTACACAGCCCATCGCTAGCTACCAGTTCTCTCTCTCTACCACTCCCTGTTTCGTTCATCCTCTCTCGCTCTCTGTCTGTTGCTGAGATATGATTTGGTGAGAGGAGTCGAGCATATCGATTCAGCCTCCGCCGCTGTCCCTCTCTCACTATTTATCCCCTTTTTCACTGCGCTGCGACCATTCCAACTCTCTCCACTGTATCTCTCGCTCTCTATCCACTTCTTCTTCTTTTCTCTCTCTGGCGTACCGTCATAAAAACTCCTCTCTTAGACGCTCATGCAATAAACCAGGACCTCCCGTCTTCCTGCGCACATCTCCCCTGGCGAGGACAAAACCAATAAAGAGCCGGCTTGATTACAGCTGCTGAGCGCCAACACCCAGGTACAACACAATGGGGCTGAGGGTGGGCTGAGTGTGGGCAAGGTGTGATAGGATGTCGGGGTGAGAGGGGGTGGAGGTTGCCTAAGAACTACTGAAGAGACAGTTTGAATCTCAGTCTGACTCCCACACCTAAACCCTCAAGACGCTCCTTGATAGTACTCGCAGAGATAACCAACAAAAAGAGGTGATGGTAGCCTAGAGGCCAGCTGGCATCATGTGGGCATTTAACTCCCAGTAGCACCAGTAGAGGAGCTCAGTCAGCTGGACTTTTCATCTGTTAATGTGTAACTGTAGGAATGTAAAGCAGGGCATGGAAAACAAAATGTACACTCATTCAATTGAACCTGCATTAAGAAGGATTTAGAAACAGGGATAGGTAGATGTTATACTACAATGTGGCCAATGATATATCAACACAAGTGTGACGAGCCAAGGTGAGGACTGCTGTGGATCCATGTCCTTGACTCTTGCTTCTAAGTCTTTTCCTTATTTTCCACGTTTCCTTTCCCCCAGTTCTGTCACAGAAACATGAATCTGGGGCTCCTGGGGTTCAGAGTCCCACAAGCTGCAGCCTGCTACGTCTGCCTCGTCTACTGCTCTGTCACCATGGTGACAGATGACTCCCGTTACTTTCTGTTGTCCTCTCGCCGGTTTCCTTTCTTTTCCTCTCTACTGAGCTCCCCTCACCTCACATCCACAATGCTTGCCAACAATGAAACACAGGTTGACAGGGGGTTGCAAGAGAAGTTGTCAGAGGTACCAGCCAATACAAATAAAAGATAATTAGCTGCTTCAAATGACCAGGACCAATACGTTTACGATAATTTAACGGATACAAGCGGCCGAGATGGGTTTTCTCCGCAGGGTGGCTGGTGTCTCCCTTAGGGATAAGGTGAGAAGTTCGGTCATCAGGGAGGGACTCGGAGTTGAGCCGCTCCTCCTTCGCGTCGAAAGGAGCCAGTTGAGGTGGTTCGGGCACCTAGTTAGGATGCCACCTGGGCGCCTCCCTAGGGAGGTGTTCCAGGCACGTCCAGCTGGGAAGAGACCAAGGGGTAGACCTAGGACCAGGTGGAGGGATTATATCTCTTCGCTGGCCTGGGAGCGCCTTGGGATCCCCCAGTCAGAGCTGGTTGATGTCGCCAGGGAAAAGAAAGTTTGGGGCTCTCTGCTGGAACTGCTACCCCCGCGACCCGATCACGGATAAGCGGGAGAAGATGGATGGATGGATGGATAATTTCACATTTTTGTGTTCTTAACCTGTAATGTATTGTATTGACACCTGAGGGTGAGAAAGGCTTAGATGTGTAGAGCAAATGTTGAATGCATATTCCATAGCTCTCACCTTACAAAAACCAACATTACTGTTGTAACACAACAAAAACAGAACAGTTCTGACTATTCAAAAGAACATCAAAAACGTTTTTATTATTGCAAATTGCCATTGTGTTTTCCTCCTCTATCGGCGTGTGTAGCGCTTGTTTAGTCAATGAAAGCAATTTGGCCTCATATTTATGTGCTCCAATTTCATTATAAGAAAACAATATGATAATGTAAATATCCCATTGTGGAGAGATAATTTATGTATGACTGTATGCTACATCACATGCATGGAGGACTGAATGTGAAAGTTTACTTCAGTTACTTAAACCCAATATAGCCATGTCAATGTGTCGTTTGGAATTCATTGTGATGGCATAGTGTAATGAAACACATAAGATATATATTTTGATAGCCACTGGTGCTATTTGTGCTTCTGCCAATGTTCTGTTTGTGTTGTGCACTTTTGTTTGTATGATTATTTAGAATATGGTTTGGGTGCAAAATGTGCAGGACTAATAATTGATTTCAGGCAGACCTGAATTGAAACAGAAGAGTATGGAAACATATAATCAGACATGTCTAAGTAATGTCCAGACCGGAGGTGTCCTGTAATAAGTACAGCATTAGCTGTAAATATTATTACAGCCTTTTAATATGTCTAATAACCACTACAATTCAGGATGTATTCATTAGGAGGAATAATGAAATTGCAACTTTGCTAAGCTGCCTTTCAACATCACAGGAGGTTGGTTTCATGACCAGGACTCAAAATGTGTGCTATGTAAACTCTGCTAGCAAATAGCTTAAAAACACAGGGTGTTTCTCAATGTCGAGGACGCTTCCTTGGTAGGACATGGCTTCCGAGTCAGGTTCTTCAGAAGCGAGGCAAGAATCCTTCCTAGCCTCGGAAAACGAAGAATGGTGGAACAGGCTAACAGGTGTGCGTCATATGCGAGACCCCCGCCTTAAATGGAGCGCGATTTCCGCCAAAGATTTTGGAAATTGGTCCGTGCGCAAAGCATTGTGGGGATTTTAAGACCGCGGAGGATGCACGTGTGCAGCCTTGAAATTTCCCGGAACGAAGGACGCCGGCCTCGGTAGAATTCCAAGGATCCTGGACATTGGAACAGTCCTTCGGCGGGACTCGATGACGTAGCATCCTTGAAATAGTGGCTCTGGAGGAGCCTTCCTCGACATTGAGAAACACCCACACATTGTTTAACTAGCTTGATCTAGTGCGGGGAAAGAAAAATAAGCTTGCTATGCAATCACGAGAAGCAACTCTACAACACTAAAACTCAGTTTGAGCTGTTGGTTAGAAGATGATCTCCCCCCTCCCTTAAGAAGTTGTTTTTGGTCCCATCCATGAATTGGCTTTACAGCACTGTGTAACCTTTTCTGTACTATATGTGGATTGAAATACTCTGCAGTCTGTAACCAGCAGATTTCAAATGTAGTTTAAATTACATGTGTAATTGTTAGACGAGAGTATGCACTATAGTGCAGATATTGCATGCTATATACTGATACTAGATGTGGAAACAAGTTAGTTTTCCTCCAGCCTGTGAGTGTACACACTTTACCACATATGCTTTTTAAAATGGGGAATTGCACAGCTGCAAATAAGATGTCACTGCAGACCAACGATATATAAGACAGTGGGATAAAGTAAACAGCTTTGAGGATGACTCACTAAAATTACACCCAAGATCGTGCTACCTGTTTGGAATCATTAAACAGCAGCAATATGGGTTTTCATTTGCCGGATTTGTAACAGTGTGCTGCTTTCAGTACATTGCATCTATGCAGAAAATCCAATGCAGCTATTCATATCCCCACTTATAGCATCACACACTTTGCAAAAGGCTCATCTGGGAAAAGCCTATGACGTGTACAACAAACTCGATAACGTCCCTGCTATCGCTTCATACATAAGTCCAACAACAGACACACTTTGGTCGCAGGCATTTCAGGGAAGCAAGCACAAAGAGCTGGCATAAGGTTGGGTGGGGGTTCGGGGTTGTGTGTATGTGTGTGTACTATAAGAGTGAAGGGGGGCTGAGTATGGTTGCAGTTTAAATGTAGTGACCACTCAATTCAAACCCATTCAGGCCTTCTAAGAACAGATCCCCACACCCCATTAGGACCTCTCCTGACGCACACATGCATAAAACATGGCAGCTGGATCTAAAAGCATACAGCCCATTAGCAGGCCTGGGCAAGAAAGAGAGAGACACAGAGAGACAGAGAGAGACTCATACAAAAACAGCCTTGATCGAATGGATGGCCAAGCTTCTAGCACACTGCTGGTTTGTAGAGAGTTGGATTGTTGACTTTTTACCAGTGAGTACAGACCCAGAAATGATAAAGCTGCATTGAAAATGATAGCACATGTATTACTAGTTAGCTGTCAACTATTTATAACAATATGGTCATTTAGCAGTCCAGTCATTGACTACAATTCAGAGACAGGGAAGAAGGACAAAAAATGGCTAGTGATGGATAATAAGTTCACTTTAATCAGTCAGATGTGATGATTGCTGGATCACAGTTTCCAGGCACAGAGCCCCCTGTTCAGCCCTTCCAGTGGCTGAGTGTTCTGGCCATGTAATGTGAGGTGGCAGAGAGCCCAGCAATGCTGTAAATTATTTCTGACGGTAGGTTGGGGGACAAGAGAAAAAGACTTGCAGTCCCCGGAGACAGACAGTGCATGGTGTGGAGATATGGGGCCTGCTCCTATATCAAGAAATGAAGGGAGGCCTGCGTGTTCTCCCGGCCCTGCAGGAACGCCGGTCTGTTTTGCAAGTTTGAAGCCATTCTGCAGTCTGCAAAATGTGTCTAACAGCCATGCCTGGCCATATGACCGGGGGCCTCTCTGCGGGGGAACGGAGCATTTAGCAGACTAATCATAATATGCTCCAATGCATAAGTGAGATCTAACTTCTGTCTCTCTCCCTACTCACTTACTCTCTCCCTCTCTACCTCTCTCTCTTTCTATCTCTACACACAACACAAGCAATTTTCTACAGCAAATGTAAAATTACAGGAAGCTTGTATTACAGTAACACTGCCGCTAAAAGGCTAGTCAAATGCTATTCGTGAGATAATAATAATGATTATATTCTAAGTATGAGGTTTCTTTATTCAGTGGTAATTTTGTTTATGCAACGCATGGTAGTTTATGGTTTTCTGCAGAGACAACATTTTACCACATACCTCTAACTTGTCATGTTAGGAATACTGTGTTTCTTTTATTATCTTTTCTTTTTAATGACTGTTTTTATATGCCTTTGTCTGAATGTCTTTCATTTTTGTAAAGCACCTTGAATTGCCTTGTGTTGAAAGGTGCTATATAAATGAACTTGCCTTGCCTTGCCTTTCCCTTACTCATAAGGTAGACTACTCAAAAAACACAATGGCCTGTGTAGGTGTTTGACTGTATGTGCAGGTGTGTTGGGGAGGTTGGCGTTTCCACTAAATTCGAGCTTTGGACTTATCATTTTTGTTGCACATACACCCTCTCCTCTCAGGCACAGCAGAGACAGTATAGCACACATGCTGCAGCAGCGGTGCACTGGGCCGCACGCGCAAACTGGCATACACGGCTACGCGCACAGCACAGTCACACCTCGGCATGGTCACATACCTAAACGGTTCATTTTATCCCCCCCCCCCCACCCCGCGGTAGGCTGCGTGTGCCGCGGCAGCATCGCTGATCGGCCCCATCATACATCCAGGAAATATCTGCAGCGAGCAGCGGCACTGTGCTGTAGGTTGTTATTACGAAGGCTGGCTGCCGATCGATAAACGCAACACCCCCCCCCCCCCCCCCCCCCCCCCCCCCCCCCAATACTCGTTTGACATACCAACGGGGAAGCCCTTGCTCATAAATCAGGGCATTTCTTTACAAAGGAATCACTCACCCGATGTTGCTCAAAGCCTGCTCGAACAGCTCCGTCTGCAAGATGTTCTGAGGTGCGGAGACAGCCCCGTTGAAATGTGATAAAACCGAGCTACAGAACTGACGCAATGTCTCGAACTGCATTTTCCCCCTCCGTTCGCTTTTATCCTCAGTAAATGATCACTCTTTTTCTTTTCACCAACAATACATCCCAAAGCCTGCGCTCTCTTCGGACGCCCCCCTCCACACATATACCTCCTCAGTATTTTTGATATTATTATTATCTTCCCGGGGGGCGCATTAAACGCAGAAAAACCTATCAAGTTCCATATTTCTCCGGCCGCTCCTGGTAAAAAGTGTCCTCAGATGAGCCGCATTCCAGGCGGGAGGCTTCGGTCATAATGCTTCGGACTTGAAGCGAGAAAAATAAGGTGGTGCCGGTAACGAGCCTTTTCTTCTTCTCGCCGTGGCAAAAATCTCTTCTCGGTGTGCAGGAAGAGGCGAAGGAGCGCCCAGAGGAGAGAATGAGCGGAGAAGCATCCTACACGGCGGCCAGCAGCGGCAGCAGCAGCATCCCTTACCGGCGCATCAGCTGCTGCCTCACATTCAACTCATATTTCCCGTCGCCTATGAAGAGCACACACCCGCGCTAACACACACGCGCGCGCACACACTACGCGGCTGATGTGCGCACTCTTTGCCATCATCTCTCCATCCTTTTTCATATTCTGTTTGATAAAGCACAGTGATACAGGGGAGAGAGGGTTATCCCTTTATATTCCATATCGGCTCCTCATCAGTAACAGCAGATGACAGTCCTAATACCTCTGAAAGGTTGAGTGTCTGCCTGTGAGGAAAGGGCACACATAAGGGGCTTTTCCCAAAGGGGTTACTTATTTTCATTTTGTTCAGTCAGTTGTTTTTCATGTAGCCTAACTTTAAAAGTGTCAAAATTAGTTGAAAAATGTGCAGTGAGGTTGAAGAGGTTCCTTAAAGCTGCTGATGCAAATAATGTTGATGAAGTATTTTTACAGGACAATCAATAGATGTGGTACTTGAACATGGAGCTATTAGCTTTCTGATGGGTTCCTATAAATGAGTTCTGATAAGAATACACTTCCTGAGCCGGAACATGTCTCTGTGTTAGATGTTCAATATGGTCCTGAGGGATAAAATATACGAACCAACAGAATACTTGGCTATTCAGCAATTAGTTAGTTAGTTACTAAATAATGCAGACTTTATTTAAGGATTATGACAACTGTATAGAATGAAGATAGAAGAGTGATAACGTTATCAGTGTGTTGATATTGACTCAATAAAACTCATGTGTTTAAACTAAATCAGCTACAATGCTTGGTTCTTGTGTAAGTTATAGTTGCCAAATTCCCCATTCTCAGGTTAATCGCTTCCCTACAAAAACAAGCACCTGGTAGAGCAAATGTTCAAGCATGCTGAAAACCTTTGCATGACACATTGCATCAATTTGACTATAACACATTTTGGCTATAACAATATTAAAATAAGACCCAGCATGAAATAAGCCCAACATAAAAGTAAAAACTAAACATTACCCAACTGTCCTGCGCTACTTCACTTACTGAAGTTCTACACATACAGTTTCACAATGAAAAGGGGAATCACGGTATAATGGGCATGTTGTGTTCACTTGTGATTTACTCAATATTGAGTTAAAAAGGATTTGTTTTAAGTCTTTCTCGGTGTCTGAGCGCTCAAGTTGCTTGCACACTGGACTCCATGTGTTGTAAGGTTAACACATGTTTGTAAGCCAAACCAGAAATGAGATGAATGGCAAAGGGATGTTTATTGGCTTTTGGACTTTAGGAGATGATCAACTTTGGCAAACAACATTTGACATACTACAGGGTTTGTTCAACACGATAATGTTCTATATTCATTTTGAAGCATTAATGCAATAGCCAGAAGCTTAAAAATGCTTGTGTGAGGTATTTACTGACCTATCTAAACTCTCATGCAGGAAAATACGTATATTTTAAGTTTGCTGTTACCACAGACCTTATATCAGGTGTGACAAACCCCATTCAAAAAACCTACTGAAAGACGAAGGAACTGCAAGTTACAAAATGCTAACACATTCCCGGGCTCAATCGTGCAGCACTCTATTGCAAAGTTTAGATTCTGCAAAATCATCATCCCATGTCAGTAAACATGATAGTAAATTATAGGAATAATCATGAAAATCCAATCCCAGTGTAATCATTGTTGTTTCATCAGCCTCACCCAACACTGCAGCTGTCCCAGCATATCTGTGTGTTCATTCAAATGACACCTTAGAGACCAAGATAAATTAGAAGCCTTCCCCAAGTTATTTCCTCTTATAAATAGACTGTCAGCTTTTTCCCCTCCTTTCTGTAGCAGAACAGATCCAGGAGTTAATTTAAACATTCTTTAAGATGAATGGAAGTGGGTTTTGGTGCTTATGCAGTGGGAGTTCTATTTATGGACTCTCTGCTATCCATCATCAGCATTTTCCCGTAAATATTTCGACAGCCAGTTTCTTGTTCAGTTTCTTGTTGTGTAGGCAATGCCAAAGCAAGCTCCTCGGTATTACCTCCACCTCTCCAGCCATGTAATCAATTAATATACAATGGCAAGGGCCTGGACTGGAACAGAAAGTGACTGGTTGCCTGAATGCTTGGAGCAGTCTGATCTATAGTCGGTCTGATCATCCATTAAAACGACCTTAAAGCAGCCAGCCATTTGCGGAGAGACGGTGGATATGTACTCCAGTTGCACAGAGACACAAAATGCTGTTTCCCTGCATCATTCTTAAATGTTTATAGAAGTGTAGCCTTGATTACAATTCGCAGTCACAGAACATATGCAATAAAGATGCTCTGCTCTTTATTGTGCTGCTGTGCGGTGTGTTCTAAGTATAGAAACATAACGGTTGAAGGATAACATAGGAACACAGGAGTAATGTGTGTGATATGTCTACATTAGATTTATATCAAACATTTAGAGAATTTTGCATAGCTGTAACGTAGCCTCATTACACTGTGAAAGCACTCAAATGTACACTCATCTCGGACACACTGCTGGATAATGGGCAGGTATGTGAGACATATCCGTCAAAGCATCCATTTGGAGGGAAATATCTGGCCATTATATCAAGTTGATTTTTTTCTCCAAAAGAACTACCATGTTTGCAGCTTCAGCGTATATTGGAAGGTGGATACAAGGTTGCTCTGACAGAGAGAGGACACAGAAATAATGAGTTGTGTCTCCAAACATACTGGCGTGTGCACTGTGCATGCTGGTTTTGAAGGGGATATGGCCCACCAGATGTACACTTACAAGGTCAGCAGAGAGAAGTAACAGGGATATGGGCTGGATGAGGATAGACGAAAGAGAAATAGGGGATATGTTCACTGAGAGAATCATCGCCTCCTAAATGACTTAACTTTACTGATCATAGGTTTGTTGTCCCATACTGAAGAAAATGTTATACATTCTGTCTGAAAATAAGTCTAGTCTGGTATAAGCATGGTCTTAGACAAACAAATGCTACCTTACATCTGAGCAAACAAGGACACAGTAGAAGTTGTCTGAAATGGCTCTCTGCTCCACACATTTCTATAGTGTGTCCTCTTTCTTCTTGGCAGAAGAAAGGGGACGGAGCCCCCATGTAGACATCGAAGTAACTTCCCTATTTCACAGAAGTATCAAGAAATAGTAAACCAGATATAAGATTCACAAACACAGCATGTCCGTGGTGTCAGTGTCTGAGAGAGTTCTGCTCAGAAGGGGCACACGAGAAATGGACCACAACGTTCAGCACTGAAATTCAGCCTGCCCCTGCTTTTCTACTCCAAAATAATCTTTAAAAAGCTCAATTCACGTGCATTATAGGGCTTGGTCTTGCCTAAAAACATATGTTCTTACGTTTGTAGAATGCAGATTTACATGATCGCAGTGTGTGTGTGTGTGTGTGTGTGTGTGTGTGTGTGTGTGTGTGTGTGTGTGTGTGTGTGTGTGTGTGTGTGTGTGTGTGTGTGTGTGTGTGTGTGTGTGTGTGTGTGTGTGTGTGTGTGTGTGTGTGTGTGTGTGTGTGTGTGTGTGTGTGTGTGTGAAGAAGAGAGTGGGTGGTTGACTTCTGTAGAATTGCTGAGTTAGTGCCAGAAACATTATCTGTGTCTCTGTCCTCTTTATAGGCCTCATGGGCTCCATGTACAAGCCGTTTTATATGAGGTCTTGACTGGACTTGGAGACATGTCTCTTATTCTAGGTCTGAATCACTGTTCTGCACTACATATACAACGGCTGCATACTGTATATCAGGAGTAAAGCTAAAAGGCTCTCAGGCAGTAATTGGCATCATGAGATCTTATGTGATGTATAAACAGCGGTCGGTGTCAAGTACATTTACTCAAGTACTGTGCTTACGTACACTTTTGAGGGACTTGTACTTTACTAGACTATTTACATTTTGTGATACTTTGTACTTCTACTCCACTACAGTTCAGAGGTAAATGTGTACTTCTACTTTACGACACTTATTTAATACCTTTAGTTACTTTGCAGATCTGGATGAATGATGTGAAATATAACCAAGTGTTAAATCAGACTGTAGTTCCACCTGGAGTAAATTCACAAGCTACCCTGCAGTATACAAAGTCATTCAAACTAGCTGCACCTTTACCAGCTTTGAGAACACTTTCATGATCAATCATTATAATCAAAACAATTGATATATGATTCTGTAATGGGCCAATTTGCATTATGAGTATTTTTACTTTCAGTACTTAAAGTATATTTTGATACTTTTGTACTTTTACTTGAGTAACATTTGAATGCAGGACTTTTACTTATATCAGAAAATTACACTATGGTACTTCTACTTTTACTAGAGTACAATGTCTGAGTACTTCTTCCACTCTGTGTATAACTCTCTGATCAAACCATGTTCTTGGCTGTACACAATAATAAAAACGACTCATATGGAGCATGTAGGTGTATTCTCCCACATATAGAGCTGAGCTGTATGTGGATGCGTACCTCAGCCCCGATCCGTTGTCAAGGGACGCCTGTCTGGGCAGGAGTCCGACGTGAGGTCTGCTTCTGTCTGACCCTGGTGGCAGGTCCCCTGGGGCTCCCTGGTAGGGGTAGAGAGACGGGTCCTGCAGTTTGGCCTTCTTCCCCTGCGGCCCGCCCTCAAACACACCCCGTACCTGACCGGGCTCCGGGCCGTAGAACCATGCTCCCGACTTGGTGAGGATTTCTTGTTGTTTTCGGCACAAGTTGCATACCCACATAACCTGCAGGGAAGAAAAAGACGGGTGTCAATATTTTTGGAATGGAGGTTGACAGGCACAGGGTGTCTTCTAAAACCTATGATGAGCTGGTATGGAGCAATGCAGGTGTTTGATATGTGAAGATGTAACATATCGCTGTTGCTGGGTGAAAATCATTTTACATTCAGAATGTTATTGGGTGTTTCATAAAGTCCCAACTCGTCTGTTTTGAACAAATTCAAATAAATCAACAGATTTGGGGGTTTGATTTTTCACCCCACAGCGACCATATTGATAAACACCATGGACACCATGTTAATGAGGTGAAATATGAAATATTGTACACATGCAGCAGCCTTTTGATATAGTTGAAATGTAAATATGTGATGTTTATTTTTTCATTGTTGTCATACATTTTGAATGTGAGAGTCCAAATTCTACCCTTAAAATCTCCTATTGTAGATTAAACTTATTGATAAGTAGACAAAATCATATAAGTGTTAGTCGACTAAGATTTTCCTTGGACAAATCTAGTACGCATGTTTTCCATGTTGAAAATAAGCAAAATCGAATTATTTCCTATGAGTGGTTCCCAAAACTTTTTGTGCCCAAGGCACACCAAAGGACAAGTAAAAATCTCAAGGCACACCTATTGTGCAAAAATAGCTCTTATAACACGTGTTATCACTCATATCATGTACATTATCTGTAAATGTGCATAATTATTTACTAATGCCAAATAAAATGTGACAAAGACAACTATATTACTCATGAAATATTTATTAACGAAATATTTCAGAAATTAATTTGAAACTTTATCAAATTAGGCTTCATCAAAGCAGCAACACACTCATTTAAACCAGACAGGTCACAAAATTAAAAATGAGGCAAAGGAAATTCAGCACAGAGAACTGTCAATGCAAGGAAGCTGCATTGTCCATGGTCCTGAACTACAAATTATAAATGTAACATTTCAGCAATCAGCATTGAAACATGTGCTATTGTAAATATTTTTGCCGACTTACAAATTAGTGAGATACATGTGCCTGTCGGGGCGCGCAGATTTTTGTAATCCTTGGTGGCACTGAGGAGAGGGCCACTCGCAAGTCCTGTTCAACAGAGAGCCGTGACCTCCTGTTGTTCTTCATGTAAACCAGAGTAGAGAACGCTAACTCCAGAGATGGGATCGTTACTAAAAGAATGTAATATATTACATATTACTTTTTTTTTTTTTTAAAGTAATATATTACACTACTTCGTTACTATCTACATAAAGTAACTCGTTACTTTACTCGCCGAGCACGTACGAACTGCGCATGCGTGAGTGGCAATAACTTTCCTTACGAGCAGGCGGCGGTAGTGTGTATTTGTCATTCAAAACAGGCAACAACCGGAAGACAGAGAAGAAGAACAGACTAAGTGATATAAACAAACAACAAATAGCTTGTGCGGTAGCTTCACCTTAGCATGTGTTCTTTGCAGGTGTTTGTTGAGGTTTGACGTGGTGTTTACAGCAGTGGATAACAGCTTCTGGCCTGGACACAGTTTGCACCTCACCGTCACATTCCTGTCTATTCTTCGGACGAACTCAAAAATAATGGGCATACCTCCACCCCTCGAAAGTTATCGCTGACTCAGCCATGTTTATGCAGCACTGCACGTGGAGATGTGGACGCACAAGTCGCGCAGATTACGTACATATAAACCTACAAAGTACTGATATAGTAAATAACAAAATAATTATTTTTTGTGTAGTTGTATATTGCAATAATAACGTATGGTTGTCACAAAATCCCACGGCACACCCGGACTTGCCTCACGGCACACCGTTTGGGAACCACTGGAGTAGAGAATGCTATTGCAGTTAATGCACTTTGATAAGATAAATGGAAAGGAATAACATGTTCCTTCTGTTACGGACCGGGGAGATGGAGGTTTGTCCTGCTCTGTAATGTTGTGCCTTTATCTGCTCTATACTGCAGTCCCAGCAGCCAGCTCACCATTAGCCTCATAAATCCAGGAGCAGACAGGAGCCCTGATCACTACCACACATGTACAGACAGAAACACAGACACACACACGCACGCACACACACACACACACACACACACACACACACTAAGCTAAGCATGCTGTCGCGACTTGATAAGGTTTATTTGTGTTTATTGCTATTTGGTTAAAAAAAATAGCTTAACTCACTCATGCCTGAGCCACATGACCACACTAGTTAAAAAAAAGAGCAACTTTAAGTTAAATCTAAGTGTGTCTGAAAATACTAGAAGCTAGCCAAATGATTGACAGGCCAGACGGCCAGTTGGGCGGCCAAGAGCTACTGCAGCCCCTCACCATCAACCCCACCCACTCCCTGCCTTTCTAGTCCCAGTGCTGAGTCAGTGCATTACTTTTATTAGTGAGAGCGAGCTCTGAATGCTGCCTCACCATCACTGGGACTGTGGATCGTCTTTTTTTCAGTAAGCCTTGAATCAAATAAGAATTGACTGATATGTTATTTCTAGATTAACTGAACTAAACTGAGCTGGTCTGTGCAGTTAGAGGCTGCAGTTGTTCAAAGGCTGGATTTGTAACCAAAAGCCTAAACCACAACTGCTTATCTCAGGGACTGGCTGGAGCAGAAGCTCTGGGTGATACCAAGTAATAACTGCTGTGGGAGAAACCCAACAAACGATCACAGGGGCTAAAAACCTGGAGCACACCTTGTTTAGTATTTGCACCAGCACACAGATCAAACAAGAATTATTATTGGGGTGCATGGGTGGAGACGTGGAGTACAAGATAAATGAGTTGTCTAATTGCATTGCATTACACATGTCAGTGCTGATGGGTGGGAAGTCAGTGGGAGATCATGTCCTTGTCACTGAACTAGTGACTTACTGGTTGGTCGCGACAGGGCGCTTGTACAGAAATGTGAGGGATTTCACAAACTACCACCACATTACAGCCTCCTTGTGAAGCTCCGAGCTGCCGGATGACTGTGATCTCCTCAGACTAACAGTGTGAAATAGCAGAAACAACGAGTGTGTTTGGTACTCAGCAGTTATGAGGGACTGAATAGGAAGATATAATTGGGATTGGGAATCAGTGTTGCATATGTGCACATTTACAGGTGAAACACACAAAATAGAAGGGATAAGAAGAGAAAGGATTTTATTGCCCGTAATGATCCCATGACTGTTACAAATTCAGACTGCCTTGACATAAGTAGGCAGCATACAAAAAGTAAACAGAGGTTTGTAAGGCAATGAAGAATGACACTGCAGCTATAGGCTGATATTTCAAATATTTCCTTTTTTTAAGATAATAAAATAAAAGGCAACAAGCACTGCAAAGGCGATGTGCTTTCTTCATCTGCAATAGAGCATGGAATCACAGGAAACATCTCATATGTTGTACGGATGTGGTAATCATCTTAAAACCTACTCATGAAGTATTTAACATTTTGAATGTAATTCAAAAGGCTTCACAATCACACATCATTTACTGGCCTATGTGACATCGCCCAACAGCCATCAGTGTTACAGATGGGCTGTAACTGTGCTGACACACAATGGATGCATGGAGGCTACAAATGGTGCTTTATGTCTCCCAGAGGAGAGTAGCCAGTGAGGCCATGACTGACTCTTTAACTGGGGTCATGTTGAGAGCTCTGCTGTGAACCATGAGTCAGCAGCTAGGACCCAGGAGCCACAGAGGCCAGTTTTGTTCTGCTAATCAACCAACTTCCTGTACCTGGAAGTTACACACTTGCAGTGCACCTATAAGACATTGCACACAGTGTACTTTACTTGACATCACCTCAAATTAAAAGTGAGTCTGGGGAATATTTCTCCAAATGGAATTATCACATGGAGAGGACAATCAGAAGCAGACAATATGTTCTTATTCTGCACCTCCAGTCATTTAAACATATGAAAAAGCATACTTATTTACTTCTAAATGAACCATTTTCTAAAAAATAGTAATCATTAGCATTAACAAAATGCAAAAAAACTGATTATGTGGTTAATTACTAAAATCTGCTCTTCTCTCTCCAGCGGCCCAGTTCTTTCACAGAAAACTGCAGCCTATGACCTATATATTTACCCCAATTAACATAGAGTCAGTTGCTGTGCACATCTCCTGTCTGCCAAGAGAAAAAGTAAGGTTAAAGTCACTGCTGGGCTAAATCCTTATTTGTCCAAAACATTACATGAACTACAAAAACTGCATTTGAGATGATCTAAACTGATTTTTTAAGCCATGTGGGCCCGAGAGGATATAATAGTTTTATCAACTGTAGAAACAGAGGCCTATCTAGGCTGTGACAATATCTAGGTTGAAATAGTCTTAAGCATTATGAAATGTTATTCTAAATGAAAGAATAAATTATCCAAACATCAAGTCTTATCATAACCACAATGCTGTATCCCACCTAATATGTGTCAGTAACATAAACATGTTTTATTAATTACACTTTTTTGTCGCACTGGCAGAGCCATCATGAGGCTGAAACAGGAAGCAGGCTAAAGACAGTGTGAGGTCAATCCACACTGACAGGAAACTGTAGTAGCCCTCATTCCCTAATAGCCCACATGGACCCCACAACAGATGCATGTCTACACAATGGCACACACTATGAGAGGCCGTCTAGCTCACAACTCATACTTGGTCTTACAAACAATATCAGAATCTCACATGTACACCACCAGACTCTTTCACACACAGTATCATACCGTCTTTAACGTACTGTCATTCCTTCCTTCATTTACTATCATACTATCATACATAAATAACTATTCTCTCTCACACACACTACTATACCCTCATACATACTACAATTCCTCTCTCACATACACTATCATTCTTTCTCACACACAAAGTTCTCTATCTTGCATACACTACTAGAGTATTATAATGTAGTATAATGTTGTCTGTAAGTGGGAATAATAGTGTTTCTAAGAAAGTACTTAAAGGCCATAAATCAAAGTTACTTACACCAAACTGTACTTTCTTAGAAACACTATTATTCCCAGTGAAACTATAAAAAAGAAGATACAAGGCACTTAATGATCTCATACAAGTGTAACATACACAGATTAACACATAGGACCGCTAAGTGTAAACAAGGTAAATATAGCTAATGATAGCTGTGCAATAAGCATGTATACAGGCTAATATGGCTAACGCTAGCGCGAATGCTAACGCATTTTCTCATTGAGTTTAAACATCTCCAAATGTCATCAAATAAACACAATACATGTTACTAATCCTAACAGTGTAAGTGTAAGGCTTACACTTACACTTACAATCATTGCTTTCTGACGGACTTGACCCTTTTACTCTTCAGGTTACATAGGGAAGTAGTAGTCTACTGCCATCGTGGGCGGTGTCCGTCAAACAAAAAACGTAGAGCCAATCAGGAACTGAGAATTTAGTCCAACTTCCTTTTCAATCATACTCTCTCACAAACATAACTATTCTTATGCACACACCCTATCATTCTGTTTTATACACATACCTATATAGTCATTCACATGAACTATTATTACCTCTTATAAGCTATTATTTGGCCTTTCATTCACTGCTATTCTGTTTTACATATATGACTATTGTTATTAACATGAAATACTATTCCCTCTTACATAGGTTATTATTCTGTCTTACATACATTGTTTACCGATTACACACATACTACTATCCTCTTTCACATACACTATTATAATGTTCTATTAAATTATAGTTGTTTGTGAAAGATGATAGTGGTGTGTGTACGAGAGTATGATGGTGTGTTTAAGAGATTTTGTTTTTGTGTGTGAGAGAGAATAGTTATTCATGTATGATAGTATGATAGTAAATGAAGGAAGGAATGACAGTACGTTAAAGACGGTATGATACTGTGTGTGAAAGAGTCTGGTATTTTACATGTGAGATTCTGATATTGTTAGTAAGACCAAGTAGTTGTGAGCTAGATGGCCTCTCACACACACACACACACACACACACACACACACACACACACACACACTCACTCACTCACTCACACACACACACACACACACACACACACACACACACACACACACACACACACACACACACTCACTCACCACTCACTCACTCACTCACTCACTCACTCACACACACACACACTTCCCTTCGGCTTAACTCTTCACGGCTGAGCGCAGGCAGGGGGTTGGGGGCTGTGGCCCTGGGGCAGGGCCATTTCTCCCTGTGTTTGCACATTTCATAGTCATTGAACCTGCAGCTAAAAATAGAAATCTAAAACGTAGCACCACCACACGTTGCAAACACCAGCAGAAAGATATACTCTATTAAATGTGCTATAGGCTGTTTACTGAGGCACTGAATTAAGGGAAACAAACACCCGGTGCCGTGGGATCAATAAATAATTTCCTTTCTAATACTTTCTCTTCACACCGAGGGTGTTTTCAGTGATACAAGAAAATACAGCCTTCCAAAATAATGTTTGTGGGTCTGCTTAGAAGAGTGAGAATATAAAAAAATACAGCATATACTGAAGCTACTCAGGGACAGTCTTTGCCAGTAAATATGTATCTATTCCAAACACATGCATTGTGGTTAAGATTTTGACAAAACTGCGTATTTTGTTGTGACTAGCCCTACCCCATAAATGAATTATGATACAACTATATAAAAAATAGTATCTTCCCTTCAGCAATGTACTTTACATTAAAAATATTTCTTGGGGAGTCACGCACACATATACAAGCCACATTGATTTGCAGTAAGAGGGAGAACTGAGCTCTCTCTTGTGGCCAGTAAACTGCACTGCAACATTACTTAACACAGGCTCCAGAGTGAATCAGCAATATCGTTGCAGGCATAGTGCTCAACTAGAAAGGCAGTTTCAAAGTTTTAATTAATTAATGTTATGTTATGCATTCATAACAGTATATGAAATAGTTTCACAAGAGGCTGCTTAACATTTAGAGAAGGCCTGTGTGATTGCCAATACTCATGTATTCATTTGATTTGGGACTTGACATGTGCCCTGTTTTGATTGCACCAGAAATGCAATGTTATTGAATTGTCTTGTCAGCTATCTACTGAAGGCAGAAATACCAGGAATGGCACTGGAGATGGCTCATGCTGCAGTATTGATGTGGCAGTAAATAACCTGTCATAGGTATCAAATGGCTTTAGTGTTTCTCCCCTTCGCTGAACTGAGGTGAACTGAAGCACTCATTAAAACCTCATGGTTCAGGGAGTGGAGTTTTCCTCAGTACATCCTGTTCTGGACTGGGTCCAGTTTAAGCACACAGGCAAAGATACCATACAAAACACGCCTTAGCAAATGTAGCTCCAGGCTAGTCAAGTGTGATGAGCTGCAAAGCAAAACATCAGAATGTATAATTATGTAGGCCTAAGGTTAATCAAGAAAGGTGTAACTATCTATAAATATGATATAGATATACATAAGTATTTTTGTATAAAGTGCACAGTCCTGTATAAAGTAAATCCAAATAATAAGTTGAAATGTTTTGTTGTAGGGTGATTATATCTGTCCAGTGGATTTTTAGGGCAGTTCTCCAGAATAAAAGTTAACACCATTTTGGTGTGATTCATTTGGCTGACAATGAGGATGAAATGGGAGCGCCTTCATTCACATGCTCCGACGCTGACTGCACGTGGTGAATTACATTTTAATGAGCTTCTAATTTTAGTGTGCGCGCCAGTAATAATAATAGACTTGATGAATATTTATGTTCCTCGTTTGAAGTTCAGAGACATGAGGAAGAGGAGGGAATAGTGCATACATCCAACTGCTTCACGCAGAAATGGTGTCAGACACACCCGCTTTAGCCTTTCTAAGATAGAACTACATGTGTTAAAAACATTTAAACAGATACAAAGTGACCTCACTTAAACAACATTTCATTTTCGGCAACAAAATAAATCACGTCTGCAAAATATTACATTTATATGATCTTCAAAATGCGTATGCTAAATCTTTCTCTGGCGGGTTTTCCAGGATAAATTACAGCAGCACACATTCCAGAGAGAGTGCAGAAATTGTCACATTTCTGACAAACACGATGACCGGTAAAAACGCGATGCAGTCGCCGCTTCATGCTCTCTCAGCTTACCCATGGTGCCGTTGAAGGGACTCACTGTGCCAAAAAATCGCCGTTTTCTAGTCCTTAAAATGTAGCGACGACTGTCCGCATCTCCTGGAAAAAATGAATAAGCAGCCGACCTTCAGCACCGCAGACAGCTCCCGTCCTCACAACAGGCTGCCTGCCTGCCTGCCGGACAGCGACTGCTGGAAACACCGTGAAGGTTACACCGGGGACTCAACGGACAATATCCGATCCGACAAAACCAAGGCGGTCTCTGTCTTCGTCTCTCAACGGAGAAATATCAGTATCCACAGACGTCAATTCAATTGAATGAATAATGGATTTCAATCTACAATCGTTACACTGGATCCATCCAACCGTGCAAAACAATCCTCAATGTCAGTAAGAAGGAGCCGAGCAGTAACGCGTCAAATCACGCTGTTTCCCAGCACCACTGCACGCGTTCCACTGTGCACCCTGAGTTGACGAGAGCTCATTACATATGCGGCGCGTCCAGCTCCACAGCCCGAAACAGAGGAGCAGCGCGGCTACGCAGACGGCTGGCTGGCTGCACTGCTTTACGTTGAGCGCTAACAGTCACACTAAGCCATTTTCGACCCAGCCTGTGCATCGAGTGCCCACATTCAAGCTTCATTAGAAACACAACCCAGCTGCTGACATCGCCACAGTTAAGCCTGGTTCTCTTTATGTTGTCAGACAACTGCAGGACTATGGAGCAATGAGGTCACACCATGTGAAGAAAGCTGCGATCACGTGCTTTAGGAATACTTTTCTCGCATATGTGGGTAAAAAAACTGTAAGATAATTTCTAATTTTAAATTGCTTAGTACCAGGGAATTATTGAGCCATACAATGACCATATCAATTAGAAATGTATTAGAATTGGGAGTAGTGGGTATTGCCAAAACAAAACAAGCTCCCAAATTAGCTATCTGACAGGTAGAAGTATTTTCAAGTGAGCTTATGCCCATCATCTTTCCTACCTGCAGCATAGGTAGGGTAAAGCTAAATATGTTACCCTTTAAAAGTCCTTGTGAAGCCAATTCGGAAAATGCAAACAAAGAAAACTAAGATACAAATGCACATCCTTTTGTTTTCAAACTCCGCAGCATATATACAGTATACCAAAACAAATCATTTCAACAGAGATTTCCGATCAAATTATAACACATTTAATAATATTGATTGACAGTCATTGAAAGAAACATACTCTAAAATTAAATTCAGTTATCTTTATGTTGGTCATTTCGGAGAGCCCTAACCCCTAACCAATAATATAATATCAACTAATCTCCCTGTTATCCTTCACAAATATATGTTTTATTGGCTATTCACTAAAATGCTGTTTTACACCGAACAAGAACCCTATAAAGAGCTGTAGTACTTTGCATTGTTTAGTAGAAACGTTAAGGGGCCAAAAAGCACATGTAATGTCTTCCAGAGTCACACGTGACTTTCTCCCAAGAGACAGTTGACTCCTCAGGCCCTTTTGAAGCAACATCAGAGGAAATGAGGGGCTCCACTGAGGAACTCTAAAGACTTCACAACACTGACACACAGTTTATCTATACCAAAGGGATTTTATATTTGTACCTACCTCCTAAGTGTCACACTTTGGTTTTTCAAGTATCGACTGTAGAGGCTGTAAGCCAGTTGGTGCAATGAATGAGCAGTGATTGTTATTACAACAGGTATTCTATCCGCGTTTTTGTATCAATTATTCAGCTTGTTGTGATAAGGCACAGGGAAATCAAATGAGTGGATTCATCTCAACATTACGTTACATTATCGAGCAGAACTGTGATTGATTTTGGTCCGAGCTTTCACTCCTTTAGGGGCAGTTTAACTCTCAGTCCCTCTATCATATTCCAGTGTGCCATAGCTGTGCTACCGGTCGCAGACATAGAGACTAGTAAATATTCAATGGAGTTTCGCAGAACAAGATCTCTCTCGCCACTGTTGTCACCATCTGTGAGAGAGGGAAAGAGTAGACGGATGGAAAAAGGGCAGGTTTCACCACTGCCACCTCTTTCACTGACACACAATATTTCAGACAAGCTGGTTTGGGACACCAGAGTAATCAAAGCTTCTGCCCATCGGCCACTACAGGCATGAACACACAAAACAAATCAGCAACAATCAATATCACAAAAGTCCTAGTCAAGTACTGTGTATCACAAACTCACAATTAAAGCCCTGTGTTTTCTGGTTTGGCTAATATTGTCCAGCTAGCATAAAACGTTTAAAAACCCCTATACACTACTGATATATTGATAATATAATGACAACCAAACAATAAGTACATTTACATCTGGCTTGATAAAATGCACAATGTCTGTGCAATGCCCTAGTTTAGTAATGATAGGGGAAAGCGTTGAATCTGGCATCATGGTGGTGACATTCTTACTCAACACATACACAATATCGAGGTCGGCAAAAAAGATCAAGGTCATATCTTACCGTTAGTCGATAAAATAAAAAGGATTTAGGTCATTTCTTTGTATCATACGATAGGCTGATGATATATATATTGTGACAATATTATTTTATTGTATAGGGCTTTTTGCTTACTATCTATGTCTATTTTGCTCACAGCTGCTGTAACAGTTACATTTAGGGTTAAGGTTCTCTCTTTCTGCACAGAACTGAAAGAGAATCTTTTCATCTGATCTCAGCTAAAAGACAACACGTCTTCACTGCCCCAAGCTGACCCTGTCCACTCCCTATATCAGCTGTCAGCAAGAAGACACCGGACTCTATAAGCAGACACCATACTGTACATATGACTGCATGACTACTGAAGTAAGCCACCTTTTTTAAAGCCCTCGCCACCTCTTCTGCTCATTTGAATGCTAGCTCTCCTTTTCTCTCAAACCATCTAAACCTCTGTATCCTGCTATAAACGCTTACTCTGCTTTCCTGTTGATGACACGTCTATGAATACCAATATGTTGGACTTTCTGAAGCCACATCTGCAAAAGTATTTTAATGATGGTATTGTTGTCCAACACAGAGACAGTGTAGTGACTCTTCTGGACTTTGATGGAATCTTTTTCGCAGTATGATAGTATACAAAAGTATACATCAGCATCCCCGGTCTTCATGGTGAGTAGACGTCCAGGGCCAGGAGCCTGGGGTACAGTACCACCAGGTAAAAAGCTGGCATTGCCTCAGTGGCACCTTCCAGGGCTCCTCTGCCAATGCCCCCACTGTCACTCGCCAGCCTGCTGCCACTGTTATTACTCAACACCATCTGTACAACAAGGTAACCAATCCCCTAGCTATTATTTCCAGCGAACAATGGCAGCCTGTACAACTGGGGTCTTGGCAATGGAGGGAGTAGCAGTGCAGAGGTCTCTCCCAGTGTTCCTGCTGCTCCGCTGGATCCAACCTGCTTCTATGTTCTTCCCTCCAGCGTGGCTTATAACGGTAAAACACTTTTAGTTACCATTTGATAGACAACACCTAGCATGGCGTCAATAAGACAGCTATTGCTAATTGATGTCATACATGGACAAGGACAATAATACGACCCCCCTAATAGGTTCATCCGACTGTGTTTTTGCTACTAACTAAACAAATACAGCATCAAATATATACATGATCCCCAAGGGCATTCAATCAGTCATTATAGTTTCTTTTTCTAAACTAAATTGTTCAATAGAACACACGTAAGACTGCATTATATCATTGAATTGTGAACGTTCCTATTTGGTGTGGGATTTCCTTTACAATCTTTGGTGATTTGTTATCAATCAAAACCTTTGCTACTAATTGTTTTGTTAAAAAAAATCGACTTCCCTCAACTCCTTGTTGGAGAAAGTATTATTAAAACGCAATATAGATCAGCAAAGATAATAATCTAAATGATTGATAAAGTGAAAAGTGATAAATAATTATGATCTCAATAATGATCCAAATAATCGCGAAAATCATTTTGGCCATAATGGACCGACCCAATGTTTGAAGAGAGGTCCAATTTGAATTCCAAAATGATGCTTACATTGGTACTCCGGTATTGAGTTTTGTACTTGCATAAAGGACTACAAAAGGTCAACATCTTTGCAGCAGGTGGCTAAGTCTAAAAAGGCTGGATGCCACAATTTCCAATATTGCAACACCATCGTTTATTTCATTATACTCTCCATGCCTGGTAAACAACCATCTCGTTCAAACAAGCTAGGCTTTCTGTTTCAAACTTAAACATAGAAGACAGGTCTTCAGGGTTACATTTTTCACAAAAGGACATTATATATTACTGTTTTAACAGTCTGAGTAATACTTCCCATGATTTTAATTGCATATTACCCTCTTTTTTTTCATTTAGCTAGTGTTTATTCAGAGTTTATCCCAGCATACAATGGTAGACTCACAGTCAGACACTAATCAGTTGTTTTGTTTCATGTCATTTTTGGCTGTTACATGTGTACATATACATATCACAGCATTTCATGAACAATGTGTGTGTTGAGACACAGTCCCAAGAAACGCAGTAAAAGGATTTGCTAACCACTTTGTCCTCCTGTTGCAATTCCATGAGAGCAGGAATGCAGCAGAAAGAAAGAAATAGGGAGACAGAGGGGGAAGGGGCAGCAAAGATAGGGAGGGAGACATTGTGAGTGGCATTAGTAGGTCCTGGTAGTACTGTCACATAACAGCAGAGGATTGGATGGCATAGCATACAAAACGTTCAAGCTCATGATTCAAATGTAAGCAGTCTAATGCTAAAAGCTTAGTCTGTGGGGAGGATTGTACAGAGGTTAGTTAGGCACTGGAGTGCCACATTATACAATAACAGCCATGAGGGTCCTTTATGGGAAAGGAAAAGGAGGAATAGTTCCCTCCAGTGGTGAAATAGCATAACTATAATTTACAGTAAACATGAATAAGAAATCTGGAGCTGTGAATGAACACATATAGAATAGAATAGATTTAGAATAAAGGCATGTCATGCAGAGAGTCTCTGACTGGAGTAGATGTTGCTAATCTGGAAAACATTAGTTGCCATTAGAGACACCGCTGGCTCTATTCCCAGATTAAGATTCTGCTGCAATGTTTCATAACCTTGGATTTAAAATAGTAACATAGGGAGAAATCTGCCTGAGGGGGGGACATCTGCATGTGTGTGTGTGTGTGTGTGTGTGTGTGGTGTGTGTGTGTGTGTGTGTGTGTGTGTGTGTGTGTGTGTGTGTGTGTGTGTGTGTGTGTGTGTGTGTGTGTGTGTGTGTGTGTGTGTGTGTGTGTGTGTGTCCTTATAAATGGAGTACCGTGCATGCAAGCCAGTGTTACCTTATTTGACCGCAGAGACACTCGTCCTCCGCACCGAGCACAGAATTTTGTTTGGCAATATGAACAGAGGTGGCCACAGCCATCGGCAAACTTGGTTTTGTGGCATATCCCGCAGGTTGGGGCTTCGCTCTTCAGGTCCTGAGCCGGCTTAGTCTCCTCCCCCATCTTCTTAACCTGGTCCTTATACGATTCAAACTGCTGGTGCAACTTCCTGTAAGCCAATGGGAAGGACAAAGGTTAGGGGAGATAGATAAGGTTTGCAACATATAAAACACAATGATGTATATGATTCTGTTCATTTCTTTATTGCTTCTTTGTATAGGGACAGGTATATAGCAAGAGCCAATGCTACATTGTAGGCCTGTATGTCAGAAGAATCTGTCCATACATATCATGATACAAGGATTTATATTCAATATATTGGGATTTATTGTAATGTAAGAAGATAAGAAGTTTTATTAGACGAGTAGGATCTTCATTTCCATTTATCCCAGTAGGTAAACAAATTAGATTTTAACCTGAGTTAGGTAACAATCTTTGTGCACCGGAACTATCCCTCCTTGCAACCAGTCTGATTTAGTCTTAATCATACTTACCTAGACAATAAGCCCTTATACCGACTGACTAACTGATAAAACCTTGGACTTGTTCAGTGTGAGATTTTGAAAGGTAAATCAGACACCATGACCTCAGAATCCTCAAAGCTGAGTGGCTACTTTGATAGTGCACCTCTCCAACAACTGGGTTGGGGGGTGGAAGGGATCAAATTTACTTTGCAAGTTTAAGAACATCATTTAATTCCACTTTCTCAGGTTCCCATGTGTTAAATGAATCATTTGCACCTGTGTTTCTATATCCATCGGGAGGACTGGAAGTTTTCCCGATGGCCAGGCATGTTAAGTGGCCTGGCCGTTTTTTTTGTATGTATTGTGAACGCAACGCTGCGCAAATGTGGGTCTCCCTCACAGAGGGGGACTGTCTGTCTACATGATGTGGCCTGCCCACATGGCCTCTTCCATACCGATCATACATCAAAGCCCTCCACTGGTTTCTGTGTGTCATTCAAGCTCGGGAGGGTGTGTGTATGTGTGTGGGGCGAGAGAGAGAGAGAGAGAGAGAGAGGAGAGAGAGAGAGGAGGAGAGAGAGAGAGGAGAGAGAGAGAGAGGAGAGGAGGAGAGAGAGAGAGAAGAGAGAGAGAGAGAGAGAGAGAGAGAGAGAGAGAGAGAGAGAGAGAGAGAGGCACCGGTTACTTGTATTTTTGTTGTTAGCATCTGGTTAGCTAGCTGCTCTAACAGATATCAGGAGCTGCTTCAACAACAAGGTGGAGGGAGAGTCCTCTGCTGTCAGACTGAAAGAGATAACTATACAGCTCAGGTGAGGTTAAGTGTTTAGATAGTTAACTTAGTCTAAGTTCTCAGTGGGTCTCAAGTGGTTTGGTCACCATTTATGTAAACACATATTTCCATTTGAGGGGGTAGTGATTATTAACAAATGCATGAATAAAAAAAAAAAGTTAAATAGGTGAAAAAAGGTAAGATACACTTTTAAAACTTGTTGAGAGCTAAAACTAGTCTTTGCTGCTGCCTCAAAGAGGAGCAGGGGAAGAGGAGGGAGACAGGAGAGGCTGGTTCAGGAGCACAGACACACTCACAACTATAAATGAACCAAAAATAAATAAATAAACAACTTTCCATCTTTTTTTGTATTGGATATGGTATGTTATTGGTTATAGCCATGTTCTTTTGTTTTTATGATTATTTAAATGTATACAGTTCTGTTTCATACTGTATGGGTGTTCCCATAAATCTAGTCTCTTTATCTTCCCCTCAAAATGCACCAGATTGATGCATTTCACTCCAAAATTAAAAAATAAATCTTACCGGGGGAGCAAATACCCCCGGACCCCCCTAGAGGATTTGAGGTCCACCCCCATTGAAAATCACATGGACAGGTTCCTAAATACATTTGAAAATTGTTTTAAATAGTAACCCCTGTCCATATGTTTATTATTGGGTAGCAGATGTAAACTATAGGGCTATCACTATGGGCAGCAACGCTGTAAATATTCACAAATAAATCCAGCAAAATGGCACAAAAAAAAAAAACTGGTAGTGGCCTGGCTGGGTGTATAATTCCCGGCCTGACTTATTGTCCTAGTCCCTGATCAGGACTGTTGTAAGGGTAGACAGAGCACATCCTAGGGCCATATGGTTGGATAATGACATTACCAATACAGAACAGTTACTTCTCTACTGGAAATATTTGGCCATACACACACGATAGCTCATCATCCATTAATCATTTGTCAGTGAAGTTCCATACTTGTATTACTACTTGTGTCCTATAGATGGCCCCCTACTGATACAGTACACCTGATCTTATACAGTAGATCCTTAACTCCTAACGAGTCCTGAGAGGCTACTAAAAACAAACCTGCATGAACTCTTCACATGCATTTTGTATGACACATGTCAGTTGAGCGTCTCCTTGGAAACTAAACACTGGGCTGACTTCATAATATGGCGATTAGAATTGGTTTCGACCCACATATCCCCTGCAACATTCATTAGCACTTGTGAATTATTGAACAACGCTATCCTTTTACCACATACAGCTCTGCGTTTGAGATAAATGTGCTTCCTTTACCCACAACCAGACCTTTCAGGCCCAAATGTAAGGACCATCTGAAGACCATCTGTGTGTGCGGTTGTGTGAGCGAGTCTCAATGCCATCTAAATATTAGACAGAGTGCCATTGAAATGCCCCCCTGTTGTACCCACTGAGGGATTAAAGGGCTAATTGTGTCACAGCCTTTGTGTGTTTACCAAGCAGAGATTAGTATGTAGCCTTGTTTAACAGATCACACCAAATCTCATTTACTGACAGTGGGCCTGATAACAGAGTGATGAAGACTCTGATACAAGAGGCAAAGTGCTTCGAGATTTGTCTTGGCAGATGAGAAGCGCTATATAAATTAAATGTATTACATTTATTAAAGCCACTGTCTCCGAGGATCACGAAAAGAAGACTACAAACAATCTTGTTTTATTCTCTCTTAATCTCCCTTTACACTCAAACATTTACAGAGACATGAGCTCGATCCCAGGCCGCTACAGGCCACACTGCTCTATTGACAGACAGCTCTTCTCACTGACCTTGAGTGAGAAGAGCTGTTTAAGATAACCAATGATTACCTCTCAATTTCTCTGTATCGGGTCACCGTTCTAAAGCTCAATCCCCTCTTTGGGGGGCTAAATAGAAGTTATAAAAAGCAATTTTTAAAAGCCATTTTCACAGGTGAGTTTTACAGGTTTGTTTATATGTTTAAATATGTTGATTCTAAGCTGCCAACTGAGGCAGATTTCAAAGAAGCAAAATTGAATGTAACAGGAAATAAATGAGTTAAAAAAACATGACTATAAAAACACAGTAAGAGTAGATTCGAGTGGGTGCAGGCAGCTGGTACACAGTGCCCATTCCAGAGAGGGTTTGCTTATTCGGTCAAACACGGTCAAATGTAGGTGACACTGCTGACGAGTAATCATACGCTGCTCATTGTCCCATCCCAGGCTTGCGTAACGGAGCTCTCTTACCTCTGGGCCGCACCAGAGCAGCTACACACAGCCAGTAACCTGAGCCTCTCTCTTGGACATATGACAGACCCAACAGCAGCGAGGGTCAACTACACGCTCTCTGCAAGCTTCTGGATTCCACTTGTGCCACAAACTGCTCACTGTCTGAGCTCAATTCTAACTCCTCTATCATCCCATGTTGGCACAGAGGGCATAGACATGACAGTGTGTGGTGTGGTGTGTGTGTGTGTGTGTGTGGTGTGTGTGTGTGTGTGTGTGTGTGTGTGTGTGTGTGTGTGTGTGTGTGTGTGTGTGTGTGTGTGTGTGTGTGTGTGTGTGTGTGTGTGTGTGTGTGTGTGTGTGTGTGTGTGTGGGTGTGTGTGTGTGTGTATTAATAGCGGCCATTAAAAAGGAAATATGCACCTTCTTCCAATAAATACAAATTCAACTTATGACATGCAGGTTGTGTTTATGTGTTAAGCACTTCACAACCATTATAAATAACTACAATATTTTACCTTAGTAAAAGTAAAACCCATATTAAAAAAAGTTAGTTAAGTAAAAGTACAAAAGTATAGGCCATTTTCACATGCCATTGCAGGTAGTGTAATTGATTGTAATTAATAATGGTACGGTTCAATTTAGTGCTTCACAGACATTCCATTGAGCCAACTTGTACAATGCCAGGCATGGCCCACCTAAATGGCCAGAGCCATAATTAATGTAATTAATTACACCTGTGTACACCCTGCAATGACGTGTCAAATGGCTGCTGTGAAAAGGGCATAAAGAACTTAAAGTATCAAAAGTAAAGCAGAATGGCTCCTTTCAAATAATTAAATTATTATAGAATAACATTATTATTGTGTCTGTTTTCAATATTAAGTAGCCTACGTGCAAGAGCATTTTAATGTTGGATATGTGGAGCTAATTTAGCATTTTAGCATAAGCATATCCTATGTTGTAAATAGTAACTAATAGCAGTAACAGTAAGCATCAAATACATAGTAGGGTACAAAAAACAAGATAAGTAAGATCAAATGTACCTAGCATTAGTTATACACCAGTGTAACATTGTATAAGAAAGCTTCAAGCTCTTAACTTAAAGCTAATTTAAGCTAATAATAGCCACCCAAGCCCTGGAAATATGTTTTTATGTCTTGCAAGCTAGCTAAAAAAGTGCATATTTGCACACGAAACAGACGCAAGTGTAATGTTTAAATTAGTTCTGCTCTCATTTGCTCTCCACACTCTTCTGATAAAAAATATCTGTTGTTAGCTTGCTAGCTCTACTGTCCAAGCTAGTTGCTAGCTTTGTGTGGCTGCTGCCTTTTTCCGTATGTAGCCTATATCACGTATGGAATACATTCAATTTAGTTACACCTGTGCTATTTCTACTATGACAAGTCAAAAATCACTCCCCTGTTTATGTTGTTGTTGATAACAACTAAATAAGTAATTTTGTTTGAATTCTCCTATCCAAAATGCATTATAGTTCGATATTATCAAATCAAATCAAGTTTTATTTAAATGATATAGCACATTTATAAACGATTTTTGGTCGAGCCAAAGTGCTGTACATATAATAAAAATAGCCTACAGTAGAGACACTTTACAGCTAATACAATAGCACAGATTGTTCAGAATATCAGTATGACAATACGACACCCTCTATCCTTAGACCCTCACATCGTACAAGGAAAATATTATATTTCACATTACATTTTTATGAGTAATTCATTTCTCCTTTTTTCCCCAGTTTTCCTTAGGTAGATGGTAGGTGCTATGTAAAAGTATGTGACTTCTTGACCTTTTTCTGTCACTTGTTCTTGCAGAATGATGTGTGTGCAAATAACCTAAAATACTTTTTTTCTTCTTGACTTTAATATATTAGTATTGGTACAACCCCTCAAAGCTATACCATTATGGCACACCACTCCCATATCGCCACTTTCCACTTGTGCTTTTTACAAACACACTGATCAATTGTGTAATACATAGTTCAATATCCACTCAGGTCAAACACTCTGTGTCCAGCTCCTGGGATTACCACTGTGTGTTTGTGCCTGCTGTAAGGAGATCAGAAGGCGTCTGCACTATTACTTACGCGTCTGGCTCTGGCTCCTTGTCATTTTGGGACTTTTGCTGGGGCTGAAGGACGTTATTTACCAGCTCAGTGATCCCACTAAAGGGAAACCACCTGTTCAAATAAGAAAAGTGTGACTGGAACATCGCAATAAGTTATCATGGGAGAAAACAATCTATCTTGAAACGTTTTTTGTTTAGGAAGAAGGTCAGATTCTAGGAAGTGAACAACAGCAGGGACATTCACTACAACCAGCGCAGAAAGAGGAGAAGGTCGGGACACGGGCAGAGCGGCGATTAGTGGAACATTGACAACCAGACACAGTGTCAGAAGTAGAGAGGAAGATAGAAGAAGAAAGAAAGATGAAATACTTTGTGTCGAGGGAAGGAGAGAAGAAGCAGGAAAGCTCTACAGCCAATGGAAATGAGAGCTGCATCAAACGCTCAGCTAAGGGTAACAGGAGTCATTTATTCCAGCATGGTGTGCAGTAAGGGTCAGGTTATCAAACTAGATAAGCCTACAGGTGGATTTAGTAAAAAATGCAACTATAGTTGGTGCATCTAGTCTACATTTGTGATTGGATTATAAGGCTGCACCAGCCAATCAGAGTGCAGATGATGAGAAAGGGCAGCCAGTTAAAAACCAGAGACAAGGGGAAAGGATTTTGGGGGCCTGGCTATGATAAAGCTGGTAGAAAGGAAAAGCCGTCGACTCGTCACTGATGTCATGGAAGTCGGCTGTTTGGCGTCCAGCACATAATTCAACAATCTATTCAATGCTACTTATATAAAGCTTAAAAAAATGCCATTAAGCAATTATTGTGCTACCACAGCTGCTTTCCATGACATTAGTGACATTCATTTCGTTTTCCTCCCAGACAAAGAGGAGAAAGCCACATGAAGCACACAGCACCAACTGACAGGAAGAAGTTTCAAAGCCTAGCACTCTGGGTAATGCAGTTCACTTACTGTGCCGGCTGAGGCTTTGGTTCTTCTTTGATCCTAAAACATAAAAAATCAAAAAAAAGATGTGCACAGCTCAGTGCTTACAGAACACAAATAGATGATGAAAACAATGGGACACAAAACACTGAGACTAAAAATGTGTATGACATAAATAATAATAGGAATAACATTCAGGATATTATAGATGATGCTTTGAGGAAATAATGAAGAAGAAAAAAAACATGAACAAAACTGAACATTCAGAAAAGAAGGAACAAAGTAAGAAAGGGTTGTGGACCAACTAAAAATGGAAAATCATTGCTTCAAGTGAGTAACACCCTCTCTCATATGACAAACGTTACTTGTATTGCACTTTCTAACAAGAGGATAAATCCAATTGCTATTCCACAATGCTACTGTTTATTTTCAGCATGAAGAGTTTTTTCGAGGAGAAATGTAAGATTCATTGTGGCCCCCATCACCATAAGCCCACCAGTTCTCAAAAATATATAGCCCAAGCAATCTATTGGCACTAACTATGTAAATGTTGCACTAATCCTCTTATGAGAAATATCTTATGAGACATAATAAGACTTAGTGATGGTCATCGTATTCTTCTATCGCATCAGATAATGTTCTAAGCCTTTATGTACTTAGCTGTCAAATTTCAATGCCTCACCAAAACACAATGTGTATTACAGATTTATGACATGCAACAAATAACATATATTGCTGAGCTGGATTTCAAATAAATCTCCAAGACGAGCACACACATCAAACCAAACACATGATCCCATCCATAATTTCACTTGTTGAAGATAATAAACACACTGAATCATAACCAGAAAGCCAGCCAATGGCAAACCACTATTTATAACAACAACATCTATGAGTTGACTTTCATTCTAATCACCATATTGGCTCTGACACAAAGCTAGAGTGTTGTTACAGCCCCATGTGCAGCGTCACTAAACAGTCCTTTAGTTATCTTAAAAAAGTTAAATAGGTGCAGCTCGGATAACCAAGAGAGCACAACCAGCACTTAAACACATGTCACTCCCAAACAAACACACATACATGCACCACAACAACCACCATTCTCGTTGATAACCTGTCAGTTGTCCATCGCATATCAACCTCAGACCTTCAACCTGACTTCAGTACACTTGTTTAAGCCAAACACAGAAGAAAAAAGAACTGGGATATATAGAGAGGTAAATAGACTACAAACAAAACAGAAAAAGCACCAATTGTGCACAATCCACTTTTCCATGTCTTTGAAACATAAATATGTGGCCCCTCTGTGTGAAGGGATACGGAACATTTCAAGAAAAAAGATTCCCTCTCTTGTTGTCCTGATCCATATAAAAACCTGTCTGAAAATGAGCTAATCAGATTTTGGCCACTTTGTGATGTCACAATGTTTTTTTGGGTTGTGCAACCATTAGCCAATAACCAAGCAAGGTAACACCCGCCCACCTTATCACCGGAATCTCCTCCTAGTACAATTTTGTTTTTTTAAACCAATCATCTTTCAGAGGGGCGTGGTCAGCAGCAGCTCATTAGCATTTAAAGCTACAGACACCAAATCAGCACTTTTGGAACAGGATTGAATTATATGAGATTATGGCATGCTGCAATGCTCTCTGACAAACACATCACAGCCATGTTTTGTATATATCTGAGACCTATAATATATTGTTGAAAAAGAGTATAATAGGAGACCTTTAATGCTGGTCTTCAAAATACTGTAAAACATCCTCAAATTCAAGAATTCAGAATTTTGTTAAAATAGTGATACAATGTTAGCTGTTTTACCAATATCATATTCTTTAACTAGTAGCAGCTTTTCAAAATCATTAAATACAGTGCTTTATATAAATAAATAGAATTAATATTGAGCAGAATTGAGTTCAGACTAATAGTACGGCCCTTCACCGCAGTTCCACTTTCTCATTAAGCCCATTGAGGAAATTATTTGTCCCCCCTGGTCTAGCATCTATTATGTTCTAACTGAAGCTGCCAGAGAAAAGATTAAACAGAAAAGCACGTCAGATCTTCACACACCTCCACCCGCTTATGTTAAGTGCATCTTCAGCTGAATATAGCTGCGTGAAATGGAATGTGTTAATTGGATTTTGTATCTTTCTGACCTAGGCATGGCAACATTTACTACTCCCATTCTAAGATTTTGTTTGTCAACTCATGCTAGTGCCAGTACTCATTAATAATACCACCATAACAATTTCCCGGGGTTCAATGATTTCTGTATACTTCCAATTTTGTCCAGTGAACAGCAAAACCCAAAGATATTCCAACTACAAAAAGAAGGGCACTAGCAGACTAGGCCAAAACCGTTCACATAAATTCAAAAAGAATGCATGTATCTGCTCCATGGTACTACCTGTGATAAGAACCATGTGGGGCTAAAACTCTCCACTGAAAACACTTCACAAACGGTTACCACATCCTACTATCTTTACAAAATCGTTACCACAATGAATAAAAAAGTCTTCTGAAACAACAATTAATTAAGAAAAAAAAGAGTGTGCACACTTCATTAACTCCTAAAGCCTCAAAGAATTGCCATGCAGAGGATCAGAAAACAGACTACTTTATCTAAAGGAAGAGCACACCGCAGTGAAATCTGTCTGTCTGATCTGTGTCAGAGTGGTGCGAGAACACACGAGAGAAGATAGTCCTGTGTACCCATCAGTCTCGCTGCTCTGTTTTCCGATGAGCCAGTCCATATTTATCCTCTCGCTGTGTTCTCTCGATGACCTGCAGCGCCGTTCTTTATTGATCCCATCAGCCCCGTCTCTGTGGTCGCATTACAAGCCTCATATTTATCTGATGGAGCCTGCTGCCTGCCTGGACGGCTGCCGGACAAAGTGAATGTGTGTGTGTGAGTATCCGCCTGTGTGTGTGTGTGTCCATATCCATGTACTCATATGTGTGCATATGTGAGTGTGAGTGCACGGTGCATTATTGACACGGGGATGGTAAAATGAGTTAGTGTAAAATGTCAGGAGTGACGTATTCAGTATCACGGCCTGCAGGGCACATACAGTCTCTGCTTTCTATCTCTTTAACCTGCTTCACCTCAACACACACCATAGAACACAATAGTACAGAATAAGGGAAATGTTTGTGCAGAGAATCTCCACATCTCAGTGTATGATGCTCTCTTTTCTCAGGCTCAGAGAGGCTGTTTTAGGTCTTGGTTAGTCACACGCTGCTGTTATTTTTAGCCTTTGTTGTAATTGTGTTCTGTATTTGGGTTTCCACCTGCCCTGCTTCGCTGGTGTTGCATGGAGAAGCATCCAGTTCTGAAATGACCGAGTCTACACTGCTCTCTAGTGGACATAATGTGCAGCATGAACTTCTAAGAACTAGATTCCTGGAGTTCTGTCAGGGGGTGTGTATTGGTGTGTATTCACAATCAATTGCTGTGCTCCCGTATGTCTTTTGAAAATGTGTAAGTAGAAGAAATATAGGGGAAACTGAGCTGTTACTTCTAAGTGTTAGGAGTTAGAAATGAATTGTTATGCTGGGTGACATTCTAGTCATCTACAAATAACATTCACAGCAGCACTAAAGTCAAAAGAAAGTAGATTGTTGTTGCTGTTCAAGTCACTTTTCAGGCTAAAACACAAACATCCAGCTTATCATGTCTGGTTTTTCCCCCTCTTTGATTTTAAACCACATATCTTTGAATTCAAGCCATGCTTAACTTAGACCCTCTTTTAGCAAAAAAACAGCAATCTGTCAAATGATGCTTTCTGAAATGTTTAAATGATTTTGTCGACATTTTAATCCATTTCAAAATCAGCACATTATTCATAATGGATAATAACCGGTAGCAGACATAAGAAAGGAATTATTGATGTATTGTCATATCATTCAGTTACTTGATTTCATGTCATATTAGGCATTTTTTCACAGTAACATTGTCAATATATGGATAAAAAAAAAAATACATAGAAATAACACTATAGACAAGCACAAACACCATCAACCGTCAAATGAGAGGAAAAACACATCCTGGACTGTATGCTCAAAACACCACATCTGCACTCCTTAGCACCAAAGAGCTCTGCCAAAGCAAAAAAACAACTTGAAGCAAACCACCATGCATATGTCAAAACACATGGTCTCCCAGTAAATACAAACACAACTCTCTTGTTGACGATATCATTCCAATCAGATGGGATTGAGATCATTAGGAGAATTGGAGTGATGCATCTCCTTCTGCACAGACAGCAGGACGATTACACAGCAGCCTGTCAAGAGGACCTGAACATTTTAGTAAGATCCCAGAGATGTAATCCATCTGAGCCCCCTGAAGACATCTCTGCTAATAGGCAGAGCAGACACACGAGAGGACGCTTTGAAAAACCTCTCTATGTCTCTCTTTTACCCATCCCAATGCCACATTTCTGTTAGGACTAACACATCGATGTGACGGCTGTACAACAAGTCCTGAATCATTACATTCCCACACACCCAGAACAAGGTTGGCAACATGTCACATGATCCACAGCAGGTCCAGCAGAGGCTAATGTGCATCTAATAGCTTCTGATGGGCAGCACAAACACAAGCCAACCTCCTTCACAGAGCTCACAGGCCGAGCAGAGGCACTGAGCACACATTCATTCATACTGAGTCAACACATTCGAGACCAAGTGTAAAAGGAGCTGACCAACTACAGAAGGTGAAATTAAATGTTGTTCAGGATCTAAAGAAGCTTTTTATAAAACAGAACACATTTAACTAGTTTGTTTTAGTCTCACTGCTCCAATCAATGCCTTTATGGCAACAAGGAACAATTTTTTCACGGTAGTGTTGGAAAAATCTCACTGTAGGCTACAGACAGACACAGTAACCCATAGAGTCGCTAAGAGACAGAGATTTCCCACAGCAGTTGGTGGAGAGCAAAACACATCTAGCTTTTGGCTTATTATGACTTATTAAGGTGATATCAAGTCAATGGTGTCATAACAGTTAGTTACGCTGCCTCCATGTGGCCAAAAATGCTTTTTTTAAATCAAGTTATAAACAAGCCCACCTGCTACCACACATATCTGTTAGTTAGTCATTTATTGTCTTAGCTTTGACTTATTTTACTCATCTAGTGTAATGAATATTAAAAGTCTTTTTTTCTACTCTGCAAAGACTAAAACCCACACTTTGTGTAAGTCTGCCTCTCTAACAAATGGTGTATTTGTATACAATATATTCAGCCACATATTAAAACACACTTTTGTAAATCAACAATACCAATCTCTACCAATATTCTGTTCATTCTCTTACGCAGTATTCTCTCACACTGTACTGTACTTCTACACATGCCACCAAAGGCATAATAACTTTCCAATTACACCACCTCCCCTGCCCAAAGTATACAGGGCATGCCCAACAGTGGTCACTGGTCTCCCTCTCTATTCCTCTAATCCTGTCTTTAAGCAAAGTGCTGCAAGTCAGGAGTATTTCCCTCTCAAGCATCAGCCAGATGTTGGTGGAGCAGCTAAAACAGTTGGCATGTGGGTAGCTAGAAAGTAGTGGCACTCTAGTCTGACTTTTCACTGGTGATGTCACTACCGTGAGCCAAAGGAAAGACTCAACAGCTAAATATCCCTTAAAGGTCCCCTATAATATTCTTTTTCAACAATATATTATATGTCTCAGATATACAAAACATGTCTCTGTGAAAGTGTTTGGCTCTAGGAGGAGATTCAGGTGATAAGGTGGGCGGGTGTTACCTTGGTTGGTTATTGGCTAATGGTTACACAAGCCAAAACAACATCAACATTTGTGACAAATCACAAAGTGGCCAAATCTGATCGGCTCATTTTCAGACAGGTCTTTATATAAATGGATCAGGACAAAAAGAGAGAATTTTTTTTTCCCTGAATCTTTCAGAATCTCTTTACACACGGGACAAATATTTATGTATAAAAGACATGAAAAAGTGGATTTTGCATAATAGGTGAAGTTTAAAACATGAATGTACACCCTGGTTACTTTGTGATTAAGGTGTATATGTGGATTATTTGCACTTTCTTGGAGGTCAGGCTGATTTGACAGCCAGCCCAGTAGAGATGCTGCAATTAAATAATACTAACATATCCTTAAAAAATGTAGGAGTAGGATATTGGCACCGTACAATGGCCGACAGTTTAAACAGATATTTGGACGCAGCCGCGTCTTGGCATCTACACTGCAGGAGAAGATCTGTGATAGGGCTAAGCAGTGACCCTGCAGGCCCTCGGAGTCCACTACAGACTGAGTGATAATTAGATCATAAGGGAGTAATGTGGCTCAGTGGCTAAATACCAACTACATACATCATTAACACCATCACAGCCAGGCAGCACTGCCAGGAGAGGAGGTTAACGTCTCTCTGAAATCACTACAGGGAAACCTCCCACCGGAGGCTGAGTTCTGCTCTTGACTTAGCTTTGGCAGTGTAAAATACACTCAATGTTGAGAAAGAAGGCATTATATTTGAAAAAGAATAACAAAATAAAAAATTGAATAAAATAAAAATAATAAAGATTCCCGTCACCCAAGTCCAAATTCTAGTCCTGACAAAAATACAGTACGTGGTGCAGACACGATTACAGTATTTAGAAAACGAAACCATACTTTGGGGTTTCATTTTGACCTCTTTACCTTGTACTTTTTACAAATACAACCAGAACATTGACAGAGAGGGAGATCTTGGGTAGATAATAATGAGAACAAATATGAAACAACTCAAACACAATTACTAAGCTTGTTTACCTGATATTTGGTCAAAGACACAAATTACATTACATTACAGGGTGGGTTTTTTAATAACACCTGCAATATTGTCATCATTATAGACCACACCTCGTCAGGTAACTCCCTGGTTCAAAAACAGTCTAATGTCTATGTGCAATATTTTAATGAAAAAAGGACAACTTTTCAAGAAAATGCAACAATGCATGCATATAAAGCTTTGTTCTATTACCGTGGTATCTTTAAGCAACAAGGCCCTTATCCAAAGTATGCAAAATAGACGATGTTCTTATGACAGAGACCAGCGTAAGCATAATGCTAGGAATGCAATTAAAAAACAAATGTTATTAAAAGATACACTTGTTTATAACTTGATATTTGCAATATACTATGTATACTATTTGTGTAATATCTCCTATAATCGACATATATCTGCATTGGCTCAGCAGTGTTTGTAGGTATGATTTGTGAAAAGTATGAACCACTGGGTTAATATATTATATAAAAATGTGTGTGCTGCTTCATCACATTTCTTACATTACGTTACATTCTTCTTTTGATGACCAATTGGAAAAGTGTGTTATTTCCATGGTGTTTATCAGAATAAAACGTGTAAGAATACCAATATTGTGCTTATTTGTGAGGGAATGTCCAAAATACAACAAAAAAAAACGCTAAATGTGATCACTGTAAAAAGCCAGCAGAAACTCCAAGCTGCACTCTACCCCCAAAGCCCCTTTCGAATGTGCTACTGTACTCCACTTAGACACATAAGGGAAAACCAACATGCACAGACAGTGTCAGCATTATCCCTGCAGGATGTATAAGACAGAAATCCCCCATTGTACCACCTCTACTGTACATCCCCATGAAAATCTCCAAGAAAAGGAGCAAGGGCTAAAAATAGCATCTAATTTAAAGACTGAGACACCTGTACCTCTCTAATAAATGCCAGAAGACATGCTACTTAACGCTTTCTCTGCACCTCAGTGAGGATTGGGGGGGCAGGGGATGGAGTGCTGATAACTTCCTCTGGCACGGTAACGATAGGCAGGGCAGGAGGGACGGTGAGAGGGCAAGCGCCTCGGTGTGGGGGGTTCGGCGAGCGACCGCAGCTGGGCCCTTAGAAAGCTCAGATAGGATTGAACCTGCGGGGCATGCTCTTCAGAATAGGCAATCTAACAGCGCGCACCCAGACCTCCTGACCAAGGACTAATATTCAGATTGTCAAACAAGAGTTGGCAACAGCAGATTTTCTGAGCGACGGGGAAGTGGCTAATCTGCCGCCAAATATAACTAAAATCCATCTGTTTGCTTAGATTACCTGCCAGGATTCAATTGAGCTGCTCCATATCTCTCCTCCTGAGAGATTTCCAAGTGGCAAAGAGTCAGCTGCACTGACAAAACTGAAATGTTGACTTTAAATAAATGTATTATGTCTACAAATTTCACATAACCGCATTGGTTGAAAGCAATAATATTAAGTTGAACCTAATATGTTGTATTTAAACTCAATATTATTGCTTTCAACTCACCTAATAATGTGAAATCTGCTGACATAATACATTTAATTAAAATATATGGTTTCAATTTGTTCTGTGTAATCACCCACACATTCACAAGTATGGCAATTATGTACATTTTAATAGTTTGGTGTATATGAGAAACATTTAGTCAGAGGTAGTGACACACCATGTTTGTGTTCTTGTGCGTGTTTGCTCTGGTAATGGCGTGCGTCTGTTTTTGTACGTGAATGCTTGGTTGCTCCCCCTGTCAGCCCACTTTATTCATCCTGACACAGATACATTTTATTCCGGCTGTGATCAGCACTTTCTTGGCAGCTGACATTGTCCCCTGCTAACGTCACAGCTCCTCCCATACACCGCTCAACAGCTCCACTGGGAATACTGTAGAAACTCCAGCCCCTAACCCCACTAGGTCACTGCCACCCCCCCCCCCCCCCTGTGTTAGCCCCTTCTCCAGCTCCAGTAGCCAGACAGAGACGGCTGATTGCAGCTCCGTGTCCTCCTCTGAGCCTATACTTTACACGGTGAAGCATCAGAAAGCTCCTTGAGCACCAATGTTGTCCAGTCTTGCTAGTTCCACATTATTTCCAGTCTCGTGGTCAGCAAAGGCCTAGTTTCTGCCTTTACACCGGTTCCTTGTACATGCAACATCTCAGGTTCAATCCCCAAATATAAGCTTTCTAATGCTAAGAGCAGCAGCTAAAAAAGGGTAGGATTTACAATGAAGTACCTAAAATGTATTATAACTGTATAAAATCTATAATATATTTAACCCTCCTGTTGTCTTCGGGTCAAATCTGACCGATTTTGTCACGATCTGTCTGTGTTGTGTTTGGTCTTGTCTTTTTCTGTCTTTGGTTTCATGTTTTATTTTGAAAAGTCTTCACCTCCTGTCTTGCCTGTTGCTGTCTGTCTGTTTTCCCTCCTACCTAATTACCCGATTGTGTTCACCTGGTGACCCTGTGTTTTCTCCTCCCTCCTCACCTGTGTCTTGTTTGTGTGATTAGTCTTGTGTGTATTTAAGTTATGGTTTTTCTGTCTGTCATTGTTGGTTCATTGTTTGTCTTTGACTGTGTTCTCGTGTTCTGTTTGTGCGTCTAGCCCTTGAAATAAAGGTATTTTCAGTTTATTCTGCATTTGGGTCCTGCCTGCTTCACTCAACCGTAACAGAATGAACCAACCACAAATGGACCCAGCAGATGATCCATTTGAGGTAGAATTACAGCATTTTACCTTTTATCTGGCTTGCTGCTTTGATTGGTGGAAGGGAGCGTCCAGTGTTCTGCAGAAGGGGGCCGCTCTGGTAGAGGCGCACCGGTTGGCTATGGAGAAACCAGGCTTGGTGACATTTTTACCTGGCTGGATTTTGAACTTCCTCTGGGTGTGTGATTTCCAGCCTGCTGACTACAAACGTCTCGGTGTGTTCCGTCCGGAGTCAACCCCTGCTTCTTCCCCATGTCCTGCTCCTGTCCAGGAGCCGTTCTTTGGAACTCGTCTGGCTTTTGGAGGTCCACGAAGCCTCCAAACGGCTCCTAAAAGAAGGAGTCGCAAGGCCAGGCTAGCAGCCCGAGCCCCAAGAGCCATGGTTCCGGCCCAAGTTCTGGCCCCAGCAGCCATGGTCCCAGACCCAGTTCTGGCCCCAGCAGCCATGGTTCCAGCCCCAGTCCCGGTCCCAGCAGCCATGGTTCTGGCCCCAGCAGCCATGGTTCCGGCTTCAGTGCCGACCCCAGTAGCCATGGTCCCTACTCCAGTTTCGGCTCCAGTACTGGCTTACCGGCCGACGCGAGCTCCCCGAGTCCTGTCGGTGTACCGGCCAACTCCAGCACCTCGTCTCCTGTTGGCTCTCCAGCCAACGCCAGCTCCCCGAGGCCTGTCAGCGTACCGGCCGACTCCAGCACCTCGTCTCCTGTTGACTCTCCAGCCGACACCAGCTCCCCGTGTCCTGTCGGCGTACCGACCGACTCAAGTCCCCTCTCAGGTCCCCTCTCAGATCCCCTCTCAGTTCCCCTCTCAGGTCGCCTCTCAGGTCGCCTCTCAGGTCCCCTCTCGAGTCCACTCTCGAGTCTCCTCTCGAGTCCCCTCTCGAGTCTCCTCTCAAGTTCCCTCTCAGGTCCCATCTCGAGTCTCTTCTCGAGTCCTCTCTCAAGTCCCCTCTCAAGTTTCCTCTCTAATCCCCTCTCGAGTCCCCTCTCAAGTTCCCTCTCGAGTCCCCTCTCAAGTCTCCTCTCGAGTCCCCTCTCAAGTCTCCTCTCGAGTCCCCTCTCGAGTTCCCTCTCGAGTCTCCTCTCAAGTTCCTTCTCGAGTCCCCTCTCGAGTCTCCTCTCGAGTTCCCTCTCAAGTTCCCTCTCAGGTCCCCTCTCGAGTCTCTTCTCGAGTCCCCTCTCGAGTCATCTCTCAAGTCCCCTCTCAAGTTTCCTCTCTAATCCCCTCTCGAGTCCCCTCTCGAGTCTCCTCTCGAGTTCCCTTTCGAGCCCTCTCTCTCGAGTCTCCTCTCGAGCCCTCTCTCTCGAGTCCCCTCTCCAGTCACCTCTCGAGTTCCCTCTCCAGTCACCTCTCGAGTTCCCTCTCAAGTCACCTCTCGAGTTCCCTCTCAAGTCACCTCTCGAGTTCCCTCTCAAGTCACCTCTCGAGTTCCCTCTCAAGTCACCTCTCGAGTTCCCTCTCAAGTCACCTCTCGAGTTCCCTCTCAAGTCCCCTCTCTAGTCCTCTCTCGAGTCCCCTCTCGAGTCCCCACTCAAGTTCCTACTCAAGTTCCTACTCAAGTTCCTACTGAAGTGCCGTTGGAGGTTCCGCTGGGGGTCCTGCCAACTCCATGTCCTGTCCCGTTGGGGGTCCCGCCGACTACTCTCCTGCCGGGGGTCCTGCCAACCCTAGTCCTGTCCCGTTGGGGGTCCCGCTGACTACTCACCTGCCGGGGGTCCTGCCAACTCCATGTCCTGTCCCGTTGGGGGTCCCGCCGACTACTCTTCTGCCGGGGGTCCTGCCAACCCTATGTCCTGTGCCGTTGGAGGTCCCGCCGACTACTCTCCTGCCGGGGGTCCTGCCAACTCTATGTCCTGTCCCGTTGGGGGTCCCGCCGACTACTCTTCTGCCGGGGGTCCTGCCAACCCTATGTCCTGTGCCGTTGGAGGTCCCGTCGACTACTCTCCTGCCGGGGGTCCTGCCAACCCTGTGTCCTGTCCCGTTGGGGGTCCCGCCGACGACTCTTCTGCCAGGGGTCTTGCCAAGCCTATGTCCTGTGCCGTGGGGGATCCTGCCGAAGCCTGTCCCACCGGTTCCTGTCCGGCCGACACCGGATCCTGCCCGGCCTCCGGAGCTGTCCCGTCAGCGCCTTCCTGCCCGGCCTCTGGAGCTGTCTGGTCTTCGCCCTCGAGCCTGGCCCCCTGAGAACCGCGGTCTTCGCCCTCGAGCCCGGCCTCCTGAGAGCCGCGGTCTTCGCCCTCATGCTCGGCCCCCTGAGAGCCGCGGTCTTCGCCCTCGAGCCCGGCCCCCTGACTTTCCCGGCCGCGGTCCTCGCCCTCGGGTCCGGCCCCCTGACTCTTCCTGCCGCTGCCTTCGCCCTCGTGCTCGGCCCCCTGAGTTCGCCCGCTGTGGCCTTCGCCCCTCCATGGTCTCTGCCTTGCCCCCGGGCCGTCCGCCCGAGACCCCACCATGGACTCTGCCTTGCCCCCGGACCGTCCGCCCGATATCCCTTCCAGGTCCTCCGCTGTGCTCCTGGGCTGTCAGCCCAAAACCCGTCCTCCAGACCCCCTCCACCCACCCTGGTGGCCCTAGTTTTGTACACACACATACTCTAGATGTGTCCCCCCCCCCCTTATGTGCCCAATCCCCCCATGTGAATCACACCTGGCACTCACAAACACCAGGGTTGCCAACTCTCACGCATCTCACATGCTTTCACTCTCAATCTCACGCTCTCACGCTGCCCAAACTATTCTCACGCCAAAAACAAGAATACCGAAGACTAGAAACGGTTTTGAAAACGTTTGTCACGTAGTGATCGTCTTCTCAATAGAACATCTTTGATAATGTCTTCTGGCCAATCAGAATCAAGATAACGGCGTGGTGTTGTTGCAGGAAGTCCCGACGGAGAATACTTTTGCTGTAGTACATCTCATACATCGATACAACATTACGTGTTGATCAACACGTAATGAAATAAGACCCCACGGTTTGATGATTGATAGGTGAGTGGGCTGTCTTTCATCTTGACACACAGAACAATGGGGGCTATCCACCCTTATCCACAATGTAAAGTAATTCACAGCCTCTTCCCTCTTCTCTCTGTGAGGAGCAGCAGGTTCAGCTTTCAGAACAAAGTAACACGAAATTAAAATGGCATTCATTTTTTTAAATATGTCGGTTAGTAATATATATTATTTTTTTTTCTCAAGAGAGTACCAGAATGTGTATTTTATGTTAGTATTTCAAAAAATCTCCTGGGCGGATTCCCCCAGACCCCCCTGCAGGGGTTGGGTTTTCAGCATGTTAACTCTTTCACTTGTGGGGAAATTGCAGGATTGGCTCCAGGTCGCCCTTTTTATTTACTACAAGACAAATGTGCCTTTTTATTTCATACAGTTCAATTTGGATTGAGACAGGGAAATAATCTAACCCTCACGCGTGGCGTTTCACTGTCAAGGGGAGTGTGTAATTACATTGCAAATACTGACTTGAGCCCCACCACTGTATGGGTTAGCCCTACCATAGATTACCCAACAAAAATACTCTGGAGCCGCAACTGCCGACCCGTATTGCGCATGCGCAGATCTAAGATCCAGTAGAAATTATAAAAAAGTAAAAGTCTGCTGCTTATTGCCAGGGATCACCAACTACATTTGTCCAAGGGCCAAAATGTATCCAATAGACACTATCGCAGGCCAGCGATTTTTATATAGCCCAGAATTTTGAAGTGGGGGGGGAGGGGGGGTGCTAGTGGAGCATGCTCAGGTACTGTGGACCGCATAAAGCTTAGCAGACTCTTCACGCTAACGAAGGATCACTCCTAGGCAGGGTTGGGAGGATTACTTTGTAAATGTAATCAGTTACTGAATACATGCTCTGAAAGTAATCAGAATACAGTTACAGTTACGTGTCTTAAAAATGTATTCAGATTACTTTTAGAATACTTTATTTTTCCATAACAGATGGGTATGTTTTGGTGAACAGGAGACACATGTTTCATTGTTTTAATGGCTTATCAAGAACTCAAACACAACATCTTGGTGTCATTCTGGACAGCTCCCTCTCATCTGCACCACACATAAAAAACATCACCCAGACTGCATTCTTTGTACTGTCTTAAAACCTTTCCTTAGAATATGTTATGAATTGTAAGGTGTCCTTGGGTGCTTTGAAAGGCGCCCCTAAATAGAATGAATTATCATTATTATGTATTATCTGAAACGATGTAATAACTTTTAAAACTTTTTCCAGTCATTTGCCCCAGGCATTCAGCAGCAGCAGACCATTCACTTTGATTTGATCCCGTTATAAATGTCATCATTTCGACAATAAAGAAATGCTTCATAAACGTTATCTTGCACATTTTATCGAACCATCTCCGTTTCTAACTTTCAATATAGTTTAAAAGAGATCTCTCTCTCATCTGCGTGCGGGGGCGGGGCCTCACAGACACGCTGCATCTCTCTCGCTCACAGACATGCTGCAGCGCTGTGCAGTGTGCACACAGTTCTGCCGGTAATGAATATTACATTTTGTGAGGAAACTTTTCCACCAATAATTCCAAAAAGTATTCCAAAATGTATTCACTTCAGGTTTACGAAAGTAACTGTAATCAGATTACTCGTTTTTCAAATGTAGCGCCAGCTGAATACAGTTAGCCTACTTGATTTTTGTATTCTCATTACGTAACGCCGTTACATGTATTCCGTTACAACCCAACCCTGCTTCTAGGCTACTGTCCCGCAGCTCCTGCCTCTCTGTTGGACTCTGTCGCTGCGGGGCTGCTGCTGTGGTGCGGAGCGCACAAACCAGACTCTTCACAACGAAGGATCAATTCTTGTTCAAGGCAGGGAAGGTTTCGCAGTACACAGTCTACTGACCCGCAGCTGCTGCCTCTCTGTTGGACTCCGGTACTGCAACTTACTCACGAGACGTTGTAAAAAAAAAAAATGGGTGGGAGGCGAACGCAGTAACCACTCCGCCAACGCCACAGTCACCCCCGTCGTGCGGGCCGGATGAGAATGTCTGGCGGGCCGGATGTGGCCCGCGGGCCGCCAGTTGGTGATCACTGTAATCTAGGCCAAAATAGAGTCAAAGAGTATATGAGAGTGAGAGTGTGTTAATTAATATATTTGGCAGTTTGGAGTAAGTCTGTAGATTTGTTTGTGTGTGTGTGTGTTTAATGTATAGGCCTCTCACGATAATTAATTTTGTTGGATACATTTTCCCGGAAATTATTGTTGTATGACCATTTTAGACCACTGACATAATGATAATATATAATAATAATTTAAGTACATCCTTTCAAACTGCTAGTCACATCCTCATGTAAATGGCAATTTATCGAGTTCATTTTTATTTATCGTACGATAAGTCAATTAATTGCTTATCGCGACAGGCACACAATAAAACAGTGGTAACAAACATGTGTTTGACTTTCATTAGTGAATGAAACTGTGTGTCCTTTATAGTCTGTGTCCAATATTGTGTATTTGTATATATTATATATCCTGTATATATGCTAAGGTCCCGCTGCTGACACGATTGCAGTCATTTTGTGCGCATATGTGTAATTAAACCCATGATATCAAAATCTCACTCCAGCCAGGTACCCAAAGTTGGCAACCCTGCAAACACACACAGAATAATTTGATACATTTCCCGCTCTTATGTGCCCATCATGGATGGATCACATGAACATGGATCACACCTGGCACATGCAATACATGTTCAGTGTTCAGTTCTTTGTATATTTACTGCAGTGTTTCATGTATACGGTATACCAGTAGTCTGATACAATATTTACAGTTTGAAAGGGTGTTGAAATTTGGTGATGATTAATGGTTTTTGTGTTAATGTAATAGCAGTTAAAATAGGACCGGTCAAATTTGACCGTGAACACCAAAGTAAGGGGGGGAAACTAAGACAATAGGAGGGTTAAAGTATAAAAAAATACATTTTGTCAAGGATTGACCATGTACAACTCTATGCAGCCCTTGCAATAGTTTGAAGACATAATATATAACGTAATGTTCCATGAAGCTAACACATTTATTTGTGACTATTTGAATTTCAGCATAAGTAACATCTTATAATGCAGGACAGTTAATTTTGCAAGCATAAAAATGCATTACACTCAACTTTCTACCACAATAAAGCTTTATGATAAAGCAACATAACCTAAAAAACATTTAAGCAGACCTAACTTTTGTACATTATATGTGTAAGATATCACATTATATGTTTATTCAGCATCTATGATATTTGTGTATGGATATATGTATAGATGCATAAGTGTTTATACCAGGGGTGTCCAAACTACAGCTCGGGGGCCAACTGCTGCAAATTCTAAAAGTATAATGCAATATGACCCACATGTGAAGCTTGTGCTTTTCTTATATTGTACTTCTTAAATATACATGTACAAATATTGTAATCAAATATTCATGTAAGCCCAACTTTCAAATAAATTCAGTCAACTAAAATTGAAAACCTTTTCTAACAAATCTTAGTTGAATAAAAAAAAAAGGCCAATAACTTATTTGCATAACAAGCTTGAAATATACCCTTCTTATTTCCCCTTATTAGGCGCTGTCACACCGGAGTACTTTCCCCAGTATAATTCCGAAAATCTGCGTTCACACCAAAAAAATCCGGAACTAGAACTTAGTGGCAGTATACGCCGTGAAGTTGTTTGCGGCCTGCCAGTAAACCCAAAGCAGAAGAAGAAGAAGTGACGTCAGCGGCTTCATTTGCCTAATCCACCCCCAGGGACTTTTTCCAGTGTGAACGCGATCTGTACTTAGTTCATGAGGACTAAAGAGTTCTCATGAACTAAGTACGGCAAAGTACTTGGTGTGAAAGCGCCTATTATAAACATTCTGAAGCTTCTGTTTTAAGGGATGAGCTGCCAACACTTTTTGTAACAAAATAATTAAAACCCTATGGAAAGCTGAGGAGGGCTTCTTTTGTTGAAATGTACCTACATTTGATTGATCTAGCTAACTTGTACTTAACTTATGAGGCAACATACACATCACCTCTACTGAGTGGCCCAGCCCTTTCCATATGTGGCCCTCAGTGAAAAAAGTCTGGACACCCCTGGTTTATACGGATAGTTACATGTTTAGTATGATAACAGATAGGATTATACTTTCCTTAATTATATAGTTGTATTTTCCGGAAGCTTCTTTTTTTGTATTGTTATGTTGTGTGTGGGCAACAGGAGGAGTAGCTGATGTTCTGCAAGCCAGTGAATCAGTATGTACTGCACTAAACAACATTGATAATGTATGACACTGCATTCTATTAGTCTAAGAGTCCTTACTACAGCTGATTGCTTAGGTGGTGTATATGTAAGGGAGTACACATGTGTTATAGGCTGCCTCAGTCAACTCCTTGTTTATATTCAAGAGCATCTGTAAGATACTTCTAGAAATCACAAGTCACTAATAGCTTATGATTTATTTATATATTTAATCAGAAAGCTTAATATGTGTTTATTACATGTAGGTCACACATTAATGTCTTTGAATTCCTTCATAATCAGGCTCTGTGAGTAATACAATACATGTAACAGGATTACATACTAAATGGTAACTGTATTCCCTCAAAGTTACAGAAAGATAACCAGATAACTGGTACATTATAAAATATGGGAATTATGAGTGTAGGATTCCAGATTGCAAATAAAGAACGATATATTACGATGCACATGCTAACACATACTTCCCAGGTCTTGCGACTTTCATTGTTGGTCTATAGCTGCTTGAATAAGCTTAATGAAACATTGAGCAGGGGACACATTTTTGATGGTAAATATCTTGGCTTTTTCTTTCCTAAGAATACATTCTTTTTTGTTTTACAGAATAGAGTCAATTAAAATATTAAAATAAATGTTGTCTTGTCTGTATTTGTTGTCGAGGTAATAAAAGTAAAGGAAAGTTAGGTTACTGGTGACATAACAGGTAATAAGTAATACATTTGTAAAGTAACCCTCCAAACCCTGCATATAACGCACTTTGGACATGCTCTTTGTACAAAGTGTTACAGAAACATTAAACTGTAGTAGATAGTGGTGTTCTGTGGTGGCGCTCTCTTAACCCCCCCTCTCAACTCCCATCAGTGCCTCCTCACAGGCTCTCCATGGTGTTGTTGTTCCTGCTGGGAGCAGGAGGTGGGCTGCTGCAGTCAGCTGTCTGTGTCTCACTCCAGGCTATAATAATAGCCCGGCCATGGCTAACAATAGAGAGGTAATAGAGACCTGGCCTATTGTTGGCCCAGCCTCTACTCCTTCCTGTCCCGATTCATCGCTACAGCACGTCACCATTAGCTCTCTTAACTACTCTGCATACAGTGTACACATGCAGGCGGAGAGCACGGAGGCAATCTGATATCAGCACACCGCAAACAGGTTACACCCATCACCCATATGGGCCCGACCTGGGGCCCTTTCCTGCATGTCATACACACTCTCCCCCTCCCTCCCTCCCCCTTCCCTGTCTCTCTTTACCTGTTCTATCTAATAATAATGTTTAAAAAGAAAATGTTTAAATGTGTAAACTGAGGAAAGCTTTATTGCCACGTTTGAAACACTAGTTAGAAAATAATAAAATGAAATAAGTTTTGTAACTTGGATGAATAATTCAAATAAATTATTTGTATTCCTAAAATATAAAACAGACTTTCTAAGTTTTGGTTTATTTATTTTTAAATTGATGCTATAATAAATTGTATTGCGATCTGAATATGTACATTTTTTTTGTATTTTAGCCCTTGTACATGGCTTGGTAGAATTCCTAACTTGACAATTTAAACGTTTTTTGTTGTTATTATTACCATACGATTATATATATATATATATATATATTACATATATATTTTAAATGTGTTGTTATTTTGTTTGTAATTCTTAATCATAATTGGATGACTCAAATGAAGGCTTTTTTTATAATCTATTCTTTCTGAATTTACTTGGTTTTCTTGTACCTTGTCTGTAAAAATTGTCTGTATTAATATTAAATTAGTTAAATAGAATAAAAGTTACATTAGTTAGAATTTAAAACAATTGTAAATCTGTCACTTGTTTAAAGATTGGCACGTTCAGCCAAATAAACAGATGTGACCACAATACTGTACGAGTGAAATGAAGTTGAACCCGCTGCCTCTCAACATCTGTCCGGTGGCACAAAGATCACTTTGATTTTGCCTGCTGTAAAATCCCAAATCAAAGGATTCCCTTGCATTAGCCGCCTCTCTGCTCTACAGATTTAAAGCCAACCAGCCAACCAAGCAGCCGCCCACTCTGGGATAAGGCGACCAGCTTCAACTCGCCATCTACAGCATCCCCTCCCCTCCTCCCCGTTCCACTACTACACATCCAGGCCATCTCATCATCACCGTGGCGATGGCGGCAGTATCTCAGTGGGACGAGTGATATTAAGGGATTAGCGAGAGATCCTCCATCAGACTCCCGGATCACAACATCGCCTTTCCCTCTCTGTGTCTCTCTGCTGATCAGCGTCAGATGATGGGCAAGGGGAAAAAACAGCACTGTTGTTTCATGGTAGATACTGTAGTACACGCAAGACTACACAAGCCGAGCAACCGTGAATACACTAACTCGTGCACACACAGATAGTGAATCTGTGGAATAATGCATTTAAAGCTCCCACAAAGCCACCTTCAGCCCCAGGCCCTGTGAGCAGCGGTCTATATGCTGTACAGTGTGTCCTAGTGTAGGTTACATGCATGCTAGTGCCTGTGTGTAGCGCTCAAAACAGTAGGCTTATATAAGGGCCTGCATTAGTGACGTTATAATGGCTGCTCTTTATCCTCCCTTATTTATGTCACTCAGCTGCTTTTGTAATCTACATGTACTGTACATAAAAGGCACTGTAATGCCACTAAACGTATAACCCCTGAACCCATCAGACACAATCTAAGAACAATTCAAAGCGATAGCAGGAGAATTATCATGGGACATAGGAGCAATAGGAGGTGTGATATATGGGAATGCTATTATGGCTAGACACGTTGCTATTATGGCTAGACACGTTGCTATTATGGCTAGACACGTTGCTATTATGGCTAGACACGTTGCTATTATGGCTAGACACAGGGGAAAGTGCCTTACAGGAAAGTGAAACCGGCAAAACGCATGATAGGGCTTCTTCAAATAAAAATATTCCTCTTTGTTTTCTCCTTATGGCTGGCTTCAACACTTTCCGTATTAATGATGTAAAAAATGTGCATGGCAAACAACAAATACATTTTTAGGCCACCCGTTTTATAGCAATATAAAAAAATGATCATATGTTAACACTATATATTTTCTATAACTGATTACGATGTGTGCAGGGATTGCATAAGCACAATGTAAAGTTTTCCATCAGTATCATTACATAGTACATTTGACTGTCTGGTTGCCTCTCCTCTGAGCCTCCGTGTGCAGGTGTGTGGGTGTTTCATTCAGAGTGTAGTATGTCTGTGTGCGTGTGTCAGACAAATACAGGCAGCCTGTGTTTGTTTATAGAAAGCACTGGAGTTTTTTTGGCCACACAAAGGCGCATTAGAAGGACCGGCTCGGCAGCCGCCATGTGTTTGAGTCATCGTGCAGCCTGCACCTGCTCCAACCAGCTGAGTCTTGAATGAGCAGAACACGGACAGACACACAAACACACAGAGGGAAGGAGAGATTAGAGCGCCCTGTGTAAACTACCGCTAGTAAATATACCCGCTCACACACAGAGCAAAGCATCTGAAGGGGGGGGGGGGGGAAACGTACTACTTTATTGCTTGCTGCGATTCCATTCTTTTCATTTGAACATTCAGTTGGGTTTACACCTAGATAGATTGTATATTAAAGTAGTAACGAAACTCATGTTTTCATCTAATTGTGTCAGTTTCACTCTCACTAAGGTCAACAAACCAAACAGGGTCTGTTGTGCTTATATTAGGCTCTAGTTTACAACACATAGGACTGCTGAATGTATGAGTTTGCATTATGAGTCTAAATGTATTCAATTATTATCATCTCAAAAAAACAACTCACTCTTTAATGTCAGCAATATTCACTTGATCTGCTTATCTCTAAGGATGCTAGTTTAGCTTTGGCCACCGTTAGCTGGTGGCCTGTTGAGAGACCTGCTAGGCATGGAACCTTTTTCAAAGGGAAGGATCAGATCTTTTGAAGTAAGGTTGTTTGAGGTTATCCATAGTCAGTGTATGACCTAGAGTAGATCATGTTTGAAATAAACAGAGCCTTTTGCTTTGACAGGAAAAGCGAGCTAAAAGATAAATAACAGTTTAAGTGTACACCCAAACAATTCAAATTCTCTGTTCAAGCTACAAATGTTTTTGTATTGACTTTGTGAATGCTCTGGGAAGAAGTCAATGGAAGAGCTTGAAGAGCTGGGATTCAATGTAGTGCTTACAACCGCCATAACCTGAAACCAGACAAGGGTCTTAGTATTTGGTACTTTTCTCATTTTCATAAATATAAACTATGAATCCATTTAGTTTGTAACAGCCTCATGAGCAATTCTCAATTTAACCCTCCTGTCAAATCTGACCGATTTACTACTTTCATCAATCATAACTTTTGTTTTACATTCGATTGCATTAAGGCTTTATGATATCCTTCACAGTAGACATATCAAATGGCTGATCACCACTTTCATTGAATTTTGGATGATTTAGTCAACTTTGTAATACCATGGTGTTCCCGGTCAAAAATGAAAAAGAATCAAATCAAAAAGAAAAGGAATTAGTAACCATCCGGATCAGATAAAAACACACACACACACACCCACACATACTCTAGATGTGTTCCCCCCCTTATGTGCCCAATCCCCCCATGTGAATCACACCTGGCACACACAAACACAAACACACACACACAGAACAATTTGATACATTTCCCGCTCTTATGTGCCCATCCCCCCACATGGATCACACCTGGCACACGCAATACATGTTCAGTGTCTATTCTTTGCATATGTACTGCAGTGTTTCATGTATACCAGTAGTCTGATACAATCTTTACAGTTTGAAAGAGTGTTAAATTACATTTGGTGATGATTAATGGTTTTTGTGTTAATGTAATAGCAGTTAAAACAGGACCGGTCAAATTTGACCGCGAACACCAACGTAAGGGGGGGGAAACGAAGACAATAGGGGGGTTAATACTCAACAGCAAGCTTGTTAATTCCCAATGATGCCGTATACAGTACAGTTAGTATTGAAGCCTGATTCTCCTTGTTGCCTCACAAACTACAAATAGCCTGCTTAGTTTTGAAATGATTATTTAAAGTTATTAAAAGTGGACAAACAACTAGCAACAGTTCTGAAAAGTACATTTTAGTTAAAGGTCCCCTGTATACTGCATTGTAGCATCCCATAAACCCTTCTGTTCAACACTAAATAATGACACGTTCCCATTTCATTAGCTCTGTTGCGTTGTCCTGTAAGCTTCTTTGCTTTGATGCCTGGCCGGTGGCAGGTCACTGCAGAGAGCTGAATGTCTCCACTATTAATAGCCCAACTAACAGCATGAGGGTTCTCACTCTTTGAGAGCAGCAGCTTGAGATGACCTGGTGCCACGTTCCACCTTTAGTAGCTGCTCATTCAGCCGCCTCGTCACTGTCTCTCTATCCTGGTATCTGTGTATCTCTCCTGCTTCCATTCTCAGTCTCTCACTCACTCGCACTACATGTGCACAGACTCAAACAGTAAACAAAACGCCTGGAACTACTTTCATTATCAATTGAAATTCCCTCCAGAGGCACTTTTTTCTCTCCAACCTGCCTGAAACGCCTCAATTGGACTCCTTTGTTTTCTACTGTAACATAATGACATCACAAGCGCTTCTTTTGCCTAGTGCTCCAACACATTGTAGGTTAAAAGGCGGTACATTTCTGACACTTCTCTATGCGGTTAACCAATCACAACAGAGCCAGCCAGCCAATCAGAGTCTAATACGTCCTCCTTAATTGTTGGTCAATACAATGTCAGAAAAAGTCCAAAGCATCTCTTAAAAGATCTTGATTTGTCAGCCCAAAAAAAGAAAAGCAGAACATCACTATATTTGAAGTCTTAAACAGCTTATCTCCACCATTACAAAGTATCTAAACGATAAATCAATGATCAAAGAAGTTTTCCTGTTGATGGACTAATGGATTAGTAGACTGATTATGGAGCTCAAGTTCATTTTCATTGAACAATTGCACCACTGCCATAATAGATACAGTCACATATATAAAAAAAGGCCCACAAAACAAACTGTGTCAAATAGCAGCATTGACAAACCCTGGTCACATTATGACTGTTTAGAGACCTCTGCTGTACAGAGTGGAGGGATGACTTTCAGGGTTCAACAATGTGTTGTGCTGAATATGTCTGAAGGATTTTGAGAGATACATTAAGTCTGCCAGCTTTTCTACAGCAGGCATATGTTCCTCAGAAGCAGCGGGCTTCCCTCAGAGGGTCAGACGCTGTATATATCTTCCTCCACATTGGCTCTACTCAGGGTGTAGGTGGGGGATGGGCAATACAAGTGATAAAGTGCCCCCTTTGCCTTCTCTTCTCTACTCCCCCTGCTCCTGTTGGCTGAGGATACTTTTTGCATGTTCTATTTCATTGTGTTACTCCACCATTCAGCTCTATAGGTGTTTGTATAGCTTTTGTGGCTCTCACACTACTCCTGCACTGAGAGGCTTATGTAACACAGGAGGCCAGATGTTGTAGTATTGGAGCCGCTGTTGGTTGGGTTCTGTTCTGACTCAGTCCAGGATCCCTGAACTGCTGCAATCATATAACTTTCTTTTTGTAGGGAAATTAATATTAATATATTGCATTATATTTTAAACACGCAAGCTCCAATGCTTACTCTAGGGGGCTTCAACTGGCAATCTTAATACACAAGGTATGCGCTATGATTTTGCCAAAATGATGCTTAAATACAATAAATGTTCATAAAATGACAGCAGCTTGAGGCAGTGTCAATGTATCCAACACATGCAGTGAAACAGTACAGTATGCACTTAATTAAACATTACCAGAAAAAAATCTAGTTAACACAACCCATGTCTTGTTCTTAAATATTTCCCCACTGTCATGTTTTGCCAAGGGCATTTAAAATTGCGCAGCCAGGGGCAGGAAAATCCCTTCAAACTTTGCTGGAGGGATAAGAGCCCAGAGGATAAAACCTATGCTGACGAATGCAGATGTTATTTAGAACAAAGCCTTGAGATACAATAGAGCCTGTGCGGTGCTGTGCCACGCGGGAGATGGCAGGCTGATTGCTCTGTCAATGGGGACTGAGGCTGTCATATCAGCAGCGAGACCTGATAGCATCTTGGACGTCAATGTCTCTCGTTTCTCCCTGATGTCCTCTTCTCCTTTTCCTGTCCTCTCTTTTCCCCTTGTCCCTTCTCATTTCCTCTACCACATGCTAACCTGTCCTCAACTTTCCACTTATGTCTTCTGATTGTATCCTTTCCCTTTTGGCCCTGCTTAAAACCTATAAAGAGACTCATCAGGCCATATGTATAACAAGTCAAACTAGTTTTATCATCAACTAATCCCATAAAACAACCAACACCTACGATGGTTCGATCCTACCAGCAACCAAACCTCTTCAGTGCTTTTTCATTTCCCAAATAAAATGTAATAAACACATTAATGAGCCACACAGTTAAATTAGGTGGCATATTCCTTTAACATCTTGAACACAAGCCGTGCACTACTGTCATAAATGTGTTAGGGCAGCAACCATCTAATTTAAAAGTCTCTAACAAATCCTCCTGTTGGAGTTAAATCTCCATTAATCTGTATTTTGTATCAACATTGCAATCTCATACAAGTTTATTGTTTTGTTTTTATAGCCCACAACTTTATTTTTTTACTGTCACAGCTTTCATCCACGTTGCATCATGGTAGCTACAGTCAGCTGTTGCGCAGAAAAAATCTCATAAACCCACTATAAAATAATTGCTCAGCATCATATGGCACACTGACAAAGTTAGCGACTAGTTAGCTAACATAGTATAGCGCATACAAGCACCTTGTGTTTGTTGAATGGCCCGCAACTGTTTTACTTGTTACTCTTTACTCCTCTCTGGTAAACAAAAACACCCTGAAAACTCTGGCAGGAGCACTCATTCAAGGGTACTATGACTATGCTTGCACGTCATGGTACCATAGCACCTCCAAGGCGCTAAAAATAAAACTTCAACATCGCAAAATAAACTGGTCAGACTACTGCTTGACCTTTCATCTAGAACCCACCTCACCTCTGCCCACTTGACAACCTAGGATGGCTTAGAGTAGACGACAGAGTACAGCTACTTGCAATGGGCCTGGTCTACAAGATCCACTACACCTCTATGGTACCCATGTACATGTCAAAATTCTTCCCAAAGGTCAAGGAATACCATGATCATAACACCAGAGGGAGCTCCACAAATCATGTGAACCCAGATTTGGCACAAAAAAGGGGGAATACACGTTTCGCAATTATGCCACATCAAGGTGGAACGCTCTTCCCACAACTGTAAAGGAAAGTAAAACTATACTTACCTTCAAAACCTCTCTTAAAGAGCACCTTCGGGGGAGAGCATTGCAAAACTGGCCCCGGTAATGGTACAAATCTCAACCTGTCGTTCAATGGACAGCTTCCCCCCCCCATCTATGTATATACTCGCATTTTAGACTCTGTTACTAACTGTATATCTGTAGACTTGGTATGTCTTAAATGTCCGGTTAGGATGTATTAGAACGAAATCTAAAATGAAAATTGTAAACAAGCAATCTGTATGTAAAAAACTACCTGTATGTAAATTGTAAATAAGCCATCTGTATGTCAAATATGTCTTATATGTCTTAAATGACATGATGAATTGGAAATGGGGGGACCCTGATGTAAACAAGACGAAAGTCTTTCTCTGGTCTGCATCCCCTTAATAATTGTATGTTTTGAGCTGTACTGTACTGTACCCAATATACAAGCTGTTAATAAACGTTTCAATCAATCAATCAATCAATCAATTACCTACAATGACAAAGTTAGCAAAAAGCTAGCTAGCATAGCATTTAGTAAAGCTTATGAGGACGTTCTCAGTAGTTGGTTTAGACAAAAACAGAGCGAGATGAAGAAAAGTACATTAGACTTGCATTCATCAGTTGGCCAGAAACATAACTTAAAAATGTGTTTGTTGCTCCATGTCTGCTCCATGTGTAAAAATATGCTAGCCGTAATAACGGCATGTGCCATGTGTGTGATACTGATGATCATCTTGGTCTGGGATTCTACCCACAGTTAACCAGAGATAACTGACTAATGCCACAAATATATATATTTCTCACCTGTTTTTTCAAATGAGTTTGAGTGCCAGAGACACAGGGCAGGAGTTGATGGAAAAAAGAACAATATACAAGGATAATAACACTAGCTAAGTGCCTATGAAGAAAAATAGCACTGTGATTCAGCCCGGGTAAATCTAGTTAGACTAAATTCCCACACTTTCAGCCAACTGTGGAGGTCAAAGCAGACAAGCCAAATCTAGAGAGAAAAATGGCAGATGCAAGTGCGAAATCACAATACAGTAGGTTAATGGCTGACTTGTAAAAAAAAGGTAAATGGATAGAAGAGCATCAGAGGACCTCATCACTAGAATGATGCACCTTAACTCCCACAATAGCACAGCTTATGAGCAAGTTGTAAATATATAATTTCATGTATCATTGTCATGATGGCAATTGAACAGATTCCCCATATTCAGCTGAGCCAAACTACTTGACAGCATGCCAGCCTCCCATAACCAAAACACATTGTTACTTGAATTAGCATGATGATGTATTCATTTGGCGTGCGTTCTGCTTTATGGAGTCAAGACAGCATCCACTCTTACACTTTCTCTCCCTCTCTCCCTTGGGGGAAGTGGTGGGGGATGGGAACGCTCATGACAGAATCTGCTCTTTGCATGGGAAGGCGAGCAGAGCATGGGTGAGTGAGCTGAGGGAACAAGAGGATGGCAGCGAGAGAGAGGGAGAGTTAGTGAGAGAGTGTGTGTGTTTGTGTGTGTGTGTGTGTGTGTGTGTGTGTGTGTGTGTGTGTGTGTGTGTGTGTGTGTGTGTGTGTGTGTGTGTGTGTGTGTGGGTGTGTGTGGTGTGTGTGTGTGTGTGTGTGTGTGTGTGTGTGTGTGTGTGTGTGTGTGTGTGTGTGTGTGTGTGTGTGTGTGTGTGTGTGTGTGTTGTGGTGTGTGTATACTGTATATTGTCCAGTGGGAATCTTCTGAGCATTGCCTCGCCTCATTTCACAACCATAGGTCTGTCTTCTTTTTTTTTAATTCACAAGAGCTTTATTGGCAGGATCATAACTACAGTAAGTACAGTACTGCTACAGTAGGTTGGACAAGGTTTACAATTGAAGTATAATCATTTAAAGTGCAAGAAGACTACAGCATTGTGCACCACAGCAGCAACTAACTGTATATTGTTTTATAATAAATGCATCTGCCAATTAAAGAGGCCTTACTATGCTTTTGGGGGTTGTCGCTTTCCTGTATTGTGTTATATAGGTGAAACGCGATTGGAATCCTTTGTTTACTACCATAAGTGACATCACTATTTAATACTTGCGCTTCCATTGGCTAGCGCTCCAACACATTGTGCATGATGGGCGGGACATCTATAAGCGGTTGACCAATCACAACCAGCTAACCAATCAGAGCAGACTGGGCTCTGGTTTCAGACAGAGGGTGAAAAGAGGTGCTGCAGCACAGACAGTATGAGAAAAATAAAGAGCTTTTTGAACATTAAAGCATGGAAACATGTCAAAAATATGAACCTGAAGATGAGCATAATAAACCTTTAAGGTTTGGTATAAAATGGCAGAAAATAGTGTCTATCCCAGTTCCTCAAAGTCCAAGGTGATGTCTTTCAATTAACCAATTTGTCATCTGATTATTCAATTGGGTGAGCTGGCAGCCCATATACTGGGGCTCGGTCCTCGTGCGGAGGACTAGGGTTCAAATTCAGCCTGGAATCATTTACCGCGTGTGATCCCTTCTGTCTCCTTCTCTCAAATGTGGCGCTTCAGGGACACTGATAGTGTACACACTGCTTCATCTCATTGAGGTTTGAAGATTTGTTTTGCCTATTTGTTGCTTACGTGATTTTTTTCCGGTTGTTTTGGTCTAATGCGGCTTTCACACCAGCGCTTTTCCCTTTCTAGCTCCGAGCTAGAGCTTTTCTGGTTCAGCTCCGGTTTCCCTTTTCTGCTCCCGCTCTGTTCACACCGCCCTTAGCACCCGACTGGTGCTGCCGCTGCTGCGTCATGACGTCATCGTTTACATAGCTGATTTGCTCCCCAACAGCATTACGGCGCTCACAACAACAACGGGGAACTGCGTCGGGTCGATGATCGTGTTGCTTTTAATCACACGAAGCCAGATTAAATTGAATAACGACTTCTCCAACCTTATACTTTGCTCCAGAGTACCGTGGTTCATTGTTTATTAATGTGTTTCTGCAGCATTTACCGACCGCTGCAGTGTTGGCTGCTCTTCCACGGGAGTTTATTCTCCTCCGTTAGCTCCCGGTTAGCTCACACTGCTGCGGCCGCTCTAAAGTATTCACTGTCCGACTCACACAAGCAGCTGATACATATCCCCAGTTCCCCTTAGCCTAAGTGAATGTGTGTCAGTCTGAATTGACGCTGTTTGGTATCACAACGCTGTTATGAAAGTTTCTCTGGTATAAAATGGGTGATGTTAGCATAGCAACCATAGATAGCAACCGAAGCTAAACTGACTACTTGCTATTGCTATCCTATTGTGACATAAACCGTTTTCTACAGGCACATTTTACCGGCGTATTTTTATTATGATTCTACTTGTGATAGTCGGACACGACAACCTGTGCAGCCCATGTATTGATTCCATCCGATAGCTGCTATAATACAAAACAAAACGTCTGCCTCTCTCCACAATGATCAATAACAATGAACGGATGGTCAAAGTAAGGTACAAATAAACAGAATCACACGAAGCCTGGTTAGTGTTGCCTGACTTTATAAAGTGTGTTTATAAGCACTACTGCTTGTAGGCAGGCATGACAGTCGACCCATGTTCAGGGGAGGAGGGTTTAGTTTCCTGCACGCCTCGACGTAAGAGAGACGTAAGCGACGCCACCTCTTAGCTCCGAAGCTCTTGCCTCTAGACCAGTGGTTCTCAAACTTTTTCGGTCAGGCCCCCCCTTTAGAGAAAAAAAAAAGTCGGGCCCCCCCAACACAAATAGTCAGGCTCAGTGGCGGCGCCAGAGATTTCTTTTGGGGGTTGCTGTGGGGTAGCTTGACCTTTCATAGAGCGTGCTCAAACATTTAGGGTTTCCCATTAATGTACGGTCGCTACAGTGGAATTTTCTACTGCAACACTCCCCCACGCACATACACTATGTACCCGCGACTGTTACAATGAAGGCTCGATATCAAGTCTCGGCATATAGGTGTAAGCAGGGGTAAAGTGCTATTTTTATAGGTGGTGTGTGGACCTCACATAGGGGGGTCCGGGGGCATGCTCCCCCGGGAAGATTTTTAAATATTGAAGTTGAAAGCATCAATCTGGTGCACTTTGAGAGCAAAATGAAGAGATCTATGGATACATCTCTCAACACCCAGATGAAACAGAATTGTAAACAGATTTACTATTTCTTTATGGATATTTTATAAATCACTCTTTTAAACTTTATTCTTGTTTTACTGTCATATAGTATTTCATAGCTGTTTTTCATGTATTCTCTTATTTTTTTATAACTATAATGATCATATAAACGTGTGCCTCGGAAATAATTGTTTACATTAATGGTGACCAAAACGTTTGAGACCCACTGAGATAACACTGAGAGAGTCCTTTATCTCACTGAGTCTCTCAGTCTGACAGGAGAGGACTCTCCTCCACTTTGTTGTTAAAAAAACTCCTTATATCCGTTAGCGTAGCTCGCTAGCACCAGAAGCTAACATCAACGATCTCCGGTACCGGTGCGCTATCTCTCTCTCTCGCTCACGCACGCACACAAAATGGCTCGTCCCACACACACACACACACACACACAGAGCCGAGCTTTAATGAAACACAGAGACCCAGACGTAATAGTACTGTATCATATTATTTTCGAATCAATAATTTTTCAAAATATGATTTTTTTTTTTTTTTTATAATCTTTTTTTTTTTTTTAATAACCATTTTTTCTCCTGGTCTCTCGCGCCCCCCCTGTCACGCCCCCCACTTTGAGAACCACTGCTCTAGACCGACAATTTTTTGGAGCTGGAAGTGAACCCGATTCCGGAGCTAAGAGCCGGCGCCGCTGCGGTGTAAACAGGAAAAACCGGCGCTTTTCAGGCTCCAGCTCCGAGCCGGAGCTGAAAAAGCGCTGGTGTGAAAGGGGCATAAGAGCTTCTTTCGTTTCTTGTTATTTGAGTTATTGCAGCACATGATTTGCTTCTCCACTCTTTACACATGCTGTAAATCAGGAAGTGTTGCTCTGCCTCTTGTTTGTAGAACTGACACAGTAGCATGTTTTCTTTGGGTTGTTCGGTTAAGGACTTTCTCAGCCTCTGATCAAATCTTACACTTGGTAAGGGCAACAAATAATGACATTTGAATGCTTGGGTCTCTATAACATGTGTGCACTCCACCACTGCTCTTCTCTCAGAAGGGCTGAGATCCTACAGCCTCCAGGGAGGGACACAGGGCCTCTCTACTCTGACCCCAGCTGTTACACTGAGCTCTCAGGCACTATCAGATAAATGACCAGGACTGGGGGATGAATTGTGCATGTGTGCCGGGGGTTGGTGGTGGGAGGGGGGCTAACTGAAAAAGGAAATGGGATGTGATCAATCAAAGATAAATTCTAGGTCAATGCTCTTCATGTTTAATACACACACCAACCCCCCAACACCTTTCAACATAGCTTACTCACCAGAGGTACGATTGTTCTTTAAATCATTAGGGAGATAACTAGATTGTAGATCGTAACCTCCTTATTACTTATGTAAACAATTCTCTATACTTCCATTTATCATAAAATATTCAAATTAAATAATGAATGTCTTGTCTGATTTGATTAGAGAAATAGTATAAAGGGATGACAGTGTAGGTAATGTAACAGTGTAGATAGTAAGAAGGTATTATCTAAAATAGGGCTTGGCAATATGACTGAAATTACATTGAAACCACAAGTTTCGGACATCCTTCACCCACATGCCCCACCCCGGAACCTGCGGTCCTCAGACTCTGGCCTGCTTACCACCCCCCGCACCAAACTGCGAACCTACGGGGACAGAGCCTTCAGTGTGGCAGCCCCCACCCTCTGGAACGCTCTCCCTGCGGAGATACGCAACATCCCCACACTTGAAGCCTTCAAAAGGGCCCTCAAGTCCCATCTGTTTGCCAAGGCTTTCGGCCCCTAAATCGATCTGTTGTTCTGTTTGTCTGTCTTTTGTTTTGTTATGTTTGTCTTTGCACTATTACTTGTGAAGCGACCTTGGGTCCCCTGAAAGGCGCTATAGAAATTGAAGCTATTATTATTATTATTATTAAGTGTTTGGTAGAAATGTACTTAAGGAGGTCATATCACCTCTTGTCACCCTCCGTCTGAAACCAGAGCCCAGTCTGCTCTGATTAGTTAGCTGGCTGGCTCTGTTGTGATTGGTCAACTGCTTAGAAATATCCTGCCCCTTAGCTTGTCATGTACAATGTGTTGGAGCGCTAGCCAATAGAAGTGCAAGTGTTACATGACGATGACACTATATTATGGAAGGGAAAAAAAAGGAGTCCAATGGATGCGTTTCAGGCCGGGGGGGGGGGGGGGGGGGGGGGGGGGGGGGGGGGAGAGGGGAGAGATATTCCCTCTGGAGGCAACACAGGGATTTTAGCATTGTCAGACCATTGACATGCACAAAAACTACAGGGAAGGGAAAACCCCAAAAGGCATTACAACTAAGAAGAATATATTTTAAAATCAATACATATCATGACATATAGTCAACTCATTTTGTTCATATTTAATCAAGTTAGCTTGGTATCTCCCTCTATTAACGACATCATCATTTTGATACAGTCATACTGTTTAAAAGAGAATGCAACAAAAGTGTTCATTGAAAATAGTGCGGAAGTCATTAAAACATGTCCTTAATATCCCCTGTGACAAAAAAAGATTTGGATTTCTGTTCTCCTCAAATCTCCTGATACACATGATGTTTCAGCAACAGGGAACAGAACAGGGCTTCCTTCCTCTTTTGCTATAAAGAAGGGGGTACCCAAATAGATGGCAAAGCAGCAGACACCTCTCACTGGGAGATCCTCCTACAGGGCAGCCAGTATAATTAGCACTGTCAAAGGAGGTCCCTTAACAAGTATCACAGCCAAATTCATGAAGATGAATGATGTCACAAGATAGAGAAGGAACTGGGATATTTACTGGGACACAAGCTAGGTGTTGTTTAAAGTAGAGAGACAGCTAAATAAGTCATCAGTGAACACTTCAGAGGTATGCAACATCCACACTTAAAATGTCTCAAAAGGATTGGCCCTATGTTTTGTTGAGTTGTGTACATACATTAACCCAAATATTTCTAACCATTTTTTAACTTTTAAATAACAGTCAGTCCTTAAAATGCCGTCAGCATTTTTGTCTGCCACGACCCTGGATGAATAATGTTTGTATTCAGAGGTCTGGATCCTCAGTTATCAGAGAAACAATGTGACTTAACGTTAGCCTTTAGCTTGTAGCCAATCCAAACTGTGTCCACCACAAACACTGAATTCAACATCATACTTCTTTATTCAGTGTTTTACCAGATTGAATCACTAGGTCCATTATTTGAGATGAGGAGACCTGGTAGAAAAATACCTTCTGGACTTCTGGATATTTTGTGATCACAGAAACAAGATAAGTTTATTAACAGTGCTGAAATATGTACACTGAAAGAAACTAAAAAATGATGCTAATGGTGGTGGACACAACAACTCCCATTAATCAACAGTACTTCACAATATCACCAAACTCTGTGTTTAGATGTTGTTTTGATAGAGGGAGCCCTGGTAACAATCTTATCTGGTTATGATACTTGTGTGTGTCGAGACATTGTGTGTGATTCATAATATAGGTAGCACCATATGTAGCAAGAGAAATAGGACCAATGAGAAAGCATCAGAGGGTAAAGTTGTGAAAGAGAAAGCCCCCCCCTCCCCTTTCTTAGCCACCAAGCAGAACCAGGAAGCAGCCCAAGAGGACTGTAGGAGCATGGGAGAAAGGAGAAGTGGAGCCCCGGGAGTTGTGTGGGTCACCCCATCATCATCACAGGCAGCTGATGCCTGCCTGTGGGATACACAGTGCCTGGGTGGGTGGGGGTGGGGGTCCCATAGCCATTATTGCTGTACTGCTCAGAGACTCAGTGGTACATGGAAAGCTAGCTTTAGCTATAGCATATTCAGTTAAATGGAACAAATGCACCTGCTTAATTCATGTGTATATTTTGTATGTAAAAGTTCACTAAATATACTTCTATCCCTGCAGCCTTCTAGGCTCCAGAATTCTGAGAATGACCTATAGATATGTAAAGTGCCGTCTTATGGACTTTTAAGGAATCGATTCTCATTGGTGCAGCCCATGTTGTACTTGCAGACATTCAAAGGCCTACTAAGAAAGAGCAGGCTAACAGTGAGTAGCTAATTATATGCAAGTCAGCAGCAATGGATTTCCATCCATGCTCTCTGTAGCACTTCTAGTGAGATGACAGCAAGTTGGCAAGCTCTGCAGCTGGAGGCTTCTCTCTCTCTCTTCTCCATCCCTCCATCCTCCCAGGATTCCCTCTGTTAGATTACACACTTCGATGTTAGAACTGCCTCCTTTCCCCCAAACGCCATCCGAACCGCGTTGGGTTTAGGCCGTGACTGCGACAGATGCACACAGACTATAGGGTCGCATGATGCAGAGTGGGTGTTTGTTTCTGACACTGCTGTAAAATGCTAGAAACCAATCCAATGACAAGTTAATCCACTGCAGTCGTACCTATGCCAGGCCTGAGCATATTAAAGCTGCTTTAGAATGTGTTATGCTGGTGTGATTCATCGGTAAAGAAGCTAGGGATTTACTGTAATGATGAGTCACCTTGTTCATATAGACACAACAAAGTAAATGCTGAATGAAATGGTGAAAGACAACATAACTATTAAGAGGTCCTGCATGTTTCTTACAAATCAGAATCCCTGAAACACAACAAAATGGAGGCAGACAGCCCTAAATATTAACTCTACGTCTTTTGCCGGCTGCAGTTTAACCCAACTAGCAAGATAAACTCAGAAGTTACAAAGACATGCATGACAGAAAAAGCTATAACACACAATGTTAAGGAAATTAGCATGCTAGCTATTGACCTTTCTTGTATAAATGTAACTTTGTGGCCTGCAATCAGAGTTACCTAACATTATGGTGAGACAGTCAGTCAGTCATGTCCCTCACAAAAAAACAACAACGTCCTCTTCTGCCCATGCTTAGTGATGACAAGGCTTTGACATCACTGTCAGACTAAGAATGACTAAAACTGACAATCCTCTTTACCTCAGAGAAAGAGAAATAGGAAAAAAAAACACTCCGCTATTGGGGAGGGGGGAGAGACTAGTGAAAGAGGAAGGAAGGCAGAAAAGGCCTGCATGATTCACACAGCACGCACCACAGCGGCTGAGGTAGCCGTGTCTTGGAGTACATGAGTCATGTTTATCATGCAGCAGCACTAGGTAGGGATTGCACAATTTTCACTCCATTAGGAATGCTGCTGCCTTAGTGCAAATGTGTACCTGATACTGGAGAGTAACATCTCTAATGCCTCTAAAAGGCTCCCAGTGATGGTGGCACACATCTTTCACACGGATGTCACTAGCCATGCTGGTGGAGGCTGCAGCAACAGAAAAACCTGCCAGAGATCTCCAGCAGAAATTCTGATTGATTTACTCATCAGCTGCTCCCTTATGCTACATTCAAAAGCACTAGTCAAAATCCACATGTGCATCATTTTCATTGAAGAAGGCAAACTACATGAAAATCAACAGGATGGGAATATTTAAGGCAACCCTCTTTAAATCCTCCTCTCTTCACTAGCCAGGGCTTTCCTAAGAGTGCCAGACCAATATTTTAATTAACAAACCCAAGTGTGTTTTTTAATTGCCAGGGCAAGACGATAGAGTGTAATTCTCCACATAAAGCAGAGTTATGGCTCACGCGCCAACGGTTAAAGCGATTGATGGCGGTAAAATCAGTCCGGTCCCACCTTAAGAAGTAAAACCCCTACAGTGGACAGCGCCGTGGTGCTGAAACAAGCTCCGAGCGACATCTGTACACAAGAGATGGGGGGGGGGGGGGGGTTGATGGGGATGGTGATGGGGAGGGGGGGTGACAGCATCTACCTAGACTCTAACGTTTGAAATCACACACCACCCCGCGTTCGCCATTGCCACAAAGGACACCCTTAAATGATCTTTCCAGGTCATATTGTGTAATCTCGGTGACGCTCGTGGGGAAAGGTTGTAAGCAATTTGGCGTGGCCTTTTTACGTGAAAATGGCGCCCGTTGCTTGCTAAACCCAGCCCCTTCTAGTACAGCTATAGCTACAACAAAGTGGGGGAAAGCGGTCTATGAGTGTATGCCGCATTATAAAACGATACACACACATTGAGATAAGTGTTTTCAAACGGGGGGAGGCGAGAGGTGATAACCAGGCGAAGGAAAGATGGATGTCACCTTGGTGCTACCGGCTAGTAAACGACTATTTAGGATGTCAAGAGCCACCAGTATCTCACAGTGTATGAGTTGTAATAACCCACAAACAGCAACAGCTCAACTATATCCGCTTTCTCCTTACTTTAACATCGTCTGTTCCTTCGCATCCTCCTTCTTCTGTCGGTCCATGACACCGAGGATGATCTTCCTCTCATCCTCGGTGAGGTGGCTCAGGTCCGGCATGTCGCCGGCCGCTGAGGCAGCAGCAGCAGCGGCGGCAGCGGCAGCAGGGCCAGGGCCGCCCCGGGGCCCGTGTGGAGCAGACATCTTTTACACACAGCTGGCTACAATAAAAACGAGAAAAGCACTGTCAACCAGCAGCATTCCGGTCGGTATTTGTGTTACCAAGCCGTCAAATATCAGATTGGAAGTGGGGTTTGCTGGAGGTTCACAGGCGGCATGACATCTCGGTTAGGAGTAGCCTATCATACACATTGCTGCAGAAATAAGCGTCAAAATATCAATATCAGGCTTTATCCTCATCTATTAAATGCCTATAACGGGGTTATGAAACACCCTGCAGCCGAATGCAAACAGCAATATGTAGAACATTTACACATGGACATTTCTGACATAGGGTTAGAATAAGATGCCCTTAAAAGAAGCAAGAGTGCACAGGCTGTGAACTACATCCTTCAGGTATTCCTAACACAAGCCTCCATCCAGGGATACAAAAAGTAGAAACATACAGAGGTTTAAAAAGCCAACTCTTGCCTTTTATTTTGCAGTCATGTTAAATCCTGTCTAACCCATCGCTGCCATCCTTTAGAGAGGTTTCACTCGCATGGTGGAATAAAAGATGCCCGGTCCCGGTCCTTGTTTGTTTTGAGTCCTTAACCCTCCTCTGTCACTCTGGTTAGCTCTTTCCTCCAGGTTGGTAATTCTTGGAGATTTCTTAAATGCACAAAAATGGATGCAATGAGAGAGAGAGATTAGAGAGAGATTGAGAGGAGGTGAGAGAGAGAGAGGAGGGAAAAAATCCAGATAGGAAGAGGGAGGCGGAGCGATGGGAACACGTAGAGGAATAAGCCGAGAGGACGCTGGATGTTCATGACAGCAGGCGGATAGCAGCAGCGAAAACACGGACTGGAGGAGCGGTGCCAGGAAGAGCATGATGCATATTTCATAACCGGATCATGAGCACAGTGAGAGGGGAGATAAATACAGAACATGACTAGTGACAATGACTGTTACTGCAGGTGTGGCAGCGCTTCCTATCAGGCCGCTTTTTAGGCTTTGATGCCAGCTGATGGGAGAAAGGCTGTGATGATGAATGGAAGAACAAACAATTACACAAGCCCTGTCTGTGGATATTTCTTAAACAATTGTAAAAAAAAAATGTATGGACTTTAGCCAGCTCTTAGTTGCTATCAAAGAGTATATTTATAATAACAAATAATTTCACAATATTTGTTTCGATTAGTTTTGAAATCTGGTGTTGACAAGCTTTGAACAATAAACGTTTTTCACACGAGTATCATTAATCAAATCAGGATGTTTGTAACATTACGAAACACGTCTTTTATACTATTTATAATAAATAAACTTCATGTATGTGCATATATTTGATATGAGATAATTTACCAAATAGTTGATCGGGCCCCTTCTAGTATCTGAAATAGTCATTTTCCTGTGATACTATATTTAGTATGTGGTCACATGGGACTGCTGTTATCCAATGTTATCTCCTAAAAAAATATATATAGAAAAAAGGAAAGGCTGATGTGCCCAAAGACTAAATATAGTCTAGTCTAGTATTGAGTCTTCAGGATTGTGATTGGGCAAGCCTAGAGAACAATTCTGCAAAGGAAATTATAATAGGCCGAAGTAGACAGAAAGTGTTTCATGAGAATAGTGTCTGATTTAAAAAATAAAATACAGTATCTTAGGTTTCAAAGAAACAAACTAGGCCATTTAGCCCATGGACTCATCACTGAATCATGAACATAAGAGGTTGATAATCCATTCATGAAAATCAAGCAAACATACATTTCTCTAAAGCTGAACTCTTCAGGTTTCACATTGTACTGCTTCAAACTACTTTGAACCCAGCACACTCAATAGGCGACTTCATCCCTGGATCAGATTGCTCAGCTCTGACCCCAGAAGTGCCTCCTCTTGATCCCTGACCCGTTCCCAAAGACAAGCCCTCACTCAGACTGCAGTGGTAATAGGATTTAAGGACAACATTAAGTGGATGTCGCCTCTGCCTCATTAGGTCTCGAAGTAAATTAGCACCCTTGTCGAACACGATGGGAAGAAATTTGTTGTTTGAATTTACTATCATTCAGATCACAATTTCTAAACGTCATCCTGTTTGCAGAGTATAAACTTAGTTTGAAGTTTATTTTGAATACATTTAAGCAAAAACAGTGTTAGCTCCATATAGATTAAGAGAACTATGCTTTCCAAAAGTGTGTTGGATCGTCTAACATTGACCATTTTTTTTAAATAACTGACATATTTTTAATAAATCAAAGCTAGGGCTCAAAAACAATAACAGCCTACTGTTGAAAACCCTTTTTCAATTAAAGTGATAGCACGTCAAGCTAGCTGCACACTGGCATAGTAAAAATGGCTAAACAGGCATGTCCGCTGTCCAATGACTTCCTCCAGTCTGATTGAAGTGACTGGAAACACCTATGACAGTCTGATGGACCATGTGCGTAGCAGAAAGTAGGGGGGGGGGGGGTTTGGAATAATGCGAGATGCTGGATCATGGAGAGATTGTCCCAATGTTTATAACACCAGCCTCAGTTGTTCAATCTATCCCGTTGAAACAACTAAATACATCAAAAATATATTTTAGACTTCAGAAATTGTCAAAAGGAATCATTTGACGCATACCGCATCATTTAGGGCATCTTTAGTAGTTTTAATAATAACGTTTCTTTACTGATGGAACAAAGATATAACAATACCACAAGCAACACATTTCGTTTGGTCCTTGTGGTGAGTCATGTGACATTCTTTAGACACCGGATCAATCTAAAATAGTCTTTATTTTCATGGTTGTGGATCCTGTAATAGAAAATGCAAACCTGCTCAAAACTAAATGTGGGGTTAGCCACTCAAACGGAACAGAAAACAGAACTGTGTGTAAAGGAAATCCTTTGAAATGACTTTGATGTTTGCATGTATTAAGTCTGTGTGTACTCCAAATGATGCAGAACTGGACCCACAACTGACAAATGAAAAAGTTCTTAAGAGTGAAAGCAGTCGGAACATGTCCCGTGTGTGATCTTGGTCTCCACCTCTTCTTCTCTGCTTATTTGACCACAGTCACAACATGCTTCTCCTTCTCCGACACCACAGGAACAGTTCCTGGCCTGCTGTGCTTCCGGACGTTCCTCTCCCTGGAAAACAAAAGGAGTAAAAGCCGTGAAAAACTCATTCTGCTGGTGAACAATCTCAGTAAGAGGATGGAGGGAGAGATGAGCAAACAGAATTGACTAAATATAAGACTGTTGACCTAACACCTACGTCATTGGCTACACTAATGTACCCTGAAAATAATGCATGAGCAGTAAATCATTCACGGTGCAAACACAAGTGTGACGTGTCACAAAAAGAAGTAATTAGGGGAAAAAGCCGCAGACTGAGCGATGAATCACTGTGCGGCAGGGCAAACTGGGACAATCAATCCACCACACAAGCTGTAAATGAGTATGTAGAAGCTATTGAGAGCGTGTCATAGGGACAGTCCCTTCACTGAGGTTTTCCATTAGGCTGCTGTGACTGCATAGGTCACATCCAGCCTGGCAGCAGCCCAATTCACCTCCACATGGACACACAGGGGGCCATGCCTCTAGATAAATTAGCTTCATTTCTTCTCCAAAAGTAAAAGGGAAAATAATGAACACGTACTTCTTGCGGCGAGCCTCCTTCATGACCCGCTGCTCCCTGGTCTGGTGGTAGATGATCTTGGGGAGGTGTCGGTGGTTGGCGATACGTTTGATCTGAGGGTGGTGCTGGTACTTCTCCTTCAGCTTCTGGCTGTAGTTGGCGGCCTGCCTCTCTCTGGGGGCGAGCTGCATGACAAAAGGGAGGAGGGTTGGTCAGGTACAGTTTTATAATAAGAGAAAGTGTAGAGGGGGGAGAGTGGATTGAGAGACAGAACAAGACATGAAAAAGACAATTTAAAGATTATATTAATTCTTTGTTGAAGCAGGTACAAAATATTGAGGTGTGGACCAAAGATTATTTTAGGTGAACATTAAAGTAAACTTTTAAAAAAGGTAGAAAACTTTCTCGTTAACAATTTGCGAGCAAGTTCTCAAAACGTAACAGAATTGTATCATTGACCTTGGAAGCAGTTAACAAAATCGTTATGTTACCAAAGCTCAAATGGGCCTTGTGGAGAAACTATTTTGTCAACTACTTGGTTAAGTTTAGGCCACTGTTGAGGTTAATACTACATGAACACAACATGGCTGTTGGTGGGAAACACATCCCAATAACATTCATTTCAAAAAAGAGAAAAGCACTTTTACAAAAAGAGAATAATGCAGGATTATTCTAAGGAGAAAGAGGAAGAAACATTTAAACAGAGCTGCAGATGGCTAGAGGCTGCAGTCAGTCTGGTAGTGAGGTTCAATTTATAGCCCAGACTGTAGTCAGTGTTTTCATCAAGTTCTTGGCAAGATCGCAAATAAGCTTATCTCCCAAAATGTTGCATCTGAGACACAAAAATCGTAATTCACAAGGCCACAAGTCGCCTTTACAAAAAAAACTAAAAATAGGTCTTGTTTTAAAATAAGAAAGTATAAGTATCTAATGTTTTTGCCCTGGTTCCAGATATGAGTATTTCCAGTAGACCGTAGTAGCGTGGAGAGAGCGCTGATCACGATGTGCAGTTAGCATTCAGCTCAGGTTGTTAATTACCGACGGTTACAGTAAACCGTCTTACATCATAAAATCCTGACCAGTACAGTAAGCAGTAACTTCAGCTCGACGTTGTGCTCATTCAAAATAGAATCAATGTCTGTTCAAAAGTGAAGACACCAGCTCAACAACATCCCTCCCTCTCCGTCTCTCTCATAAAAGCCGCCGTCTACTCGGACTCCTCTTGGCTCAGGCTGGCCTCCTCGAAGGCTTTTATTCTAATTAAAAGCAGTGATTTGTCTCAGATTCAATTTGCTGGAGAAGAGCTGCGAGATGCTGATCCTGTCGTACTAAACTCATTCCCCTGGATACACACAGGGTGAGCTTGCTGAACACAGTTTGTATGCTCTCAACATGATGGATGTGAGAGAGCAGAAGATGATGCTTCACATGGAGTTTGGTCAGATAGGGGCTCATGATTTGTATATATTTTTGCAAAGACAGTCGCAGAAACATGGGATTCCATAAGTTAAAAAAACAGAGGCATTACTTCTCCGGGTGCTCTTGCAACTAGCACAATGCACATGGTGCTGAGGAAGAGTGAGTGCACCGTAGAGACAGCTATTAGAAAGACTACAGCTAAGTGCAAGTAGTAACTGATGCCTAACTGATGCTTTAAGACGGGATAAAAGAACCGTAAAAGTACAATGTCCACTGCAGAGATACTTCAACATTTCTTTTACAAATAAATTCAAAAAAGTACAAAGAAACGTGTCCTAACTGCAGATCGGGTTTGGATGGAAAATGCAGCAACAAACAATGGGATACATTGAGAGGAGATACCACTATGTCAATGATTTTGCAAGCAGACGTCAGATCATGAAGATAACATTGTTCTTGTAGACAGTGGCAGAGATTGGGCATTCCATCAGCTACGATATCACTGCATTCACCAAATCAATTGCTGATGTCTTACTGACAAGTCTGACGAGGCAAAACAAACAAGCAGTCATGGTTGTACAGGTCATTTGAGTGAGAAGAAACAGTTTTGCCATATTATCTTAATTATGCTCATAATGTTAGTAATAGTACCTTCTTGCAAAATAAACAACACTAAAAACATGTTAGTAATTCAAAGGGGAACCAGGAAGTCAGTCTTTAAAACTGTGTCTGATGTTTACCATAGGCAGTTTGGTTCATCAGTTTGTGTTTGTTTTCTGTTCCTGCAGCACCTCTTTTCACCCTCTGTCTGAAACCAGAGCCCAGTCTGCTCTGATTGGTTAGCAGACAGGCTCTGTTGTGATTGGTCAACCGCTTTGAGATGTCCTGTCGCTTAGCCTACAATGCGTTGGAGCACTAGCCAATAGAAGCGCTAGTGTAACAGTGATTTCATTAGACATTTTGTCACAGAAGTAAGCAAAGGAGTCCAATGGATTTACATGCACACAAACCTATATAACAGGAGAGGGGAAACCACAAAGCCTCAAAGGACCACTTTAAGATCATCTGTAGGTTTGTTGAAAATGTTTAAAGGGAACAAATAAAGCCTGAATTACAAACGAAAAAAATAGCTACTTTCCTACAGTACTTTTAAGTACGTACTGCAACTGCCCTACAAAGTCGAACTGTTCCATGCCGCTTTTGGCTACTGCACTTGACTCAATATGTGCCGCATTCCACTTGCCTCACTCACACGGGTCTGAGGAACTGATACTCTTCTATTTTAAAATCAATACAGCTGACTACACAGGCTGTGTAACAGCTCCAGTTTCGCTCGCACACAAGTGTCTTTTTAGGCTTCAAGTCTAGTTTCTCTTGTTTGACGTGTGTAGTGTTTTGACCCTGGGTCATTCTGTCATTGGTGTGCCATACGGATGTTCTTTTCCCCTCCTCCTGTTGAGTCTGTACATTGACTGTATTGGGTGCCCGTGTGGCTCTTGTGTACACGGGAATTTCTGAACTTTCTTTCTTTTTGCAATAGAGATGTAACCTGAAGTCTGCAATAAACTTTTTTTGTAGAATGACAAACCTAAAAATATGACCACATTTGTATTAATCTACAACTGTTGCCTGATGGAGTAGAAAAAACAAACGCGACATCAATTTCATCCATCACATTTTTTTTTTGGCACTTCAACCTTAAATCAAAGTGTAGTGATGCGATTTCAGAAACATGGGAAGTACCCAACATTTGACCCGATTGGAAACAAAAAGGAGCGGATTGATTCGACTTGTTTTGCCTTAAAATAAAAAGGGTCTACTTTACTGCCGCCAGAGTCCACTGAGTGCAAAGTTATGAAGGGAAGAACTGGAGATGTGCAGCAGCTGTTGGAGAACCCCTGATCCCGACACATTCAGCATTTCTGGATAATTAAAGACCCCTTTCGGTATAACTTGATTGTTAATGCTTCATTATGTTCAGAGTGGCCCGCTTTAAGTGATTGGCTGATTTCAAACTGCTGATAGGAGCAGCCCTTGTCTGATCTCTTTAAGTGCAAAGCTTGCGGATAAATCTCCTCTTATACAGTGACAGTAAAACAAGTGCCAAAAGCGGGCCAATTCTCCACTCTGAAGCTGCATTAAGAGAATAAGCAAGAGTGCATGTGATTAGGAATGATAGATGGCTGTTGGAGATGGCACATGAGATGAAATTGATATTTATTATTCAGCTTTAACTGGGATTTCGGGCTATGAAGCACTTCCCAGCATTTCACTGGATCTTTAATTGAAAGAACATTGTAATTTCTGCTATAACAGCCTACTGTATAAATGTATATATGTGGTACTTACAGTGTTGGGAATAACGCGTTACTGTAACGCCGTTATTTTTGGCAGTAACTAGTACTCTAACGCATTACTTTATAAATTCAGTAACTCCGTTACCGTTACTACATGGTGCGTTACTCCGTTAGTTTTTTTATATAGTCAACAGCCAGGCGAACAGAGATGAGAACTGTACTTAAGTACAGTACTTGAGTAAATGTACTTAGATACTTCCTGTGTCACATGCGGAGACGGGCTGTGGGCGTGTTTGTGTTGTTTACTAACAAGACTATCATGGCGGCGGCGGAGCTCAAGTCTAGTTTCTCCACCTGGAGATATTCTCACTATTTCACTTTTGTCGAGCACAAAGAAAAGAAAGTTTCTGTTAAATGTAAGTTGTGTCTTGGCGGGTCAAAGATCCTATCTACTGCCCAAACCAGTCATTCAAATCTCTTAAAACATCTGCAAAAACAACATGCTGGGACGTAATCAGTAAAGTAACTGAGTTACTTTTGAAATGAAGTAACTAGTAATGGTAACTAGTTACTGGTTTTCAGTAACTAGCACAACACTGGGTACTTACAGGTAGTAAAAGTCACGGAAGAATTTGCCGGTATTTCAACTGAATCTTTTCTCCGATTGGTCAAACAACCACACAGATTGAGTTTTTTTTTGGACATCCGCCACAGTCACCTCTCAAATTGGTACATTGTGCTTATTGAGAGTGATTCTACCCTAAGTCAGCATCCATCAGGGCATTTGGCAACCGTAGGGCCGTAGCTCCTGGCACGGTCGCTCTCTCTTACCCTGCTGTAGGGGGGCCTGGGGCCAGGGCTGCTTCCAAGAATGCAGCAAAGTCATAAAACAAGATCAGGTGCTAAAGTGGAGGGAGGTGCAGTGTGCCTGGCAGCTGAGGAAAATGCAGCTGCTGATTGGCTCAAAGAACAACTATAAATCAGAAAAATGCCTAAATTATTAAATAGATTGAAGCTTAAAATATATGATAAAGCAGGCAGGACTCACCACTCCTAGTTTCTCAGCAGCGTTGGCTTTCCACAGTCGGATGTTCATTTCATCAGAACCGCTCAGGATGTATTTGTTGTCTGCGGACCACTTTATGCAGATGACATGCTGCATGCGCTTGGTGTGGTAAACTTCCCTAAAGTTAGAAAAAAGAGAAAACCCATTAGGGCAAAACAATACCTTTCATTAGCAGTTAGAAAAACAACCAGTAGAAGTACTTTGATAGAATCAAGTGTTGCAATACACAGTATTCCACAAGTCAGGAGAACTTTGCTGATATTAAATCCATCATAAACATAAGAACAATGTTTTGGATTCTGGATTTTTATCCCGTACTATTTTTTTTTACTTTAACTTCATTTAATTACATAATATGTAATGTTTCTATGCCTTCTTAAACACCACATATACTTGTTTTCTGATCCAACACCTCTATTGACAAGACTCTATTGATATTCAGTTGTTGTTTTTATAGGAAAACCATTCAAAGAACACAACAAAATGACCGTTTAATGATGTGACAATGCTATGGTAAGGGTTTGGTTTTGTTGTTGAAAAGATTAGGTAACATATCCATGCACTTAGTGGCTCTATAACACCATCACACAACTTCTTCCTTTGTGTGATTTGGATCAAATCTTTCGGTTTTTGTTTGTTATTTAGACTTGCCATAGCATGGACAGCACAGGAGGAACCAACAACAATAACGATGGCTCACGTTCAGTCAGTAAGTGTCATAGTAAGCCATTTCAGTAAGCCAGCACGCAGAATAGAAGCCTTAGAACTGGCCAATCTAAATGTAATGCATGATTAATAGTGACTTTCACTAACGTTACACCTGTGCTTTCACTATTATAAGTCAAAATGTGTGCTGTTAAAACTTCTTTACTGACTGAAATACCATATGTCATATATCATGTCTGTTTGTTGTCAAATGATATAGCCCTAACCGCGATACTCGGACTGCACTCAACAAGAAAACCGCTCTATTTAATTAGTGTTTCAACCTGCCCATGGGTTACATGAGCCTGCTGACTGTAACACAACAGTGGCTTTTTGTACTGCAGCTTTATACATGTTCAAACATTACGGCATGTACTATTACATCACATAGCAACCAAACAATGGCTTTGGTTTTTGTTGTTGAGAAGGTCAGCCAAAACAGTTAGCATCCACACATTAGCTTTGCCAAATAGTAACTGTTATCCGCTTTGCTAGCCATTTAGAAGCTCCAGACTGTTTCAGAAATAACCCTTGATATCCATGATATGGCGTTTCATCACGGCAGTATTTAGTTTAGACAGTAGCTGCCGGGTCCCGCATGAGCTCAGCCCCCTCCTTTTTCTTTTTTCTTTTTTAAAGCTTTATACCCAAATCAGCACTTTTGAAACAGGAAGTGAAATAGAGGGATATGAGGCATGGCTGGAATGGGTGATCTGTTTGGTATTTTGAGCAAAACACTTCATAGACATGTGTTTTATATATTTTCATATATCTGAGACCTATGCTATTGCCTAAAAATGGCATGATAGGTGACCTTTAAATATAGGTGAAAATAACTAAACCTAAACAAAACTGCTGGTATCATCACCTGTAATGAAAGAAAATACTTATACTATTAAGTATATACTATTGTACAGAAATAGTATTTGATTATGGACAAGTTATATATGCTCTGAAAACATTTATTGCAATGACAATTCAAGTGTATGTTTTTAACTGGTGTTTAGGGTCACACTAACCTACTGTGGCCTCCGTCCTTAGGGAAGATGCGGATGGTTTTGTCAAAACTGGCAGATACAAACTCCTTCCCAGTTGGGGAATAGTCCAGATCCAGCACTGCAGAGACATGATCCATGTGCACAGTGATCGGCTTCTCCAGGTGCCTCATGTCGTATGTGTAGAGGCTGAAGAGACAAAGAAACTGAATTACACCTCTAAAGCAAATTGAGTTGAGGTGGAAAGCAAGTCGGTAAAACAATAAGTCGACCATGTATTAGTTAGCTGGCTCAAATGTTTTGAAAGTCTATCAATAGTGCAGAGCTTGACTTTACATGTGTTAGGTACATGTGGAATTCTTCCTGTTTGAGGATAAATTACTGAGCTTGTAAACAGGAAAATACAATAGATATGTGGATCCTTTTCACTGTAACAATGCTAGGGTACACAACCGTGGCAGCACATCACTCCCACATCACTCCCACCCTCATCCACCTACACTGGTTGCCGGTCAAGTCCCGCATATCCTACAAAATCCTCCTCCTTACCTACAAATCCCTCCATGCCCTTGCCCCCCAGTACCTATCGGACATCCTTCACCCACATGCCCCACCCCGGAACCTGCGGTCCTCAGACTCTGGCCTGCTTACCACCCCCCGCACCAAACTGCGAACCTATGGGGATAGAGCCTTCAGTGTGGCAGCCCCCACCCTCTGGAACGCTCTCCCTGCGGAGATACGCAACATCCCCACACTTGAAGCCTTCAAAAGGGCCCTCAAGTCCCATCTGTTTGCCAAGGCTTTCGGCCCCTAAATCGATCTGTTGTTCTGTTTGTCTGTCTTTTGTTTTGTTATGTTTGTCTTTGCACTATTACTTGTGAAGCGACCTTGGGTCCCCTGAAAGGCGCTATAGAAATCGAAGCTATTATTATTATTATTATTATCCTCCACTCACTTGTAGTCCTCATTTGAACATGTGAAGTAATAGGCTTCCATAGGGTTCCAGCATACTGTGTTGCTCCTCATTGTCATAATAACCTTTTTCAAAAGAAAACACAAAGATACAAACATTATACAATGAATATATAGTGAATAAATCAGAAATAGAAATGCAGCAACTAAATAGCAAGCCTTACCTTTTTAAGAGGTGCTGGTTCTCTCATGTCATACAGCACTATACTTCTGTCAGAGGCACAACTAGCAAGAAGTTCAGTCTGTGGAAAGACATTAAGATATTGTTTACTTCAATGGTTTCAGTATTCATTGACGAGATGGGGTTATGAAACAGGTATAAACACTCACAGATATACTTGTTTTGAGTTCTATACTCTACAGATAATCAGATGTAATAAGTCATATGGATGTAATATTAGTGAAATATGGGTTTAGTTGGTGTCATTTGAGTGTAAAAGTGTAATATTGGTGTATTTTGGGTGTCATAATGGTCTAACATGGTTGAAACACTGGTGCAATCAAATATAAAATGTATATATAAGAGGCAATATATTTCTGGAAAATAGGGTCAGTTTTAAAAATATCATGAAATTGTATTATTTGAGCCTAGATATATTAGATAATAGCAATGTGCATATGTGCCTTCCCATTTAAGGGTTCAAGATTTCAGCAGGCTTTGATGTGACAGGTGGTCTTCACTGAGTGGGGTGGATGCATGGTGCCTCACCTCCACAGGGTTGAAGCGCACAGCGCTGAAGCTGTCCACGCCCCAGGTGAAGGATCGGATCGGGCTGCTCCTCTGCTCGTCCCACACGTCCACCTGCTGGCCGCATGTTGCAAACACGCCCTCCTTCCTGTGATGGTCCAGTCCTGTGAAGACTGTCTGTAAAGGGAATACAAATCCTCTTTGATTAATGTGATATTCACAACCTCTCCCTCGTGGATAGAATTCAGCCGAATCAAGGTGATTTTATTTGTTTGTATTCTAGCGATAAAGAGTAACTCAAATCAAACAGCCTTCTGCAAGTGAAAGTTAAAAACAAGGAAATCATCTTGATTACATAAACACAATTTAGAAAATTATATTTAAACTAATAACTGAAATAGATATATTTGATGAAATAATAATAATATTGGGAGGGATGAAACCCTCTTTAATGGTCACACATGCAGAGCACACAGCACAGTGCCATTTGTTCTCTGCTTTTAACCCATCCTAGTCAGTGTGCGACTAGTACACGTCCCACCGCCCGGGACGTGTTATTTAGAATATCGGACAAGTAGATCTTTCAATTGACTTGTCCGGTGGACAAGTGACGTTTTTCGGCCTGATTTATTGACAAATTATTGATACATTCAGTTTACAAAAGGCAGAACTCATTCGCAAATTGTACGTGTCCGCCATTGTTCGTTTAGAAGTGTTAGTTTCGGTTCTGCTTGTCGATTCCTAAGGAAATGCATCTCGCCGCTTTCTGTACAGTTAGGCGGGGCGGGAAGTGTAGCACAGTGGCAGGGTTGGGAAGCAAAACTCGGTTCCGAGTAGGAACAAATAACAATTGTCCGGTACCGGGATTAATAAGAGTTGTGAGGACAGGAGGCGAGGCCGAGGCCCGTGGACCGCAGCTCTCTCTCTCTCTATGCTCCGTATCAGCTGATCGCTGCTCAGTGTCTCTCTCTCTCTCTCTCTCTCTCTACACACAGCGGATCCGCTGCCTGTTTAACAGCCTCATCTTTGTCAAACTTTCTTATGTTCTTTCTCTAACACATAATGAAGGTTATTAAAGGTGGGGTAGGTAAGTTTGAGAAACCGGCTCGAGATACACTTTTTGTTATATTCCATGGAATGCTCTTAACATCCCGATAGCAATGAACATCTTAAGTGCTTTGACAAAAAATCCATAAATGTCATCATTGGGCGTGCATTGCGCGTTCATGTGTGTTGGAGGAGGTGCTCTGTAAGGAAGTCTGAAGGAAGGGGCGGATTCTTTTCGGCTGTGTACTTTCAAATTTAGTGCACTCGAGCCGGTTTCTGAAACTTACCTACCCCACCTTTAAGCGTTTTAGATCCTGTGTTGTTAATATTGACCACCATTTCCATTATGAAGTAAAGCAGCCTCCCTGTCTGTGTCCTCGCGCTGTCCTCACATCCCCGGACCCCCAGACTCGGAGGAGCACAGGGATGTCAGTATTGTTTATGAAGCAGGGTATAGAAACTACATTATTGAAATTAAAATACTATTTATTTACTTTTAAAAACAGTGAGCAGCTGGGCAGCATGTGTATTGCAGGACATGTGTAAGCGTGCAAGAGTCTTTGAGTTGTAGAAAAGAGCTAGGCCTATAGGCTATACATCTAATGTGTCATTATTATTATTATTAGGTTATGTGTTGGACATGTGTGGTTGGACTCTGTCTCACAGGCAGGTTGCAGTGTAACATCAGAGGACACTGGGCCAATTGTACATTCTCAAACTGCACCACTTAGAACTAACTAAACAATGCAGAGATTATTTTTATATAATTGTATTCAATAACCGTAAGAAATTAAACAGTATGAAGTGATTTGTAAATAGGAATACAGATTTTGACTTAATGTTTTCATAAATATATTTTTCTCCCAGTTTGTCATGGGACTTATTTTTACCCTCTTAAGAACCGGAATCGAGAACCAAAAATAACCGGAATCGAAAAGCAGAACCGGAATCGTTAAAATCCAAACGATACCCAACCCTATGTGTGATGCAGTAAAATCTTACCGCTCACTTACGTTAGCGGTGTCGTAAAAACCGTGGGAACATTTTAAATACGATGGCGAAGAAGAAGATTCCAGTGGCCCCAATTTTTGTCCATTCTGGACAAGTGAAAAATGTATTCGGACAAGTAAATTGCCAAACTCACAAGTACTCTCTAAAAACTTTTTCTCACACTGCTAGTACAAGGAGTCTAGTACTAGGAGCAGTGGGCAGCTATTGCACAGCGCCCGGGGAGCAATGGGAGTGAGGGGGGAAGGGGGGTGTCCGGCACCACGGCAGGGCAGGAGGTGAACTGGGACCTCTCCAAGTAGAAGTCCACACTCCATATTTAGGTCTGGGCGGGGACTTGAACCAGAGACCCTACGGCTCACAGTCCAATCCCCTACTGACTGAGCCACTGCCGGACCTTGTTAAAATAAAGCATCTATGTATCCACTATGGGGCCTGATTTCACTTCACTTACTTACAGTAAGGGCAAATCTTTGAATTTAAAATGTATTTTATTTCTTCAATTTTCAGAATGTATATGGATATGCACATGTGTGGCCACATAGGTGGAGGTGTGTTTATGTATGCATGTATTTAAATTCTAGATAGATCCTTCCCTTTTAGTGTATTGTTGTCCATTAACATTGTGTAACCACAGCTGTCTTTGCTGATAACACTGTAAATGCCTGCTGATCTCACCTTGCCCAGAATAGTGTTGAGCGGCTCCTCTTCCTCTCCGTAAGCTGGTGCCTCTATTTTCCATTGCTTGATTGTTTTGTCGTCACCAACCTGTTAGAGTCACCATGCCCAGGTATAAAAAAAGAAGATGTATTAGAGGTAAGCTGACAAAACACTCATCATTCTGAAAAACTATTTCTAGAAGGGCTGCAGTTACCGTAAAGAAAGACGTTCCACAATGGCGTACGACCATTCCACGGACAAAACCTTCATGTGCTTGCAGAGTGCGGACGCATTCACGTTTGGTCAGATTCCACACTTTCACCTATGAATCATATCAAAATACATTTACAGAATTGTGTGTACAATTCCACAGTTCCAAACGAAAGGCTCAACAAATGGCACTTTTTCAGATAGTTACCTCCCCATCACAGGAGCCAGATAAAAGGGTGGAGAGGTTGGTGGTGTGCTTGGCCAAGCAGTTCACCCCATCTCTGTGTCCATCCAGAGAGGCCAGGAAAGGCTTGGCAAACACTCTCTCAAGCTTGGTGGCATTCAGGGCCCGGGTGTACTCTCTGCTCACCTCAAACGGATGGAGGGATGGGTCATAGTTTCTTGGAACTAACAGAGAGAAGAGAATCATTAATGAGTTGGAAGGAGAATTAACTTACATATAGGATGATACTGTGTTATGAATATGCAGATCATTCTATGTTAAGTATAGGTTCAGGGATAAACTCAGTTGAATGCATACGTTTGATTCATTGGAATACATTTAATTGTCATGAGTTAATAATTGCAATTCATGGACATGCCATTTGCTTTTGTTTGATATGTTTAAAAACTAAACCTGCAAATATGATATACACCTACTTTCAATGTAATTTTAGTGACTTTAAATGGATGCTAATGTTGTAGCTGACATTAAACACTAAGCGGATATTTGAAATGCATCATATTTGCTGTTTTTGGTTTGATCGTAGCTTAAAACACGAAATGTTGTCCCTCCAGATATATTTACGTTAAAAGCATTTATTTTTATCACAATATCCTAATGTGCACAATGCAGTAACAAAATGTGAAGGGCTGATGTTTTCTGGCTAGCATTACTAATAGCATACTGCGTTTAGCCTATCCAAGTTTAACGTTTATCACTTACCACGCTGGATATCTAGTTTTGTCTCGCGGACATAATCATCCGGGTTCCTCGAGAGGAGTTTAACTTTCATTTTGTAGACGACTGAAAACGGACACACTCTTAAAAAAGGCCGTTGTGTTTAGGTTAAAAAAGAACAATATTAGCAACTACTGGCCATGTGTTGACGTCGAGGAGGAAATTCATTTGGCCGTGTTGCATTGTGGGATGTCCAGTCCTGGCTGCGTGGGCTGCGTCACTGACACGGCAGGCAAATTGCAAAAGTTAGCAGAGAAAGATCGACAATAAAACGATGAGGTCTTCAAACAAGTAGTTACATGTTCTGCTTTGTGACAAGGCACTGGAGGGTAGCGTTAATTCAAATATATGTTGATAAACCGTCTTTGATAAAGAAGTGTAATGAGAGAATAGGGCCGAGATAATGACTTGGATTGATGTTGTTCGTCTAAACTGGTTTTATTTTGAAGTTTATGACCGGAAGCACTGTTCTTAATTTGCTTCTACTTGATACTAGTAGCAAGGTCGAGTAGTAGCACTGATGTGCTCCTTGACATGTAATGCGTTACCTCAGCCATGGAGTATCACCACATGTTTAAAACGTGGTTCCGTTGCTAAAATGCAATTACAATGAGGGCGTGTCAAGGAGTTAGTACAGTGTGTACAGTACAGCTGTGTCAATGAGGTTTATTCTAAGTGTTTGCTAACAGACTTTAGCATTAATCACTGACTGATTCGCTAGCTGACAGGAGTTAATTACCAGTTACCATGAGTTCCGCTCCAAATCACCGTACCGTGAACGTCACGGAGACAGAGTCCAGCAAGCCCGTGTCTGCTGTCTCTTTAGCCGGACATGTCAAGCAGGTCTTGGGCCATGTGAAGATAGAAAACCTGGTCGCGGGACTCAGTGGAGGTGTGGTGTCAACAATGGTGCTTCACCCTCTGGACCTGGTCAAAATCAGGTTTGCAGGTAGGCTACTGTAATACATTGTACTTTATCGATACGTGATTGACAATTGTCCATAGTAATAATGTCATTAAAGTCATCTGCATTTATCCACTTTCATGCCATTTAGAAATATGACATCTTAAAATAGATGTCACCATGGTACCATGCTGCTATGGGCAGTGGTGGAAGGATATTTTACTTAAATTAGGTGTAGTACAAATCTGCCATTCGAAAAGTAACTTAAGTAAAAGTACAAAAGTATTCCCATCAAAATATACTTACAGTTCCATAACTTAAAGTACTCATTATGCAACTTACAAATTAGTTATCTAATATATCATATTCCAATAGACTATTTATATTCTATTTGTATTTACTTGCACTATTTTAACTATTGTATCTGTTTTATTGTGTTGCACTGTTGGAGGAACCTGTGACCTAAGATTTTCATTGATATTCTACAATTGAATCTTGAATCTTGAAATGCAGAATGTTCATTTTTAGAATAGTATATATTTTATCACTGGATTATAATTAGTGATGTTTTAATTTTGCTGGTGGTAAGGGTGGAGATACATTACTTTGTATACCGCCAGGTATCTTAATCCATAATAATGTGTCATATTTCAGTCGCCGATAAAAAAAATTGTATTATTAATGTGAACCTGCAAAGTCAATGGTAACGTATCTTTTCAAATACATTAAGTGAGTACAAGTACGACATTTGCTTCCAACTTGTAGTAGAATTATCAAGTAGCATAACATGGAAATGTTCGAGTAAAAGTAGTATTTATTTTTTTTCACTACTGGCTATGGGTTACCTTATTTCATTTTATAAATTATTTTGGTCTTATGTTGAATTCAGATCTGTTTTTACAAAGGTCTTTTTTGTCCTTTCAATGTAGTGAGTGATGGCTTGGATTTGAGACCTAAGTACAGTGGCATAATGCACTGTATGAAGAGTGTGTGGCAGCAGGAGGGACTACGAGGACTCTACCAAGGAGTGACACCCAATATTTGGGGTGCTGGAGCATCTTGGGGTCTCTACTTCTTTTTGTAAGGAAGCCATAAACCTGTTGTATCATGATACTTTTTTAGATTTGTTTTTTAATGATCTGTAACCATCATATTTCCCATGTTGATCTCCCTCACAGCTACAATGCAATCAAAGGGTACACGAAGGAGGGCCGTCAAACGGAGCTGACTGCAACAGAACACCTGGTGTCTGCTGCCGAAGCAGGTTAGTTCTCATTCATAACACTCCGTTCGATGTCTCACTATGGGATGCGCCTCAACGCGTATGCAAACAGAAGCATCATTCTCATTACGCCAATCCTGATTGGCTGGTGATCTGACGTCAACGTCAGGGAATCCACCCATCCTTTAAGTAGCTTGCGCTACGACGCAGCGTCATTCAAACACCTCTTCTCGCTTCAGAGCACATCTCGATTTATCAGTAACCGGGCTAGCTTAACGGAGCGTCCACACTACAGCTTCAAAAAAAGCTTGGAGCTGGGCGTGTCTGAAGCTTGGGGATTTTATTCGAGCAACGCGACCAACAACCAATCACATGAATCTCCCGCCCCCGACATACAAAGCAAAAAAAACCAGGGATTTTATGCGAGCAATATATATATAAACTCCCCAAACAGGTGAAAACGTACCAGTTTCACCCACTGTCTCTGCCACCTCCCTCCATGACTGGTTCTTCCGGTTTGTATCCCGGTAGGTGAAGAGGGTCTGGTCATACAAAACCGGGTGATTTGCTACGGCGATAAATAATTTCTCCTCCATCTTTTTTTGAAATATAGAAATCAACGGCGGGATATCTCTCCCAGCTTAGACGCGGTTTGATTGGCTAGCGCTTGAGCTGTCAGATTTTCATAAACGGGATTTGATTGGCTGGCGCTGGCTACTCCGGCGTCAGAAGTTAAACATTGTTCAACTTCTGACGGCGGAGACGGCGGAGACGGCCCGCTATGCTACCCACAATTCAGTTCGGCGAAAAGCGAGGCAACGTGACGTCACCCCATTCAAAGTGAATGGGCAGACGCGTTGGAAACTGTTTTTGAAGCTGTCGACGCTGTAGTGTGGACGCAGCATAAAACGGTCCACAGACTGAACCCAAAGCTAACATTCGGTCGACGGGCGCTTGCCGGTTACTTTTTTGCTTTGCAAGAAGACTGAGCAATATTAACACACCAGGTCTGCTCGTCCTGCCTCGGGCTGGAACACGTCCGGGAGGCTATCGATAACCCCAGCTCGTGCGGGCATTGTACCCGCTTCACCATTAAGAGCCTCCGCCGACGGTTAGCACGCCAAGCTAGCTTGTCGGGACGGGACCCCCTCATGTCCACTGATTCGCCGGCCGGCAATCAAGACATGGTGGCGTCCGCCGCAGAGATTGAGCCCCGCGCTGTGTCAGGCTGGGGCTCAACAACAGCGACAGCCGCTGAACCGGAGCCCCACGCCGTGTCAGGCTGGGACCCGGTGGCGGCAAGAGCCGCGAGAGCGAAGCCCCGCGCTGTGTCAAGCTGGGGCTCCCAACTGGATCTCACCATGGTTCCACCCGCGGAGGATGTCCTGGAGTTGGACTATATGGAGGACGAAGAGGATACCTCTGAGTTCCTCCTGTCCGACTCGGATGAGGATGACATCTTCGTTTCATCGGCTCAGGCTGCAAAGTCAGGAGCGATGTCCGCTCTCCCGGGCGAAAGCACACCAGCTTCGCCCGTCCTAAGTATGGACTTGCAGGCCGTGTGTCAACGCGCTGCGTCCAGGCTGGACATCCCATGGCCTGAAGTGGCCAAGGAGACCTCCAGATCTCGCTACGAGGGGAAGAACTTGCCCCAAGCAGCGAGGACGAAGAGGCAGCTCCTTCCAGTCTTTCCGGAGATGCTGGACGAGGTGTCGGTCTCGTGGAGAGACCGCCCTTTTAGCAGCAAGGCCCCAATCCAGGGTGCCTCCTCCCTGGACTGTGACGGTATGGAGAGGCTCGGCCTGCTCCGCATGCCGCCCATGGAACCGCTGGTGGCAGCCCACCTCCAACCGAGGCTGGCTTCGACACCGAGCAGGAACCCCATGCTACCGGCAAAGGCAGACCGGTTCCAGTCAGCGATGACCGAACGGGCCTATAAAGCCGCAGCTTTGTCCGCCAGGACCCTCAACGTCTCCTCGCTGCTGACCGCCTACCAGGCGGAGCTCTGCGAAGACTTGTCGAGCAAACCTGAGCCTGCCGTGTGGGACGAGATCGCAGCGATCACGGACATTTGCCTCCGTGTGCAGCACTGTGCAGTCCAAGCCACGGGCAAAGCACTGGGATTTATGGTGGTACAGGAGAGAGCCAGGTGGCTCAACCTGACGAACCTTCCAGACCGGGAAAAAGAGGATGTTCTGGACATGCCTATTGTTCCCGAGGGCTTATTTGGCTCCGCTCTAGCTTCGATGCAGCTGAGATGCGAATCAAAAAGGAAGGGAGACGAGGCTCTCCAGCTCTGTCTCCCCCGAAAGGTCTAGCCGCCACCTTCAATGGTCCCGCGGCAGGCCTTCACTCAAGCTGCCTCGCGTCCTGCCCGGTTCAAGATACCGAAACAGCAGAAACCACAGCCCGTCCCGGGTCCCCAGCCCAGGCACGAGGCGAGGGGGAGCTGGCCAAGAAAATCTCCGGTTCCGGCAGCTGCCGCTCAGGCGCAGCCGACCCAGGTTTTCAGCCACCAGGCGAGGAAGAAGGAGCGGGCGGCCTGACAGCCTTCTCTCCTCGACGAAGGAGCTGGAAGTTCTCTGTTCCCCAGCTCCAGAGCACGTTACAGTGTTAGATGCTCATGTGTTTTCGGGGTGCCACCATGCCCCCATCTTCCCGCCGCCTCGAGTGATGCCAGAATGTCATCCTCAAGTTCGTGCCATCAGGGAAATGGACTTAACATCAAAGACAGCAAGTTCCGCTGCCTGTTTAAGTCACACAAACACAAGTCATCATTGTTGTTTCCTAATAAATTATTTTCCACTGTCGTTTCCAGGCTTGAAGCCAAGGGCGCAGTCAATAAAAATGAAAAGAAAAACAATAAACAGTCTGTCGTGGGGTACCACCGTGTTCAGACACTAGAGGGCCTCATAACACAACAAATAAAGACACTGAGGGCAGACGACCGAGCTGTGACATCTCCGCTCGCTTTGAGAAGCGAAAAGTGGAGGATGCTCACAGATTCTGCTTGGGTTTTCAAGACCGTAACACGGCACGGGGCTACAGGCTCCAATTCGCTGTCACCCCCCCTCACTTCTCGGGCATTCTGTATTCACAGGCCCGGGGAGAGTCGGCCCATATTCTGGAGCAAGAGATTTTCTCGCTACTAGAAAAGAGGGCTATATCGATAATACCCGCAGAACAGAGTCAGAGCGGCTTTTATTCCATGTATTTCCTCGTTCCCAAACGGGGAGGGAACGGAATTCGGCCCATACTAGATTTGAGAGCTCTGAACAAATATCTCAAAAGATACAAATTCAGAATGCTCACTCACACATCTCTGTTGCGTCTCGTGCGCCAAAACGACTGGTTCACATCAGTCGACCTGAAAGATGCGTATTTCCACATCCCAGTATATTACCCACACAGGAAATATCTGAGGTTCGCCTTTCAGGGTGTCTGGTACGATACAGAGTACTTCCCTTCGGTCTGTCTCTCAGCCCGCGAGTGTTTGTACGGTGTACGGAAGCTGCGATAGCCCCGTTAAGACAACAGGGTATTCGCCTGGCAACTTATCTGGACGATTGGCTCCTTCTCGCACAGTCGGAGCAAGAGGCTATTACGCAGACGAATGTCCTCGTAAAACACCTGCTCAACGAGGACATCATGTCCGCCAAGGGGGTTTGCGTTCTCTCCAGTTACACATGCTGGCACGCAAACTGATCTTATGGAGCTGCGGACGTCTAATCTCTGAGAGCAACGCACGTACCAGGAGTGATGAACCTCGGGGCGGATCTGCTGTTCAGAGGTGCACCACTATATGCAGACTGGACTCTACATCCAATAATTGTTAGTCAGCTGTGGGTGCGTTACGGCCGAGCCGCGGTAGATCTGTTCGCATCAAAAGAAAATGCTCAATGTCAGCTGTTCTTTTCAATGCGCGATTTAAACGCACCGTTAGGCGTGGACGCGCTCGCGCACGTTTGGCCTCCGGTCCTTATGTACGCGTTCCCACCCCTAGCTCTGATGCCCCCAACTCTGGCCAGAGTGAGAGAACAACGCCACACACTTATCCTGATAGCTCCGCACTGGCCAGCTATGTACTGGCTGGCGGAGATATAGCAGCTGCTGTGCGGGCAGCCGTGGCAGCTCCCACTACGCAGGGACATACTGTCTCAGGCGGGGGGGGACGATCTTTCACCCACACCCAGAGCGCTTGGCACTATGGGCCTGGCCCGTGAGTGGTACAATCTGAATACAGTGGGGCTCCCTCAGAAGGTGATAAACACTATTCAGAGTGCAAGAGCTTCCTCCACCAGGTCTCTCTATGACTGTAAGTGGAGAGTGTTTGAGGAGTGGTGCCTTCAAAAAAGGACATATCTCTTTTCAATGTCCTGTCGGGGTGATTTTATCATTTCTACAGGACTTAATTGATAAACACAGAGCTTTCTCTACGATCAAAGTGTACCTGGCTGCTATTGCTGCATGCCATGTGGGCTTTGAGGGAAAGACGGCTAGCCAACATCCTTTGGTCTGCCGTTTTATGAAAGGGGCTCGCAGGCTCCTCCCGGTTTCCAGGTCACTGGTGCCCTTATGGGACTTGGCAGTGGTTTTAGATGGGCTCACTCGACCTCCATTTGAACCCCTGGAAGAAGCTGACATGAAACTTCTGTCACTGAAGACAGTGCTGTTACTGGCTCTGGCATCTGCCAAGCGAGTCAGTGATATTCATGCGCTCTCTGTACATCCTTCATGCCCCGGGGCAAACAAGAGTGTTGTTGAAGCCCAACCCTGCCTTTATACCTAAGGTGGTTGGCTCATGTACCCCCATTGACATTGTGGCATTTCCTCCGCCGCTGTGTTCCTCTGAGGAACAGCGGCCGAATTTGCTGTGTCCAGTTTGTGCTTTACGCATCTATATGGACAGGTCAAAAGAGTTTCGTTGTAATGACCAACTCTTTATATCCTGGGCTAACCCTCAGAAGGACAAGCCCGTTACCAGGCAACGGCTCTCCCACTGGATTGTGGAAGCGATTGCTCTGGCTTATACGAGTCAGGGTTTGCAGGCACCAACGGGCCTGCGTGGTCATTCTACTCGTGGACTGGCTACATCCTGGGCTTTGTTCAAGGGTGTTTCCATCCAAGACATTTGTGCAGCAGCGAGCTGGTCTTCGCCGCTCACTTTTGTCCGCTTTTACAGGCTAGATGTCTCTGCTCCAAGTGTGGCCCGCGCAGTGCTGGGCCCCGTGTTGAGACAGAGTTCTACCTGTTAAGTTCTGGTTGTTTTTGGTGATTTTCGAGATAAGCATGTCTAGCAATACGGAAGTTTCAATATCCCATAGTGAGACATCGAACGGAGTGTTATGAATGAGAACTATAGGTTACTTACGTAACCCCAGTTCTCAGAGTAACATGAAGTGAGATGTCTCACCAGACGGCCCTTCTTGCTAAGGCGAAGCGAGAAGAGGTGCTTATTTTGAATGACGCTGCATCGTAGCGCAAGCTACTTAAAGGGTGGGTGGATTCCCTGACATTTACGTCAAGATCACCAGCCAATCAGGATTGGCGTAATGAGATTGATGCTTCTGTTTGCATACGCGTTGAGGCGCATCCCATAGTGAGACATCTCACTTCATGTTACTCTGAGAACTGGGGTTACGTAAGCAACCTATAGTTCTGCATGGATCTGAACACTGCTGCCATGCTAACACACCCACATTATCAGCACAACAACAGCCAGATCATACTGCTCCTAACTGGCCTCAGCTGACAGGAGGCAGAGTTCACAGCCCCTTCTGTTCACTTTAGGGTCACATGGGTCAGCTTCCTGCTGGACATGGGGAGTCAGGGGCTGGAAATGAAGCTGCTCCAAAATAATTAGAGAGAATTAAGGGAAGCCCATATTAGCCAATGTTAAAATAGATCCTGTAATTCACAATAAAAAACATCCTCGAAATAATGCCTTATCTCAAAGTAATGACCTAGTACATCAAAATAATGCCAAAGTATTTTTAAATAATGACTTCATAATTCAAAATAATGTATCACAATAATGTAAAAAGTATCACAACATGATGATCATTTTTCTCAAAAGTATGACTTAGTTTCTCAACAATAAATAATTTCTCAGTCACACCTGACTTGATTCCAAATGGCATTCAAATTGTGCAAAGGTGGAATTTAGGGTTGTAATGGGAGTCAGACAGCTTATTAGGGCCATTATATTAAAAAGGGGTGAGTAAAAAACTGAATATTCTCTTTTTGATTTATAAAAAAAGAGAATGAAAAAAACATGAAAAAAAAGTTGTTGTTTTTTTGTCTAGAAAACCCCTTTGCTTCAATTCCAAGGGTTAACCTCATCACACCACACATGCTGCTGCTTGCCGTGTCTTATGCCTGTAGTAAATTACCTAACCAAATTATACTTGGTAATCAGATTTATCAGGGACATCCTTGTGATTTGCGCCCAGAATCACAAGCACCGTGTCTTTAAAGAGACATTGCCCTGAATTGGGTCTAGACAAGAGAAAACAACAAATCAATTTGCAGATTTATGACTTTGTATATCAACAAATAATCAATTTATTTTCTCCTAAATAGACCAACTTAAACTGATAATATTCAGACCCTTTTTCCAAAATGAACAACTCTAATCACGCAAATTCTAAATGAATGTAAACTATAACTTGACCGATTGGGGAAGGCATACAATTGTGAGTTGGTAATTCTAGTTTTTACCTACAATTGCACTACTATTGCATCATAGCAAATAGCACTATACCAGCCTGTACTTTTTTAGGCAAATTGTATTCCTGACGTCTTTGTATAAATGTTTTGCCACACGGAACCACAACTGAACATATCATTTACCATCCCGTGCTCTGCCAACTTCAGTCACTGCAGTCTGTTAAACTGTTTTGTCTGGCCACCACCAGCACATCACAATCAATCTTACTTGACTAAGTGTCTCTTCTCTTGCTGAGGGAGAACCACTTCATCCTGTCTTGAGTTGCAGAAATATACAGAGAGAGGGAAAAAAGCACTGTTTGACAGAGCTGGCCGTGTGTGAGAACAATATTCCTAAACACTGAAGGTACTGCAGAGTCTCTCTTTTTTTTTTTTTAATGTCAGCCTCGTTCTAACATTGCCTGTTTTCACCTAGGCATCATAACCCTCACCATAACCAACCCGATCTGGGTGACCAAGACCCGGCTGGTGCTGCAGTACAACGCTGACCCCAGCAGTAAACAGTACAAGGGGATGGTAGATGCTCTGATCAAGATCTACCGCTATGAGGGAGTGGCAGGACTCTACAAGGTAATACATCACCATATATTTTCACTTCAATGTAATACAGCAATATATGCAATGATTATGTTAAGCTGTTTTGTAGAGGACTAATCAGGTTAAACTACCACACTACTTCAGCAAAAGTTGACCTTTATCCTACAAGGCTGTAAATCCTTTTTATGTGAATTCATTAATCCCCACTAGAGGGCATCGACAACCTGTATTAGCTGTAGTGGAGAACTTACAGGCCATGAATAATGGAAATAACAGCCTGACATATTACGCTTTATGTGTATTCTATCAGCCTGGCTGGGTAATTGCAATGATATTTGTCTGTATAGATCTGATCAAATGTAATTTAATTAAGCAGGTAGGTTGTTGTACCATGTAGTGGAATGTAAGACTGACTTTCAGAGCATTTATCTGTCAAAGGGTTATGTTCCTGGTCTGTTCGGAACATCTCACGGAGCGCTGCAGTTCATGGCCTATGAAGAGCTGAAGAGAGACTACAACAAATACAGGAAAGCGCCTTCAGATGCGAAGCTGGTGAGTCATTAACCACACGAGCCACAAACGGTCTGGAAACATGCTCAGTGATAATAGTCATAAAGCTTTACAGTTTAATAGGACTGAGCCCACAGTGGATAACTAGCAGTTAAATAAGTGAATCATCATTTTTCCCACCCTTGCTCTGCTCACTCCTCCCTCCTTCTGTTTAAACAGAGCGCATGGGAGTACATCACAATGGCGGCTTTATCCAAAATATTTGCTGTGGCCACAACATACCCGTATCAGGTGGTGCGAGCCCGCCTGCAAGACCAGCACAACACATACAATGGAGTTATTGATGTCGTCAGACGGACATGGAGGTATGAGACCCATCCACTCACAGAGAGGATACACATGCAATCCTATCCTCTGTTTCTAAATGTGGCTGCAGTGGTGAACTGTCCCTTTAAGTTCTGTCCAATTTGAATCATGTTTTCCATTTCTCTGCAGGAACGAAGGCGCCATCGGTTTCTACAAAGGCATCATCCCCAACGTGATCCGTGTCACTCCTGCCTGCTGCATCACCTTTGTGGTTTACGAGAATGTCTCTCGCTACCTTCTGGGAAAAAGCTAATAAGGCTCACAATCATGGCATGGACAGCTTTAAAGACTCACACTGACTTTGGTGCCATTCATAAAAACAGAGAGGAACAAATACATCTGAAGGTGATCTCACTGAATATGAAAATATTGCGTAACGGATTCAACATTGGATTATCAGATGCATGACAAGCTTTCATTCTGGGCAAATGAAGTGAGGATTTTTTTACGAGAAGAGTTTGATAAATATTTCAACATTGGCAGCAGGAAAGGATGACATGTAAACAAGCTAATGTGAAGTCTTCTCAGTGTTCCAGTTGCATGTGTGTGTAATATTAGTTATGTTGCTTTTAAATTATATATTTTTGTTTACACAGCAGCAGATCATTTTTGTTCCAAAAACACCAATTCAATCATCCCATAATTCATTTGTTTTCTGGCAAAAAATTGTAACTGCATTTCTTTCTAACATTTTACTATAACATCAAGAATGCTTTATCTGCATTGTCATGTATATGAATACAGTATATATAGTAATGTCTTACTATATTGAATAAAAGCAGAGAATTCATAGTTCCTAGACTTGAAAAGTAGTCAAAAAGTTGAGTTTAATTATTTAAAAAATATCACTTTATTAACAGTAATAATGAATATAAACATGTCACATGAGTACATAGTTTAAATATTGTCAATGACCGTTGAACGCTTACCAACAGCACCCATAAGCTGAAAAGCTACAGTACAAAGTTTATTTCTGGTAGACAGAATGACACAGTATTCGTTGTTATGGGCCTGTCATCTAGTATGGTATTTTAAGAAAATAAAAAAAACCATTCAAGTTACCATCATTGATGCTGTGGCGCCTCAGCAAACCATACCTGATAGTTTTGGAGGGCCAGATAACATACTGTCACAGTACCAGGACTGGTGCCTCCCTTACATGTAACTTTTTCATTTATTTGGGCAGCTCCTCAATGATAACCCTGGATACTGAATTCCACCCTGTAGACGCGTCACCTCTGGGATAGTCGTCGCAGGTCCCCACCCACACGGCCACATCCACCAGCCCTCCTTTGACACCCTCGCACAGCCCTTCAACTGGAGGGGGAGAAAGAAGACAGTTAAAATTAATTTCAGGGAACACCCAAACTGTCTCCAGAGATGGGACTTGTTAATTGTTTGGTTTCCTGACATGGTGGTGAACTTTTCAAATTGGAGTGTAACTTTATTTTAAAGATTGGTGACCAGACTTTACAACTGCAGTTAAATAACCACTTGAAGGAATATCTTGGCATTTTGTGGGTTTAGATGTATTGCTGTCTTGCCTAGATTTTGATTGGATAATTAATACCACTCTCATATCTGTTGAGCTACAAACAGCAGCCTGTTAGCTTAGCATAAGGACATAGGGAACACCTAGCTCAGTGTTTCTGAAAGTAACAGAAATGAATTAAAGAAGTACTTTTTTTATAAAAGGGATAGCTCTGCATTTTGTGGCTTATTTGCTCTCTTGCCTAGATTTAGATTGGATAATTATTACCACTCTCATATATGTTGAGTTAGAGACAGTAGCCTGTTAGTTTAGGACACAGATTGGTTAGGGAACAGCCAGTTTAGCTCTGTCCGAAGGCAACAAAAATGATTAAAATAAGTATTTTTTATAAAAGTGATGGCATTTGTGGGTTTGCTGTATTGCCTAGATTTAAAGTAGATCATTAATACCACTCTCATATACTGTATGTTGAGCCAGAGACAGCAGTCTGTTAGTTTAGCATAAAGACTGGAGATAGGGAGCACCTAGCTTAGCACTGTATGAAGGCAACATAAATTAATTATTATTTATTTGCTGTCTTCCTAGATTTAGATTAGATAATTTGATACCACTCTCATATATGTTGATCGACATACAGCAGCCCATTAGCTTAGCACAGAGACTGGATAGGGAACAGCTAGCTTAGCTCTGTCCAAAGGGAACACAAATAAATGAAATAAGTATTTTTATAGAAGGGATAGCTTGGCATTTTTTAGGTTTTGCTTTTTTGCTCTCTTGCCCAGATTTTAAATTAAAAGATTGATATCGCTCTCACATCTGTTGAGCTACAGACAGCGGCCTCTGTTAGATTAGGACATAGACCGGATAGGGAACAGCTAGCTTATCTTTGTCCAAAAGTAACACAAATGAATAGAATAAGAATTTTTTAATAAAAGGGGGGAATACCAAAACCTTGGACCAGTTACTCCCTGAAGGCAACCTGATTCTGGCCTATGTTCCCAGGGTCCCATGTTTTTTTTAATAAGACATTGTGGGAGAATGGCTATCCTCGCAGTTCAATTGCAAACGAGAAAAAAAGAAAAGGACTTTGTAATTATAGTTGTAACATTAAAAATAACTTTTAGCCACTGTTGAGATATTGTTTAAAGTCAAAAAAAGTATCTTTCCCACAAATTTGAAAGCGAAGGTCTCTTATAACTTTAGGCAAACCTATACATATATAGGGTGGGTGTTTTATGTGGACCAAGTAAAACATACAATAAACATGTCACCTAGAGAAAAAACCTTGCTGAGAACATAGGATCTTTGTAAGGTGTTTATAATTAGTTATGTCAAGTAGATATGGAGCAGGGGAATATGGGACCATGGCAGTTTAGAATCCTGGGAACATAATATGCTTTGTCCAGTATAACACTTTATGCAAGGGCGACATTTGATCTTTCTATACAATGTTTTCTGCTAATATTTACTTTGTGAGCTTTAGAGGTGCTGTAACTAAAACGTCCTCGCTCAGGCCTCGGGCTGCCTCGCTGGCCGTCCGAGGCCGTGGCGCATTTCCATTACAGTTTAGGACCTGGGGTAGCAACGCAGTGTAGGCGGGGCGATCGGCTTTGTTTTGTTCACATTTCGAGTTGTTCCGTCGAGCTCCCGCTGGATTTGATCATCCCCAATGAGATGTAGGAACGTCGTCACCTCCTCGGTCGACCACGGTGTGCTTTTCTTATTAGACGTAGCCATTTTTGTAGCTCATCCGTTTACAAAATGCTGTTTATAAAAATGCAGCAAGCTTGCTTCTAAATATATATGAGACGCTAGGGATGAACTCGCGCGCGATCTTGTGACGATTCTCTCTGACCAATCAGCAGTCGAGAGTGTTGACGTCACTAGTTCAGCCCTGGCCCTGGTCTGAGGGAACCACGATTTTATGGGGCCGGAAAGAGGGAAAAAGTACCCGTTAGCCGGTACTAGGCTATATGGAAAGGCCACCAAAAACTGGCCTGGCCGCTTGAGGACGGTTAAGGACGCTTAAACGGGGCTACCCCGTTGCAGTGGAAATGCGCCATAAGACACTTTACCTTTGAACAGAGCCAGGCTAGCCGATTCCTTAGCCTTATGCTATGCTAAACTAAGCTAACCTGATGCTGTCTCTAGCTTAAGCTCATCTAAAAAACATCTAACTCTCTAAATTCCCAAAGTGTTGAACTTCTTTCAACTAAAGTATTTTATAGCACTGTTAAAAATATGTTTGGTTTAGGTTTATCCTAAAAAAAAAAGTCCATGACTTTAAGCCGTACCTGAGGATGTTCTGTGGATGTTGATGGTTGAGTTGAGCTCAGGACTTCCTTGGTCTAAGTAGATGATGGACTCTATGGGCAAGGGTCCTGCGCACTCTGCTCCATTGAAGGTGAAGTACCACCTCTGGCAGCATGCATTCTTACACTTGAGTCTGAGGGAACCGCTGAAGAGGACTCTGAGGGCGCTGTCTGTACGCAGCTTGGTGAACGTACAGTCCTGCAACAAAGCAGAGGGACATCTTGTAGTTCTCAAACATTTCTATGGATTTGTGAAACGTTTGACTTGAAACAAGTCATTCAAGGTTTTGTAATACTTACAGCTACTTTACCCAGGTCAATCCCATAATTGAGAGAGTTCCAGGCACACTGCTTGTAGTTGGGCCTCCAGGGCTCTTCAAAGATCTCGTTGATGCACTCGCCTTTCTCGCCTTTCGGCCCGTCGCGACCTGGAATACCCGGCGTTCCCGGGATGCCGTTGGCACCAGGGTTACCCTCTCTGCCAGAGGTGCCTGCTGGACCCTGCATGCAACTGCCAAACTGGGAAAACAGGGAAAGAGGAAGTCATGGTAACATTGGACAATGAAAAGAAGTCATGGAACAACATCAGAGTCTGCTGTTTCCAACTTCCTGTTTTAGATTTTCTTTCTTCTCCCTGGGGGATGTTTCCCAGTTTAGGGCTGCATGCACCGTAGACACCTCAATGCTGCCATTCATCCAACCATCACACACAAGGAGCCAGATTACACCTCATATAAACAAATACACTGCCATAGGGCTGAAGTAAGTGTAAAACAGATGTGATCCATACCAAGCCAAAGCAATAGAACCAGCCATCATGAGGCCGTGAAGCAAGCGCATGACAGTGTAACTGTGTTAATGTGGAACCAATGGCTTGCTAAGGCTAAATTAGAAGGTGTTTGGCCACACATCTATCGGCGTGATTCATTGTCCAGCTGAATCCTGCTATGTTTAAACAGATGCTGCATCTTACTCAAGCTGACTCAGAAAACACTGAGACAGGAGAGCTTGCCAAAACTGCCCTGCCATATACAGAGATAGACACAATGAAGATCCAAATAGCTTTGCTTAAAAAGTTCCTCAAAGGGACATTTCGACCAACAGATTACAGTGTGTAGGTCAGCTCTTTTTTAGTCTGAGTTAGGTTTTAATTAGGGTTATGTGATATGTAAGTGTCACTGTCATTTACTCATTTCTTCAGGGCAGACATTAACTGACACGTAGAAGTGCATCCTTGCCATCAAGCAAACGCTGATGCCAAAAGGATTTGGGTCTGGGCTTTTGTTGGGTCAATCCTGCCCTTTAGCTCGGCATACAGCTGCGGACCAGTTATGGCGGCACATGGCCAAATGGCATTAAGGCAAAAAAAAAAACAAGCCAAGAGAGGGGAACAAAGAGCTTGTACTCAAGTTTCAACATCTTGTCTCGACTTTAGTCTCTGGGGTGAAGGAGAAAAATGTATTTCACATTATGGGAATCTGGAAAATACCTAAATATAGACAGAATTACAATATTCTAGTCAGCTGTGGTGAAAACAGATGGTTGGGAGTCTGTTTTAGCCATCCGGTGGCTGAGCTGGAGCAACCTGGAGATGTGAGGTCTGACATCATCTTTATGGGAAACTGGGACGTCTGAGATGAAACCATATGCTGCAATAGACCAGGAATTTGTCCTGAAGGAAACTGGACAGAACTTCTAAGCACCTAATAGATTGCAAAATGTGGAAATACGGAGTCCGCTTGGTTGATATTCAGCACGGAAACGTCTCCGAGCTTTATTAAGGGTTAGGTTTTGGACAAGTTTCAAAGCAGACTAATGAATGGAACCTCTGTCCACTTAGCTACAGCTGAGTTAAATATTAGCTTCCAGTCTGCTGTTTCTAGTAGTGCTGCCTGCCTGCATGAATTACACTCCAGCTCTACTTCATATTAGTAGCACACAGTTCATTACTGTAAGAGAAGCATAAAGGCTGCATTTGCTGAGGAATCTAGTAAATCGTGCATTAGTCAACACTGAAGCTGGAGCGTGCACAGCGGGAATAAAATGCTCAGCTTTGAGACTTTTAGTTTTGCAGAATCTCACAAGGTTGCAAAATAGGATTTTATGATTACCATTTTGTTCAAATTAGCAGATCTTTCTTCTCCAGAGTGTCTAGTGCAGTTGGGCTTTTCTGCATCATTTTCAGCGCACTAGATACAAATGGTAACATAAGATGCTATTCATTTATTATATCCTTTTCACTCATGGAATATAACTTTGGAAGGTAATAAAGAGCAACTGCTTGAACTCTGTGGTGCTCAAAGCGCAGACTTCTAGGAGCCCCTTAAGGGGAGGTCACAGTCAGACTCCAAGCAAAATAAACACCAGTTCCACTTTCATTTGACTCCAAGAGATTGGAGAGAGAAATGTGTGTCCACTTTGTTTCTTCACTCTCCACCTACAGCATGGAGGGTTATGCAATTCTAGACAAAGACAGTCTATGATTGAGGTTGGTGGGAATTGAAATGAAATAGTTTTTCTGCCAATTTTTTCAGATACACATAGATCAGCCCTAAAATGAGTCAAATCCCCCCCCCCCCCCCAATACCAAACCATTATTGCGTTGTTTAAACGTATGAGACAGCAGAGATAACATAGAGACAAACAGTATGAGCCAGACCCCAACTTCCTGTTAGGGGGGTTTCCTGTCCACTAGTCTGCTGGAGAGCAGCCAGATAATAGAGATCCATCTGACCACACACAAATATATAAAATAGGATTTCTCCTCTGCTGCTGGAACCAGGTCGTTTTGGAAACCGTTTCGCCAAAGTGATAACCACCCTAATTGTACTGAAAGCTTGAATCAGTTTATTACTTTTTGAATTTTTGGGAAATACTTCTGACAAAGTAACGAAAGGGTAATCCCAGGATGAGTTGGAACTTCACATGCAAAGTGCTCTATGAATGTTAATAGAGATGCATAAAAAAAGCACTAGATGACAACAAAGCCAGTCAAGTGCACTCATTACAATTTCAAATGAGCACATTTAATGGGTTTTCCGTTATGTGAAAGCACAACATTTATCCAAAACGCACAAAAATCCTGGATTGGAACATATCTACTTTTGGTAATGATTTTAACAGCCACACTATAATTGTAGCTAATCTCCCTTACCTTGTCAGCGTCAGGATCCTTTCGGTATCCTCTATTTCTCACCTTTTCCACGCCATAGAGAGGTAAAGCCAAGCAGACAAGCAGCAGCAGGCGGGCAATGAGAGGAGACATCATACAAGGGGAGGCAGTGTGTGCTCTGAGAGACTGCAGGATACTCTCAACAGTTCACTCCTACTGACTCACACTGAGAGTTAGAGGAGGGCAGGACGAGCAGCAGCCAGTCACCTCACAGAAACCTCCTCTGAGGGAAAAAGCATCAGAACATCCCTGTGATACTGCTAAGTATGGAAGAGTATTAGTGCCAGGGAAAAAAAGAGTGTGATTTATATTCCCTTTCAGTCGACTATCACTGTAAAGACAGTCATATTGAAGAAGAAAAAGAGAGAGTCAAGAATAAAGCCAAATATTGAGAATTACATTGAAATAATTTAGAGAATTAAGGCAACATGTTGAGCAAGACATAAGAAACAATAAATGAGGTGAAAGATGTTTTTTTTGCATTTTCTGAGTAATCTGGAAACATTAGGAAGAAAGTTTGAATGACTAGAATAAAGTCAAAATGTTGAGTATTAGGCCAAAATGCCTCGAGTGTGTAAATAAAAGTAAATGTAATAATTATATTGTTTTTGACTAGGTGGGAAGTAAAAATCATAAAAAGAAAAAACATTGACGCAAACACATTTTTATTCAATTATATTTTATTAAAATTGGATTGATACAAAATTCTGCTGACCAGATAGGCTACATACAAAAGTAAAAACAGCTGACAAAAGTCGTAAAGAGCATTTTGTAGACTACAGTAAAACCTCATTCACATGCCAGAATAAGAATACACAGGTACAAAAGAAAGGGACTGACAAAGATTCCCTTTTATATTGCTGTTTTTGGAACAGTGGCTCTCATATGCAAGGTATAGAACCTCAATGGAAGAAAAGATCCCAGCAAAGTACACAGGAGAGATTTTCACATAAAACACAGAGGTTGGTCTGGAAGTACTTAAAGGAGAAGGATATGGTCTGTGGCCATATGTTATAAATAACACCAGAACAACGCCCCAAATCGTCTCATTTTGTTTACGATGTTCATACCTAATTAATAGTGGTTTGTGCTTCCATTGACAAATAGTGCAAAGTCTGTTTGATTACTCTTCTACAATTGATACTGAATTTACACCCAGACCAGGAACATAGGCAGACATCACACATGCAAAACATCTGTAGGTTCTTTGAAGTTTTTAAAAAAAGTCACACATTCTTGTAGAAAACTATAAAGCTATACTTTCTCCAAACTTACAGGACACTTCTTTGAAGATGCAATAAGAGTTTGTACAACAGAAATAAGCATCAAGTGAATGTACAGTCTTTGATAGAGAACATAACATTTCAACATCGCCTAAACTATACCAAGTATAAGAGTCTGCCTTTTATCAAAAGAGTAATAATGTAAATTACAAGATGAGGTTTCAAGACAAACCGACTAGTAAGACATTCAATAAAACAGTTTACCGCAGGAAGTCCTTAAGTTGAATGTTTGGCAATTCCATGACCTTTCTTAAAATAGCTCTCAGTGTAACGACTAGTCCAGTGAAAGACTCCATTTCTAAAAAATGGAATATTTACATAAATATTGCATTTGTTTTCAAAAATGCATTCTATGACAATGAGGTACAAATCTACAAAACAGTAGTCCTAATGTTTTTTATGCATGCTATCAAATAAAAAGACCATTGGTGGTGTATAAGTAGATCATAGCTGTGCTGCTGCAACATTCAGGTGAAAGGCCAAAAGCTCAGTAAAGCTGAAATACAGTAATCTAACGCCTTTAAACTCACTGCTAAAAGTCTGGTCCAACATTCCACATATGAAATACTCAAGGTAGGTTACATTTAGCTGGATATGAACATTCAATCACTCAAATATAACCAATACAATCATTATTTGATGTATGACACAAAAATGGTTTGAAACGGATACATGAAACGGCATCAAGTGTGACTGGATTCGTGGATGGATGCATGGATGAATTTGGGGGGGGGGGTCAAATGTCTCAGCAGGTGCTGTCCTTTGTGTCCTTGCTCGCCTCAGGCACCTGGTTTGCCAGCTGGGGGGTGGAGAGCTTGATGCTGCTGTGTGATTGGTTTAGAGCCGTACGCTGCGGTCCACTGGTGACGTGCCTGACCTCTGACATCTCGCTCCTTGGAGTCATCCTGAAGCAGACAGGACACGTCAGGATATCTGTGCTTATTTATTGTACACATATAGTTCTGTATAGCAAGACAAACCGAATAATGGTGCCTTTTCACTGTATGGCACAGCACGGCTATACTTCTACTTGTTACATAGAAGAAGTAATTATCTCTCTCTGGAGGGAACTTTGGGATTTTAGCTTTTGCAGACAATTTACATGTAGAAAAAAAGCACAATAGGGCATCTTTAATATACAATATCATTCAGATGTGAGTTGAATCTTCAAAGGGATTTTCATGATCCTACAGAATTATTGATAATGTCCAGAGCCCAGTCTGCTCTGATTGGTTAGCTGGCTGGCTCTGTTGTGATTGGTCAACCGCTTAGAGATGTCCCGCCCCTTAACCTATCACGTACAATGTGTTGGAGTGGAAGCCAAAAGATGCGCAAGTGTTACATTGTGATGTCACTATGTTACAGAAGTAAACAAAGGAGTCCAATGGAGGCGTTTCAGGCAGGGGGGGGGGGGGGAGTGTGGGAGAGAAACTCCTTCTGCAGGGAGCTTTGGGATGTTAGCCTTTGCAAACCATTTACATGCACAAACACCTTTATAACACACTACAGGAAAGGCAAAACGATACAACTACAGACCTGGTGCCAAGAGTGAGTTGAGTCGGACCAAAACCATGCAGTGGAAATGAGGCATAATTACATCAACATGTGAAACACTGAACAACTGAAAAGAGAGAACATTTGATAACTTTGAGTGATTACAGGTTTGTCTCACTCACCTCCCATCTGGGACTCTGTGCATGCTTTCTGAGCGGCTGCTCATCTTAGAGGAGCCCCCCCCTTTGCTACGTCTCTCTCCACCTTCCCTCTCCCGATCTCTCTCCCTCTCCCCCCTCCTGGAGCTCCGGCTGGAGGTGCCCCTGTCCAGGTGCTCCCTGGCTGAGGCCTCGGACAGAGAACCATGTAACCGGGGATGGTGATTTCCCAGCGCGGAGGGTCCTTGATGGGTTGCCGTGGCAGCGTTGGATGCAGCGTTGGATGCAGCGTTGGATGCAGCGTTGGATGCAGCGTTGGATGCATCACCGGTGCTCGTGCCCATGGACTTGGAGATGACCTTAAGCTTGTGTGAGTTCGGGTTGTGGTGCTTCTTCTTGTGCTGCACGCGGCTGTTGTGCTTGAGGAAGAACTCACAGGACTCCTGCAGCACCCGGCGGCTCTCAGTGATGGGACTGTCGGAGGAGGACATGAGAGTTTAGTGAAACTATATATTTATCACTCATGGAAACTGCATTTTGAATAATAACAGGACACATCTTACTCTCTCTTGCGGGTCCTGTTGAAGAAGTAGGCCCACTCAGAGCAGGTTTTCTTACTGCTCACCCAGAACACTGCAGATATTCCAACCACCAGAGTCATTAAGTATTTGACCAGAAACAGGGAGAGGTCTGGGCGGTCGTGCTCAGTTGTCTGGAGCAGGGAGACAAATAAACCATGAAAGGATCCTTGTGGTAAAACCAATGTTTGACTCAAGACAAAATCCAGATTTTGAATTTATAAGCTCATTAACTGATATTTAATATATTTAAAAAGGGGACTAGTTTGCTTTTTTCTTCAAAATGTTTTAAGGGTAATCTTCTACTCTGCTCTGATCATTGTCACTCTGTATGGCAGCACACAATAGCTTCTGTATAACACATTACATTTTTTAGGTAAAAGTGTTTTATTTTAAATCAGCTTTTTAAAAATGATATGTTGTATTTGGGCAGCATTTTTCTTGATTCTGAATGCTATGTATTTAGTGTTTCTTTAGGAATGGATTTTTTGGCAAACATCTTTCTGGCTCAGAAGGCAGCTCACAAAAATCTTTGAATTGATGTATCCATTATTGTTTTAACTGCAATACAGTCCTCTCAATGTAACCTCGGTTTAGCCCTGAGCCTGTTTTTCAGGTCTCAGGCTCGAAAATGACATTCCCAGAACAAATGACCATATCTTCCCTTCTAAAAGGGGTAAATTAATAATCTTTGTTCTCAAAGCAATGATAAACCTGTGAGTTGAATGTAGAAAAGTCAGAATCAATATAGATTTTTTTTTATTTTAAAGTAAATTCAGATTGAACATAGTAAAAAAAAGTAAATGATAGTGTCCGTCCAAAAAAAAAAAAATGACTTATAGTGAAAACCACCCTTGAATGATGGGATAGTAGTTCAATATTTGACCTTTTTAGAGAAGTTTAGAAAACAAAACACCTCTGGGGTCATTTGGGTGCATTTTCTGTATGTCTGGCCACCCTCGGTCGATTTTGATGATTGACACCTCTTTTGAACCGTTAGAGCCAATAGAATCGAGGGGAAGTTCCTAAAATCCATCTAAACATTACCCATTGGTGAATGAGTGACCAGAATGCCCAATACCGGAAGCTGTCATACACTCTCGTAGCAGCTAATATGAAATCTCCATTATTGACATAAAAATGGAAAGATGGATTGTCAGTAATCATTTCAAAGTGACACAGAGACATTGGATTAACCTTCAGCAGCGTTTTTCTCGTTTTAATGCCATTGAACACAACTTTTGATCAGAAAACAACAAAGGTAAGACGTTTTTAGCCGTTTTGGCTCCGTAAAGCACATTTTGTTGTTGTTGTTGTCGTTTTGCCGCGAGTTCTGGTCGCTCAGTGATGATACTTATATGTCTGGAATCTGTGGAATCTCAGCTTGCTAATCGATATCTTGTTTGTGCAGATCCGATAAGTAATAAGGGTATTTTACCATTAGTTCTGTGCTAAAAGAGGTAACCACAAAGCGATATTTAACTGAAAATACTAGGGAAATGTTTACTCAGAATTTCTCTTCCACACTTGCCCCTGCCAACATCTCAGTAAATGAGCTAGTAGATCATTTTAATTCAAAAATTAAAAATGTTATAGATGCCATTGCTCCAACTAAAGTAAAGGAAGTGTCTGTCAAGAAAATATCTCCATGGAGAAAGGCCATGACCGTGAAAACAGAAAAAAGAGAATGTCGAAAAGCTGAACGCAGGTGGCGAAAAACAAATCTCCAGGTTCACTTTGAAATCTATAAAGAGAGACTTGGCCTTTATAATTTGGAATTGAAAAACGCACGACAATCGTTCTTCTCTGACATCATTACCAAAAACAAAAACAACGCACGTGCCTTGTTTGCTACCGTCGACAGACTAACTAACCCCCCAGTGTCAGTAGCCTCTGAATTTCTATCCACCAGGGCGTGCAATGATTTTGCCTCCTTTTTCACTGACAAAATTCAGAAAATCAGACAAGCAGTCAGTGCCTCTGCATCAGGAACAGCAAATGTGTTGTCTCTGTGTCCACTTAACATCAATTCAAACACCATGACACAATTCCATCAGATTAATGATAAAAACCTAGAGGACATTATTCAACTTCTGAAATCCTCGTCCTGCTGCCTTGATATTATTCCAACGGGATTTTTCAAAGATGTTTTGCCTTGCATGGCCTCAGATCTACTTCATATAGTAAACAAATCTCTTCACTCAGGTATTTTTCCACAGGCCCTGAAAACTGCAGTCATTAAACCGCTCTTAAAAAAGAATAATCTAGATGCTTCAGTAATGAACAATTACAGGCCCATATCAAACCTCCCATTTCTAGGTAAAATCATTGAAAAAGTTGTTTTTCAACAGTTGAATAATTTCTTGCATTTAAATAACTGTTTGGATGTGTTCCAGTCAGGCTTTCGTCCAAACCACAGCACTGAGACTGCTCTTGTAAAGGTCTTTAATGACATCCACTTAAACACAGACAGTGGCAGAACTTCAGTGTTAGTATTATTAGATCTCAGTGCTGCGTTTGACACTGTTGACCACAGCATATTACTAGACCGACTGGAAAACTGGGTGGGACTTTCGGAAACAGTTCTGAATTGATTTGAATCCTACTTAAAGGACAGAAACAACTTTGTTTCTATAGGTAAATACACATCTGAGTTGACAAATATGACATGTGGGGTTCCTCAAGGCTCCATCTTGGGGCCTCTTCTCTTTAACATCTACATGCTACCACTGGCTCAGATAATGAAGAACAACAAAATAAGTTACCATAGCTATGCAGATGACACACAAATTTACGTGACAATTTCACCAGGAGACTATGCTCCAATTCAAACACTGAGTAAGTGCATTGAACAAATCAATGACTGGATGTGTCAGAACTTTCTCCAATTAAACAAAGATAAAACTGAGGTAATGGTTTTTGGAGCCAAGGCAGAACGTATAAAAGTTAGCGCTGAGCTTCAGTCTGCAATGTTCAAAACAACAGATAAAGCCAGAAATCTAGGTGTAGTCATGGACTCTGACCTGAGTTTCAACAGTCACATTAAAACTGTTACTAAATCAGCCTACTATCACCTAAAGAATATATCTAGGATTAAAAGACTAATGTCACAGCAGGATTTGGAAAAACTTGTCCATGCTTTTATCTTCAGTAGACTGGACTACTGCAATGGTGTCTTCACAGGTCTCACTAAAAAATCTATTAGGAAGCTGCAGCTAATTCAGAACGCTGCTGCTCGAGTCCTCACTAACACTAAGAAAGTGGATCACATCACTCCAGTTCTGAAGTCTTTACACTGGCTTCCTGTGTGTCAAAGAATAGATTTCAAAATACTGCTGCTGGTTTATAAAGCACTGAATGGTTTAGGCCCAAAATACATTTCTGACCTCCTGCTAAATTATGAACCATCCAGATCTCTCAGGTCTTCAGGGACTGGTCAGCTTTCTGTCCCCAGAGTCAGAACTAAACATGGAGAAGCAGCGTTCAGTTATTATGCTCCAAATATCTGGAACAAACTCCCAGAAACCTGCAGGTCCGCTGCAACTCTGACTACTTTTAAATCCAGGCTGAAGACTTTTCTTTTTGTCGCTGCTTTTAATTGAACTATTCATATCTTAGACTGCACTGTAACTTTTATCCATGTACTTTTTTTCTTTTAATGTTTAATTGATTAGCTTTTCTTTTTAATGACTGATTTTAAATGCCATTTTCTTAATCTCTTTCATTTTTTGTAAAGCACTTTGAATTGCCTTGTGTTGAAAAGTGCTATATAAATAAACTTGCCTTGCCTTGCCTTGCCTTGCCTTGCCTTGCCAAGTAAGTTAGCATTTTTTCGCTCAGGGCTAATTCAGAGCCTTTGTTATGAACCTTTTGTTGTTCTAAAAATTGTTAATATTTTCTGAAAGCTGAGTTTCTTCCCGTTAAGTGAGTATGACACATTCATAGTTTGTTAAATGTTAAGAAGCCCTCAGACGCTGTTTCTTGTAAGATGTTGAAATAATAATCACCAGATAAATCGTTCAGAACTAAAACACCTTCTTCACATGACTGAGCCACAGCTACCTTGTAGGAGCAGGGGATGCTGTACTCCTGGCAGCGGTCGTTGATCCAGGTGTTCTCCCAGCTGCTGCGGTGGCTCTGCTCGTAGGTGTAGCAGGCCAACAGGGTGACCAGGGGCACCAGGTAGAGGCAGCTGAACACGCCGATGCGGATCATGAACTTCTTCAGCTTCTCCTGGTTGCGCTCGTCGTGCTGGATGACCTGCCGGACGTGGTTGAGAGAAACGATGCCCGCCAGGATGAAGCAGAGGCCGATGACGACGCCCACGCACAGAGGAGCCAGCACGAAGAAGCGCAGGGCGTCCAGGTCGTACAGCCCCACGAAGCACACCCCGCTGATGTTGTCCCCTTCGACCTTGTTCAGAGCCAGCAGCATCACGGTCAGGGCCCCGGGGATCCCCCAGGCAGCAGAGTGGAACCACACCTAAAGACAGAGGACACAAGGTCAATATTTGAAAGAAAAACAGGGGTTCAATTGGGTCAGCAATGTCTACGAACCACCAGAGACATTTACATAAAAGCTAGGGAGCTCATTTTGAGGTTGATAATTGTATTTTGTGGCTCTACTGTGAGATGCTTTAAAGGTCTATTTTTCTCATACTGCCCGTGCTGCAGCACCTCTTTTCTTTAAACTACCCTCCACCACCTGTCAACACAAAGCCCCCCACATAACAAATCCCAATTGAATCCATCACACAACCACCCTTTTCCTGGCTTTTTATATCTTGCAAATGTTATGTTTACATTCTTCTTTTCTTTGCTGCTGCTACTCGAGATGAGACGTCATTCTTTAAAACCTCACCGCTTTCTTATCTATGGCCTCACAGCTCCACTTGGGTCCGGCTGCCAGGAACCAGGTGATGGTGAGTATGACCCACCAGACGTTCCCGGCGATGGAGAAGAAGTAGAGCAGCATGAAGATCAGAGTGCAGCCTTTACTCTGAGAGCCCAGCACCACCGTCTCCACGCCGGCAGGATGAGACGCTTTGGTGCAGGCGGCATGGTTCCCCAGCAGGAAGCCGATGAAGTAAATAAGCGACACAAAGCTGTAGCACACGGCGTAGAAGATGATGGGCCGCTCCGGGTAGCGGAAACGCTTCACATCGATGAGGAAAGTTAGGAAGGTGAAGAGCGTGGCGCCCAAACAGACGATGGAGCAAACGCCGATGAAGTTCTTGGCAAATTCGATGTCATGGGGTTTGAAGTACATGTTGGAGCAAGGCGGCGCACAGTCCTCTGCGCCCAGGAACGATGATGAAAGGCCCGGTTTGGTCTTCAGCTGCAGCGGGCACCAGAAGCCCAGGTCCCTCTTAGCTGAGGAGGCGGTTATTGGGGTTGTTGCAGGAAGTTCTGGATCACCAGGAGAGCTACATGGGTCGAGTCTAGTTGAAAAAGCAAAGAAACACATCTTTCAAAGGATTGATAATTAACAATTTCTAGTGTGGATTTCCTATAAATGTATTGTTCGTACTTGTCACACTGTAGCTCAGGAGGCCAGGTGATGCCAAAGATTCGGATATTCTCCTCGCAGTCGGAGAGAACCGTCTCGCACTGCTCTCTGCACGGACGGATCACCTTGTTATCCTCGGTGCATGCTGGGATAAAGGCTTGGCACAGGAAGTAGTGGACGTCTGGAGAGCAGCGCAGGGTTGCCAGAGGCATAAATGGCTGGAGAGAGAGAGAGGGACAAGTTACATTTTATTGAAGAAAAGAGGTTGTGATCTATGTGTTTTATAAATAGTGACTTCTATGTAACACTCGTGCTTCTATTGGCAAGCGCTACAACACATTGTTCGTGATAGGCTAAGGGGCAGGACATCTCCAAACAGTTGACGAATCACAACAGAGCCGGCCAGCTAACCAATCAGAGCAGACTGGGCTCTGGTTTCAGACAGAGGGTGAAAAGAGGTGCTGCAGCACAGGCAGTATGAGAAAAATAAATAGCTTTTTGAACATTAAAACATGGAGACGTGTCACAGTAGAGACACTAAAGATAAATATTAAACTGAAAAGGAGCATAATGGGGTCCCAAAAAGCATAATACATATTAAAGGGCCCATGTCATGCTTTTCCGGTTATTACCCGTCCCCTTGTGTGTTATGAAGGTTTTTCTGCATGTAAACGGTCTGCAGAGTCACAAACCCTCAAAGTACACCCTGTAGCGAGTAAAACTCTAACACAGAAAAGACCTGTCTCTGCTGCCCCAGAACGCCTCGTTGGACATTTCTCTTTTTCCATTTGTTTCTTCCGGGAACCAAAATGGACCAATCCGCGGAGCTCCTCGCACACCAGGATCCCTTGGCGTCACTATCAAACGCAGTGGGGGGGACCTTTAGCGTAAATGTTCAACTAACAGGGAGTCCCATTGACTTGCATAGAGCTCCCTGGTTGGTAGTAGACGAGTTGGGATCACGGAGAAATGCTCTCCGCAGACCCGTTCTCACAGCGTTATAAACCTTTTTCTTACTCAATATCAAGCCACACTTATTGTTTTTACTTCGGCTGTGAGTGTTTGTGTGTGCTCAGGATGAGTTTCGCGCTGTCTCGCTGTATCGCCGACCCGGAAACCACATCAGTAAGCCAGCTCACTGAGCAGCGAGCCTCGCAACGTCCCGACCAATCAGAGCACACTGGGCTCACAGGGAGGGGGGGGGCAGGAGCTCCAACAAGCCGTTTAGGACAGAGAGTGAATACACATACTATACAGAGATGCTGTGAGAAATCAATGTGAGTTTGGAAAATTGCACAATATAAATCTATTCTAGTAGACCTCAACTATGGAAATATGATCAGTAGAAATGGCCATGACATGGGACCTTTAAATAATATTGTTTTTTTCTTGTGATGCTTACATCTCAAGTTGTGATGTTGGGTCAGTTACTTCCAGTTAGTTTGAAAACCCCTGCCCTGCAAAGAAGTATTCACTCTTAGTTGTTGATCTGCAGTGATCCATAGCGCTTCGCTTCATAAAGGGGTCCATTCACTGGCTGAGAACCATTTTCTTCCATTTCAACACGCTGGTCAGAAGATTACGGACTGAGATGGGAGGGGGGGGGGGGGTATAGGTGGCAGGAAATGACTGTAGGGACGTTGGGAGGCAGGAATGCACAGAGCTGTTGATAGGTTAGTCTGCTGCTGAGCCACAGTATTATTGTGTGGATTTATCAGCAGCATACAAGGCATACACCGAAGACAACTTTATTCAAGTGCAACAAGTCCAGATCATGTCCATGCCAATGTTTTTTTAAATCCTTGGTTTGAAAGTAAATGCATAGTTTTTAGGCTCCTTTGTTATTGCTTCTTATCCACTTATATGTTTAAGAGTCTCTTTGTTTGAACCTTCATCAGAGCAACATGCCCAGACAGACTTCTATACAGTCTATAATGCTAATATTTGTACAAACCACACACATAGACTCCAACACAGTCCACTACTCAATGCTCTTTTTTTTCTGAAATCCAGTCTGGCAGAGGGCCTGTGTCTCTGGGGCCTGGGCCCTCCCCTCTGACAGTAAGCGTCCTTGTTTCGCTCCTGTGGAGGTCCTGGACTCCGTCTCAATGAGCTCCCCGTTGCTCAACAGTCTGACCTTTATTTGCTTTACGCCAGTTACTGTTAAAACTGCCCTCCTTTCAAAAACCTTCAACCCAGTTCAAGTTGAGCAGCTTTTCTCTCAAAGGCGAAATCCTCTCTGCGGATAAACTCATAGCACATACTTCAAGGATTAAAAGGTTCGAAAAAGTATGTACAAATCTGACTTTCCTCAAACTTTTAAGAGCCGATTGTCTATGACAGTATGTCAACTAGTCTTTCCATTCTCTTTGTATTCCAACCTTTTACTTTGCTACTTCAAAAGCTGGCATTCACTGGTGGAATCTGGGGCCAAGGGTGGAAAAAGGTTAGCCCTCCGCCGGAAAATCCTACTGATATGCTGGACTGAAGCAGAAGCCTGCTTGATTACAGCGTCAGGCCTTTGGGATAAATCCCTAAAAGCTTTCAAAGAGAGCTGTGCATAGAACGTAATGTGTGTAAGCCTGTCACCTGGGAGACAGGAGCGCAGAGGTATCACCGTGTACAGCGGGGGAAATGAGTGAGTGATTAACAGAGAGAATACTCATTGTGGTATGCAGGGAAGGCTTTGTGTCAGACTGGGTGTGTCCCTCCCCTTCCTCCAGAAATCAAAGGCTGCTCACAACAAAGTCTGTGAAGTTGCCCGTGGCCAAGGCTGCTGTGAAATAAGAAGCCTATACCTTTGCCAGATGCCCATACAAAAAACTCCTTCAACAGATCACGGTACATGCTCAACACCCTGACACCAAATGTGTGTAACTGAACCCTGGCGTTCAGGAATGCCAGGATGCAGCTAATACAGGAACTGAGCTAAGGAGACATGAGACAACACCTTGGTATAAAGACAGAAAAACAAGCCCACCGACTGAAGTAGAAATGTGAATTGTTTTTATGAAACTATAATGACACTGAAGCTGTTGTGAGTGCATATATTTTTTAAAAGAGGTTCACTGTTTTGTTGACATATTTGTGAAAACAGTGCTTGACCATTAAGACTCTGGAACAGCGTTTCCCATGGCAACAGTTGACTAACATTTCAGTTGCTAGGAGACAAACTTTTATGATGCATCACAAACCTGTATTACCTAAAACAGATTGATGATATGAAACATTTGTACCCTTTTACAAAAAGCACACAGCTTAGGTTGTGTAGCATTAGCGTTGAAAGACATCAGACGTCTGTCTCTTTACAACAGTTAACATTCAGAAGAGGACCCATCATATTTGTGGTCTACATGCAAAGAGGAAGCTGAGCACCTTTCTCACTAGCATGCTGGGCTCAACAGAAGGGTTCAAAGGTATCGGCTTTTTGCCAATATCCCATATGCAGAAATATTCCAATTCATTTTGGTACACATTTGTATCCATCTAATTGCAGCAAATGTATTAAGTCTCTCCTGCAGTGGAATAAAAACATTATTGTGCCTACAGTTATCTTGATGGGCCATTAGCAGTGGCAGACAGGAAATACAATGTTTTTTCAAATGCTTGGTTTTTGCACATTTGCGTCATCCCATTAGCCTAGGTCATATTGAAGAAGATTTAACTTATTGTCTTATTGTACAGGTACTATGTAACGAAACGGTTTCTCTGCATTTGACCCATCCTAGTGTTAGGAGCAGTGTGCTGCCATTATGTACGGCGCCCGGGGAGCAGTGTAGGGAATGGTGCCTTGCTCAGGGACACCTCGGTAACACTTGGTCTTTCCGGGACTTGAACTGGTGACCTTCCAGTTGCCAAGCCAAGTCGCTATGGACTTTGCCACCACTGATATCAGAGGTATTGCTCATTTTTGGCAGATTTCATTTTCATTCAAAAAGTTGTATCTGCTGATAAGGATAATGTGCCAATATTAATGAGCATAATTTCTTAATAGTACATTATTCATATTTTGTATCTCTTTTTCCAATGCATCAGAGAGTGGCTGGACTAAAAGAGACAACTTAAACTGCAGAGAAAAGTGTGCTACCCTCTGACTTGTATGTAACCCCCTCTATCAGAAGTATTCCCTTGTACAGTAGATTGTTACCACGAGTGATATCTTAATCTACTTTTCCTATCTTAATGTAACAGTAATCTTAATGTATGGATACAGTGTTAAATACCTTATTTCTTTAAATAACCCAGCACCTACATTTTTGTGAGGCTATGATGAAACATTTAAAAAAACGTACTTTTGACAGCTGAGAATTCAAAACAAGTCTGTATATTCAAAGTTTTCATGATAATGACCATTCCATTTCAACTGTTTATTTGCTACTAGATAGTACTCAATGACCACCAGCCATGATTTGTAGACAGATTATGTATGCCTGTTGATGACCATGACATAATATGAATAATGGTTCAATCAATATGCACTTATGCATGCCGACGGACACTAACATTTACAGAGTTGGGCCACTACCAGCACTAATAATATCACTAAGCATAACGATTTCCTTGAGATGATAAACACTGTCGGTAAACGTGACTTGAATTAAAATTGCATTTTCAACAACAAGAGTCTCTTTTCTATTAACGGTCAAAATAAATACAACCCACAATGGAAACCAAGGCTAGATTCTTTAAAATATTGTATTTTAAGGTTGAACAAAGGCAACTTATTCCAAACTGGTTGACAATATCACAGATAAGGTCGGCATTAGCACAAAATTGATTAGGTGAAGTCATAACCAAACAACACATACAATATCTAGTAAATATGGAAATAGTTTTCAAATAAGACATCAATGAAATGGAATTGGCAGTAAAAAAGACTGATTGGCTAATGCCCAGCAAGGCCAATATTCGCCTAATTACAATGCATCATGTGTATTGTAATGAAGACTCACCTCCATATTGCTGGCTGCGATATCTTGGTCGTAGTGCTCCATCATGTTGGGAAAGAAGGTCATGTTGTAGGGCATCCCCGAGCACCGATGCACTTTGATGGGCTCGCAGGTAAACAGACTGTGGGCACTGCAGCTTCCCACCCACATCAGAGCCAGGCACGGCCATAGTGGTCCACACATCCACATTGCTGATAGGGAGTGGTTTTGTGTTCTTTATGTAAACTGGAACAGTTTTTCTTTTTGGCTTAGTGGGAGGATATCTTGGCCCAAACGTTGAATTCCCTTGGCTCACACCGTCATCCGCTTTTTAATTCTCCTGGGATCATCTCAGTGGAGCCGAAGGGCAGAGCAGCAGGTAAAACATTCCCATCCTTGGTCAGCACATGTCTGGGGATCACAGCTAGGAATCCACCATCCCTGAGAAATAACAAAAAGATATATTGGAAATGGGTTTATACCTTCAGCTTCCCCCCATCACCACATTTCAAGATTTCTCTTGAGGAACCTCAGCAAGTGGTTATTACCGTATTTATTCAGAATTGCAGAGCAGAGACAGACGAAAGCCCTGACATCAAAGCAGTCTATCACACAACCTCTCATTGTGCGATCACCTAAAGGGCTGAATTAAGCTGAGCAAATTCAAATGCATTTATCTAGGAACCACGGCATGTCCCTTGAAGTTCTCAGGCTCCAGTTAGGGGACTGTTTAAAGACATATCAGTTAGTACTATTCAGGAAAACAAAATCCCTGTGCTCACTTTAAGGTCATGCAGACAGGGTGGGGAATTCTAAAGATCAACGCTGATTCAGTAGAATGAGTCTCAGCTTGTAGATGCTCATTAAACTTCACATTAAAGTGTCACTGTTTCACCTTCACACACTTATTTTATGATTTAAAAAAGCTCTTCAAAGCCTGAGAGACGGTAATACTTTCCCAGTGAATAAAAAAGCAAAGTATCATGAGGTTTTGTTTTTCAAATGGGTCATAAATTCACCACTTTTGGATATTAGTTGTGGCTACAGTCTGTACAACCTACTACTAACACATGTATACAGCGGTGGAAAGTAACTAAGTACTGAACTCAAGTACACATTTGAGGTGCTTCAATATATATACTACTTCATGCTTCTACTAAACTACATTTTGGAAGCAAATCTTGTACTTTTTACTCAACCACATTTATTTTACAGATGTATTTACTAATTACTCTATACATTATTGTTAATATTGTATTCTATTCTGTAATGAGTGGTTTTACCCCAATACTTAAGTACATTTTCCTAATCATTCTTGATGCAGTACTTTTACTTGAAATGTATTTTATAGTGTGGTATTAGTACTTTGACTCAAATAAAGAATCTGAATACGTTTTCCAGCACTGCATACATGTCTTATAACAAGTAGTTGTTTAAGTATTTTGTATGAAGATAGTGTCTTTTAATAACAAAGATAAGTTGTTTAAGTGAGTTGAATTCCTGATGATTATCATATGTTGATATCATAACTAGTGGTAACAGTTTATCTAATATTACCACACTGTTTATAACCACCTTTAACAATATTCTATGTTTAGATTATAGGCATGTGAATTCCATAAACTGCATATATATAATAGTTTGAGCTTCATGATAATAGAAACAGGGTAAACCACTTTGGTTATGCATTAGCATAAACGTTTAGGTTAGCATATTAGCAATGATTAAAGACACCCTAAAGGTTAGCAACGCAGACAGTTAACACAAGCAAGCAGGCAACAACTCAATGTAAGAAGCAAACACGAACAGGTTAGAACAAAGGAAATTGAATTCTTCATAAGACATATTCAGGACATGGCATATCCACGAAGGAAAGTGCCATAATGTGTTCAGGAAAGCAGTTTTCCCGTAAATTAGACGCCAGCGGCGGTGAGGGAGTTCCAGTAAACATCCATGCCCCCGGTCGCTGCCATGGGACAGTGGCCGAAAATAAGTTCGGTAAAACGTGTAAAACACTATGAGAGTTAAACAATAAAACACAAGCACTTACCCCCAACTATCCGGGAGTTTTAGTAACAGCTGACTACATGGAGCAACTCTGTGGGGAATTCGGTAGCGTGTTTCCTGCGACAGGCTCCAGCACAGTCTTTGCTTGTCGGGCTGCTGTAAAGCGAAGCTGCGTTCATGTACATTTGTAAATGTCACCACTTCGTTAAAACCCGATGTCAGCGCTTAATATTTTGTCCGACGTTACCTTTTAGTTAACCATTTAAAGTTATAATGGTCTTGACGTTTTAGATGTGTGGTAACTTTTAGATACAAATAGAAAAAAATATAGTAAAGAAAAATTGTGTTTATCTGAGTGCAAAGGTGCACTTGAACGCGTCATGTGAGGTTTAGGACAATACAAGACCATAAGTAATGGCAAGGAATTTTCTAAAACAGCAGTTGAAATTCAGATTTAGTTTAGAAAGTCAATGTGTGTATACATTTATACAATATTCTTTGTGAACTTCCATATCAACAGAAGGTGAAAAGACGAGTGTATGCTTAAATTTTCCAAAATGGAAATCAGTGATTGATCAATTTAATTCAGACAGAACTAAAACGCATAAATACACAACAGTAAATACAGCTAGTGAAAAAAAATAGAAACAACACATTTCATCAATCAATCTCCTGAAGCTGAATGTAATATATTTCACATCACAATGCCTGTTTCATGTATGATGTAGTAAATATGCTCAACAACTGTGAGATCTTGTCCCAAATCATTACCCATTGCATACATATAAAAATACTAGGAAACATCTTATGAAGGGTTCACATAGCCTACGATATGCTCGATCTTTAGTGTTGTTTGCAGAGGACCACAGGTATAGAATAAGGTTGATAACATTATAAAAATGTCCTACCTGTGTACTTTACTACTCTAAAATGTTTTTAATGTGTACCATTTACCCCTTGATATATGTCTTTGCTTGTTATATTTTGCTTATTTTAAAGCAATGTTAAGACTGACGAAATTACTGTTTTGGGACCATTTTTGCTTGTAAATGTTTCTGTATCGTACATGAACTCTCTGAAATTCTCTGTCTTAATTAATACGTTCTTTCTCTTTATTTATATATCTCTATTATGTCTTAGGATAGTTGTATTTGTATCTGTTTGTGAATCAAATGAGTTACTTAAAGGTGGGGTATAGTTAATTCACTTCAGAAACACTTTTTGTTATATTCAATGGAATGCTCTTAACATCCCGATAGCAATGAATACATTAAATGCTTTGACAATAAATACATACACAAATGCATATGTGGAAGCCGTAGCGCTGTAAAAAGCACGACCAATTATTTTAGCCGGCTCGGCTAAAATAACTGGATGGCCTACCTGCCTGTCAGCCTTCCATCTCGTGCACAAACTTATCTCGTGCCCTCATTGGTCATGTGCGGGTTCGTGTGTGTTGGAGGAGGGGCTCTGTAAGGAAGTCTGAAAAGGATAGAGGGTGTCGAGGGTGTCGTTTATTCTTCTTTTTTCTCATACTGATATTCTGAACAATCTGTGCTGTTGTATTTGCTGTAAAGTGTCTCTACTGTAGGCTAATTTTATTATATGTACAGCACTTTGGCTCGACCAAAAATCGTTTATAAATGTGCTATATAGCCTAAATAAAACTTGATTTGATTTGAAAGAAGGGGCAGATTTTTTTCGGATGCGTTGTTTCAAATTCTAGCGCACTCGAGCTGGTTTCTCCAATCTTACCTACCCTACCTTTAACTTAAGTGCAGTAGCCTACTTGAGTACATTCACTCAGGTATACATTCCACCACTGGGAGCAGTATGGTGTTAAATAACAGCACTTGGCATTAATAAATGCACCCCCACCTATCATAGTCTATTACTCTATTATATGAGCTTGCCGTATCCCAATTATCCACCAGAGGGCGCTGTTTCCTATCTTTGTCCATATTCATGCGACCGCCGTGTAGAGGCGGGGTTTAAAACCTAACAATTTAGGTGCTACACTGTAACCAATAAAGTGTCCGCGATAACAACGCTCCTTTTCTTTCTCCGCGGATGTAGGAGAGCCCAACCTCGGACATCAGATGACATTTGTACCGGAGCCGCCGCCAGAGGGGACGGGACTGAATCATAACACATTCATATGAGGTGCGTAAGCCTGTGTTGCATATTAAGACAAGAGGGAAGCCGAATACAGTTAATTCCTGACAAGCCCTTATGTGCTCTATATAGAATTCGGTGTGTGCGTGCGCCATGTGACGGATGCAACAGGATTATTGTGCTCGAGGAGGGTGTTCTCCGACATAGTTTTTGGACCGAGGCGCTGGCCTGTTGCTAAGAGACCTTTGACAGCTGGGAGCTTTTTGGAAAGTGACAGTTATAATTCACTAATGGTGTCTGTTTATCTGGTAACCCAAACATGTATTTTTCTTCTCCCGATCCTCTTCCTTGCGCACTGATCGTGGGTCATCCCTAATTACCTCTTGTGCGTAAAATACAACATTTAGATCTGTGCTTTTTTGCAGTAAGGAGATTACAGTCTTTTTGCATTGGAACAATGGCCTACTTGTTGTTGATTGTCAGGTCCTAAATATATCCATCATCCGGATATGTTTAATCCATTTTGAAGCTCAAATTATGTCATTATCTCATTAGAAAGCTGGGGGGAAAATCCCATGTACAGTAGCTGAATGTAATCAATCAAACTTGGTGAGCTGCTTATATTAAGGACATGTATTAAACATCTGGGAAAATATGGAATTTTAGTCTCATTTGCACTAGAGGTGTCATTCTCAAGATGTTATTTCAAGTAAAATAGCTTGATTTGCCTCTATAAGGACAACACAATCAAGAGCTTATTTATGTAAAGCTATGAAATATGTGCAGCATGTGTTGTCCTGTTTTTAGGGGATGGACTCAGGATGGTAAGCTCCTTCTCTCCCTCTTCACTCAGCAGTTGCCTGTGGCCATGCGTCTGAAGGTCACTCATGAACAGATCGATAGCTATAGCTCTCGCTGAAGTGTAGCCACTTGTACACTTAGCCCTGTCTTGAGGGAGACCACATACATACAAAAGCATTTCTTATAAAATGTTGGGGGACCTGGGGGCGCCTTATTGCACAGCGACTAAGTAGCATTTCAACCATCTAGGATTTCAGTGGTGCTGACCTTTGTCTCCCTCTTGTGCTGCTGGGCATGTTGTCTCTGCAGACAGAGGGGTATCAGATTCAGATGTGTCACACATTATGTCAAGGTTGTAGCTACACCAAACTGACTTGGTGTAATTTGGACTCCCAGCTTGTTTGTAGAAGTGCTGAGCTTGTTTATTTGTCTTCTCTGATGTCGATCCGCCTGTGGCTGTGACATGAAAAGGCCTTGAAAGAACAGCAATGATAATTGTCAAAGTCAAGAGAAGGGACAAAGTCAGCACTTGGCTCTTCACACATCGCAGAGGAGGTTGTCACAGTGTGTCTGGGTGGAGTGGATGGTCTGAGTAAAACTGACGCGCTGTTCTGTCCTATCAGGCTGATGCATGTTCCCAGTGAGGAGACGACAGTCTTCAGGAGCCACATAACACCTCCCCTCCACCTTCATCACCTCATCCTATCTCCAGGGGCATGCCTTCTGAACCTAGCCTCAGGTAAGTGGACTGGTCCGTCAAAACATTCCATACATGCTTGATAAAGGCTCATGGAACCAGTTGAAAAAATCCTCAAGTTGCAATTATGCACTGAAAAATCAAAAGACTATTTCATCACACTGCTTAGGGGACAGAGTGCACTATTATTTATTCTAGCCTGAAGAAGATCCATGTAAGATCAATATTGTGCTCAATAAAGATGTTCCCAGTGTACAGGCTTCACTGGATTTCTGCTGTTTGGATTTATTGGAGGTTAGAAAAAGGTAAACCCACTATACTTTTTGTTATTTTCAACAAATCCCATGAGAATCCAACAATGTGTTAGTCCTTTTTCTCAAATCTGGCATGCAGCTTGTCTCTAGCTTGCCTTCTCAAGCCCATGTATTACTACTGAAGGTGCTTTTTAGTGACATATATCTTTATACACTTATCACAAATAGGATTGCAACTTAAATCAATAATTAAGAAATATCTGGAATAAAATTAAACAATACGGGTTATTTACTCTGGTTGTTTTAACACGTGTTATTTTGCAGATAGACAAACAAACCATTTACCATTTAATTAGCAATCTTTTAATCCATTAATTTGCTAAATAAATCCATTCATTTGTTGAACACATACATTAGGTAATGGAGATGGGAATGTTACGTCATCAACAGCAACTCGCAACTAGCGACTGCAACCTATTGACCTAACCTCTACAGTGTGCGGAGTAGCCGTAACCTTTTCACTTTAAATGTTTTAAACATGGTTGGTAGGCAATATTATGTCACTGGCTATAACAGCCACTCCTATGACCAACGAGCAACACAAAAAAAGGAGCATGAGTGACATCTTGTACTTCTGAAATACAGGCACACAAACCACTACACTGGGAATATCATTTAAAAAAGGAAATATTGCAGAATACATACATATACTGGGAGATTAATTATGCTTGACGACGTTTTGTTTGCACTCAGTAAGCGTTATATTAGTTATCTTACCTCTGTCAGGAGAACTCTATAGTTGTCAATAAACCTGTATAGATTTGAAGGTCATACATCCCCCCATTTGTAAACTTGACATGGGCCTAAAAATTTAATATTTTTTAATTGACGAAAGGTGTAAACACTAACTCCAAACATCAGAGAGGCGCTAAAATCAGTTAAAGTGAACAGTCCGTCCTTCTCTTAATTGATATGGATGGATGACATCAATAAACTTTTTTTTTAATAACGCTCCTCTGATTTTCCTAGACTCGAGCTTCTCTTTGTACGGGCATTTACATTTTGAGCCTACTTTTTTCGATTTTGGATGCAAAACCGCAGACAAATGACCGGGAAATGCTGATATGTATATGCACTGCGGCTCCCATTCCCTTATATGAAATGGGTCATGTGGTGAGTTAGCTTAAATAAGATTAAATAAGGTAACATAAGATACGATAAACCTTTATTTATCCCCGAGGAAAAGCTCAGGTGTTGTAGCAGGCACAAAGAACATACAATAATTAGCGCAGAGTAGTGAAAGACAAAGTTCAGAGGTACTAAGTGACAAGCTAGCTAACTAGCTGTACATTAAATAAAGTACTTGGGAAATGTGTTGGCTTTGGGCTGTAAAGAAATGCTTTACAAAAAGGAATTCATAAAAATAGATAAATGAAAACTTCTCAATTAGCATTAGCAAGCTAGGTTACATCCCACATCAGATTGCTAGTCAAAACTAGCAGAAGGTTATAAACTGTGTACTTAGCTTTAGGCTACTATCTGGTTGTTTATACAAAATATCATAACATGTAAAACATATTCACTCCAGTAATGTTATCCAAATCATAGACCTTTGGCTCAGTTAGTGGAGTAGTGTAGGCTGCACATGTGATGAAGAACACACTGTTCCTGCAGAAGGTTGTACTCTTACTGAATTCCTTTTTAATTGTATTCTGTCAAATTATCTGTAACCTTTAAGTGATGGAAGAATGTGCTACTGAATTCTATAAGACACTTTAAATTACACATTTGCTTTCAATTGTAGGATTTTTATTTTTGAAATAGTTTAGATTCAAATTCAAAGGTGTTATTGTCATAATTATGCACAAAGCTACAGTGTAGAAATGGCAATGAAATTCTTCTGACCTGAGTCAGTAAGTAATCAAAAATAACAGAGCTCTTGAGATGTGAGTATTTAGAGCAGCAGAAAAGCATTGATTGACTAAAAATCAAGTGCCCTTGTTTGTCATATTGATAAAACATGTTACCAAGTGCAATGTTGTAGCTTATTTGTTAGTTTTTTTTATTGTTTTTGGACGACAGTAGGGTTTCTTTTGGAGTTTTTCTCTGGCCACTACGAAGGTCTAAAGACAGAGGGTGTTGTATGTTGTACTGCAAAGCCACCTGAGACAAATGTAATTTGTGATATTGGGCTGTATACAGGGGCGGATCTAGACAAATATTCATGGGGTGGCAGGAGATTTTGAGGGGTGGCATCCCCTGACAGAAGTATATGCTGATTTAAATCGCAATCATATCAATCAATTAGGGGTGTAACGGTACACGTACCCGTACTGAAATTATTCGGTACGGGCCCTTCGGTTCGGTACACGTGTGTACCGAACGAATATAGCGTTAAACGTAAAAAATTGAGAACATGAACAACTTTCTGGAAGTAATCTATATCATAGAGCGACCAAGTCATTTCATTGGACGAGAGGCATACTATGAGAGCTAGTCACAGGGATGCGTTCAAATGTAGTCAGTAATTTGAGGAACTGTCGAAATGGCGAACGCAGATAAAGTTGAGCTGAAAATCCTCCAGCATCATTGAAGTCTCCGGTTTGGGAACATTTTGATTTCGCAGTTACGTACAAGGATGACGGACAAAGACAGGTGGACCGAACCAAAGCTGTTTGTCGGCATTGTTCAACTAACATTGGTTACGCGGCTGGCAATACATCACACTCATTTGAAAAGGCATCACCCGAATGTGAATATCACCGGTACCAAAAGAAAAAAGACTGAAGTGCAAACCCAACTCCCACTAGCATTTAAGCCTCCACCACTCGCAAAGAGTTCAGACCGAGCCAAAGCTAATACAAACGCCAAATATCCTTATGTTGCCATGTTAGCAAAGCGCTACCTGGCTGTATCTGCTGCCACTGTCCCTAGAGAGGGTGTTATCCACAGCAGGAGACATTGTTATTGCCAGCAGATCTGCCCTTTCAGCAAGCAATGTGGACAAGTTCATCTTTCTTTAAACAACATGAAAATACAATGACAAGCAAGTCCTAATGTCAAGCTGGCTGCTTAGGTACTAGTACAGTTCAAATACAGATTATTTCAGTTCATCGAAATGCTGCACCTTAATGTTTATTTTACTATATTTTGTATTTATTTGAATACATTAGTCACAGTTTAATAATAATTTAAAAAAAATATTTAATGTTTTGTGATCATTTTTTCTGCTATACCGAAAACGTACCGAACCGAACCGTGACCTAAAAACTGAGGTATGTACCGAACCGAAATGTTTGTGAACCGTTACACCCCTACAATCAATGTTAACTTGGAAAGCCACAATATTAATATTTTAACTCAATCACATAGGTGATATTATTGTGGCACATCAGTAAAGCCTTACAAGGTGGCAGATGTAATTTAATGAATTTTAACTGAACAATAACTGAATGAGTTTGTTTCACTCTTAGACCAGCAGGGGAACCAAATCTATGCAGACTGCTGCAATAAGTACATTAATTAACTGTCTCATTGATGTTTGTCTGAATGAATATGATACTATTAACAATCATATTATTCCTATCAGCTGTCAATCACTGTTAATAAATAATAATAATAATAATAATAATAGATTTAATTTGTTAGTGTTTTTACAGGTGCTCAAAGACGCTTTACAGATATAGTGAAGAACTGTTATGATTCACATATTCATTTATTATTGAATAAACTATATTTTTTGGAGGAGTTAATGATGAATGTTCATCAAGATGCTTGCTCACCCTCCTTCAAATTTGAAAAACAAGTAATTATATCATTATTGATATACAGTTACAACCTTGACTTTACATCAGAAAGAACAAACATTAAAGAAGTGACTAACTGCATCAGTTAGGGTTAAAAAACGTGTATTCAGCTAAAACATCGCTGCAGTTATTATCCAGTGGAAGGTCCTTACCTACTGGCCTAGTTAAATCAAAGTGGTTACTTTCTGTTGGCTGGGCAGTGTAGTTTTACACACCGTCTTATTTTACTTTCTCAGGACTTAAAACTGTTTTTTGGTGGCAGACCCCCTCAAAGAAAAACAAATATATACACGCATACAAGGTCATCATCTTAACAGTTTGTTATTCTCATCGAGTCATCCGTGAGCAGAGCATCAAGTTGGCATGCCTATTACAGCTGAATGCGGCGATTACTATTTTGTTCAGCAAAACCACTCTCGCGCCAGGACCGGGGGAGGGGTTACATGACGTGCATATTGTGCTGCATTCACTTGCACTCGGATATTAGAGACTTTCTCTCATAAATGTCCGATGAGCCACAACTTTTCTTTCAAAACAAAGATGCCAACTGGGGTGGCAGCTGGGGTGGCAATGCTATTGTTTAGGGTGGCAGTTGCCACCCCATGCCACCCCGGTAGATCCGCCCCTGGCTGTATACAAACGTATTGATTGATTAAGCACAGCCGTGAACACACTTGAAGGATATACTGTAAATCACAATTGGCTACACAGGCAACACGTGTTTGAAGTGTCAACCTTTTGATGGTTTTCCTGAGCCATCATATGCAGGACCCCATCTACCCAGTGGTACAGTATTTAATATCAACTGTGCAGACAGTAATGCTGGCTGCTGAAAATACACACTGCGGCTTTAAAGTGAAACTCCCCCTATTTTATAGATCAAGGTCATATCTGTAATTATAAGGAGAACCATGGAGCTTGTGAAAACAGCTGTTTTATGCCTTTGTGGCTTTGACGGATCAAGACATGAGAAAAATTAGGATGATGTCATATTGCTTTTCGCTTGGAGATCACAATTATTTTAATAATCCTTTTTGGCTTTATGTAGAATGATGAGAAAAAAAGGCCACATTTGTTTTGATTGGTTTTAAGTCTTGAGCAAGAATCTAACATCTCATTTTTATCTGTAGTTAAAGTCAGGCTATTTGAGTTGACACCAACTACATTATTGTGCTCTTTGTTTCCAAAAACAGCATTTTTCTTTGGATATTCAGTCTTTGGGCACACAAGGCTACTTTTTTTCCTTCATGAAACATATTGCAATAACAGTAGTCCATGTCCCAAAAAAACTATATATAGTTTCATAATAAAAAAATCACTTTTCAGCCAAAACAGTTGCACAGAATGTCTTCAGATGTGTGTGTAGGCAAGCCTAGGGAACACTTGTCTGTGTGATGCATTTGTCTGTACCAATTCAGAAGCCTGCAGGCAACAGGAGCTTTTAAGAGAACATTTATTCCAGGTACAATCCATCCAAGTCAATGCACGGCAAACTAGTAAAAGATGCTTTGGGTTTCAATGTTGGAAAAATATCCTAAATATTTTTCTTTTGAAAGTAATCTATCCCTTGAACATCAACCAGTTTTATGAAACTGCATTACTTAACCACTTAAGTAACCCTCTTAAAGGTCCCATGTCATGGCCATTTCTACTGATCATAATTCTATTGTTGAGGTCTACTAGAATAGATTTACATTGTTCAATGTTCCAAACTCACATTGGTTTCTCATGACATACAGCATCTCTGTATAGTATGTGTATTCACTCTCTGTCCTACATGCCTTGTTGGAGCACCTGCCCCCCCCCCCCCTCCCTGTGAGCCCACTGTGCTCTGATGAGTGTTTATGTGTTACACTGGCGTTTGTTAGCAACCAGAAAATGACACCAGTAATGACAAACAGATGAGAATGCTGGGTGGGGTCTGGGTGCCGTGTTGGCGGGACGTTGTGGGGCTCGCTGCTCCGCGAGACAGCGAGACACCGCGGAACTCAGCCTGAGCACACACACGTGACGTGAGTGTTTGGCGAACTGTGAGTGGAGATCCATGGAGCCACGGCTGAGAAAAGATAAGGCTGAGTGAGTGTGTGCGTGTGAGGAGCTCCGAGGATTGGTCCATTTGCACCTGGGTATGCTTACGTCCCTATACTCAGGAAGAAAAAAATCGAAAAAGAAAAATATCCAACGAGGCGTTCTGGGGCAGCATAGACAGGTCTTTTCTGTGTTAGAGTTGTACTCGCTACAGGGTGTACTTTGAGGGTTTGTGACTCTGCAGACCGTTTACATGCAGAAAAAGCTACATAACACACAAGGGGACGGGTAATAACCGGAAAAGCATGACATGGGACCTTTAATGTGCACGTTACATCAACAGCTTCAGAATGATCAAAGTTATAAGATGATCGTTTCATCTTTTTTGTGTAGTCACTATCATCAAGGCATCAAAGGCTTCCACCCATCACACCTCCAATCCCCCGTACGGCTTCTCTGTCCCTGAGTTGCTCAATCCGGTAATTTCCCTTCCTTCTCATCCAGCACAGCATTTTCTGTCTTTTTTCTCCCTCGACTCTTCCCTCCGGCAGAGTCCAAATATCAAACAGACAGCCTGACTCATCATTCATCCTACCTCTGGTGGCACATAGTATGAACACACATCCACCCTCACACACCCATTATTTCCTGTGTGTTAGGCAGCATCCCCATGAAGGTGACAGAGCCAGCCTCCTGGCAGACAGCAGCCTTTAGAGCGACGTCGCAAGTGTAAGGGGACAGAGAGATATGTGGGTAGAGAGGGTGCCATGCTGTTGATGAATGGGAGGAATCTGGGTGGGACAGAGGATGGGGTTTGAAAAAAACTACCTTTGCACAATCAGTCAGTCCTTTACTCTGTAATGTGTCTCATCCACTATACAGAATCGAACTTGAGAACTGTAAGACATACACTAATGTGCAGAAAGTGTTCTTTGTCAGTCTGAGACTCATTTCCAAAAATGCTGCTCTGTCATAAAGATATTAGAGTTACATTGAAGTTAGGACTATACGACGGATTTCTTAAGAAGACTAGAGGTGATCATCCCTGTGTTCCCGGGGGATATGTGTGTCTATATATAAAATAACATCGTAAGACGGAGGAGACACGAGGAGCCGAGGAGGACGATTGGCCCATCCAGGCCTACGAGGCCGCGGACCAGGCCCTCGTGTTCCGGGAGCCGAGTGCCGGGCAGGAGTCAGACGACTCCTACCCCGTCTCCCTCCACAGTTCACCGTTCGGTTCTCCACTCCCTCCTCTCCTCCGGACGGAGGAGACAGAGTCGGAGCCGGGTGCCAGCCTGGCAACCGAACACACCGAACACGCGCAGGGGCATATCTTTGCAGTCCAATTTTCATGATCGTGGTATTTTTGTGTTTTATTATGTTTATTCCTCTGTCCTGTTCTATTTCTTGTAGGCTTCGCCCTCTAAGGCTTTCGCTATTGGGTAATCCCCTGTGCACCCGCGCAGCACTGAAACACCTGCGAGGTGGGCCCCACCCTCTGACTTACTTCCGGTATAAATAGGAAGGAGGCCCGACAATCTGAAGCAGGAGAGACACTAAGCATTCGACACGAGTACACAGGGTTGTGTCAGAAGTTGCCCTTCATGTCATGCTGGGTACATCATGAGTTATGACCGGCACCCAATATGCAAATCCTGCCTGGAGTCGGAGCACGCGTACGCGGCTCTAAACCAGCAGGTGTCGTGTGCCCACTGTGTCCGTCTCCCTCCGGCCGACGGGAAGCGCAGAGCGGACGCTCTCGCTGCTGCAGCCGAGAAGGACGATTGGCCCATCCAGGCCTACGAGGCCGCGGACCAGGCCCTCGTGTTCCGGGAGCCGAGTGCCGGGCAGGAGTCGGACGACTCCTACCCCGTCTCCCTCCACGGTTCACCGTTCGGTTCTCCCCTCCCTCCTCTCCTCCGGACGGAGGAGACAGAGTCGGAGCCGGGTGCCAGCCTGGCAACCGAACACACCGAACACGCGCTTTTCCATCACCACAGCGTCAGGAGTGACCCGATCTGGCCGCGCTTCCCGGCCATCCGGAGGTACCAGGAAGGGGCGGCGGCGAACCCCAGGACCCTGAAGGCTCCGGTGGCCACATTTGTTCCCCTCACCAAGGTGGAGGGGTTCACAGATGTTGGGTTTCCGGCCACCCCTCCTCTGGAGCCGAACCTGACAGCGTTTTTTGGGGTGAAGCAGGCCAACATGAGAGGGATCCAGCTGTGCGCCTCTCGCCTGCTTCTCGGCACGCAGAGAGCGGCCCTTTTTCCCTCTTATGAGAGGGATGTTAACTTTTTTCCCTCTCTGACACACTTTGTACGAAGCGTTTTGTCAGAGTGAGTGATGTCAGGAATCCAGCTGTGCGCCCTCTCCTGCCTGTCTGCATGCAGAGAGCTGCCCTTGTTCCCCCTTTTGTTATCGCTGGACAAAGTGTGACCTTCGTCTCTACTTTTTCACAGCGGCAGGTTTGTATTGTTCCCAGCCTTCGTCCCCTCATGGAGAATATTCATGTTATGCTATATTCCAGGGACTGTGATGCGCCACTCGCATGGCGCAATAGGCATGGGTTATTATCTGAGTAGGTGTGTCTGTGCTTCTGGTACCGGGTGGACCCTGTGGGGCGCAGACTACATCTTGCTTCGCCCTTAACCCAATAGTGATAGCCTTACAGGGCGAAGCCATATACGAAATAGAACTGAAGTTACCTACTGTAACTCCAGCTTCTATGAGTATGGGCGTAGCCCTCTAAGTTCTGGGCCCCACTGGCTCCACGAATAGTTGAAGAAAAGCTGTTTGTGTGGGAGCAGATTGTCGGGCCTCCTTCCTATTTATACCGGAAGTGAGTCCGAGGGTGAGGCCCACCTCGCAGGTGGGCGTGGACAACAAGTGTTTTAGTGCTGCGCAGGGGATTACCCAATAGCGATAGCCTTAGAGCAGTGCTTCTCAAAGTGTGGTCCGCGGACCACTGGTGGTCCGTGACCGCCCCCTAGTGGTCCGTGAGTATATTGGTAACATTTCACATTTGAAATAAATAAGTTTTCCGCACTCTCGCGGGAATATCTCTACAATGGAGCGAGCTTAAGTTTCACTTTCAATTGCATAATATAGCCCAGCGCAACACCTTCGTCACACATGTTGCCACCTGTTTGTACAATTTCCAGGTGATTTGTAATCTGTTCTAGAAAAACGATGTGTTTTTGGATATTTGTGGAGTTAGGTGGTCCGCGAGTGTTTTTTTATTGGTTAAGTGGTCCTTGGTATGAAAAAGTTTGAGAAACACTGCCTTAGAGGCAGTCGCGGCGCCAGGATTTCAATTATGGGTGGGCCAATGTAATTTCGGCTGGGCCTGTTCAAATGTTTTCTCGTGATTTTTGTTAATAATCTAATAAAAATAGGCTATGCCTAGAATGACATTTGTGTTTACTGAGAGCATAGTCGATGTATTTCCAGTCCCTGTAACCATGGCGACTGAATGTATCTTCTCCGCCGGCCCCGCCTCTCTCTCTAAAATGCTGTCCTTGCTAATGCTATACTCCAAGAATGTGTACTTGTCATACCAGCGAAGCTCCTTTTCTTTTGTCCGAAAAGTGTCTGAGGCTACTTTATGAGCTTTGGCTGTGTAGCCGCCGGGTCATCTATGTCTGATAGGTCCGGCACTGGGATGCTATTTTCTGTTATCCTGCAACAGGTGCTACGTCCCGCAGAGGGACTGAGCTCAGCGGGGGTACAACATTAAACACACTCTCGTCTCTCTGAGGCGGCACCTGCTGTGAGGATGATGACTGTGGTGGTTCCAGCGGCGGCGACTCTGTTCTTACTCTTTAAAAAAAACCTGAACATCGATTGTTGTGACATCGTTAGTGAGCGCAGTATATTTTTTGTGTCTGTCCAGTCCACTGTCCTCCTTCGTCTGCGCGCGGCCGCGAGACGTTCTACGATGTGTTTGCTCCCGCGCTTCGACTATGAGTTCGGCCTGATTACGTTAATTAATGTTGCTTTTAATTTTATAAATTTTTGAAAGGGAAACACATGTTTCCTCTTATTTTATTATTTTATTGTTAATTTTGATCAAAAATGTTGGAAACTATATTTTCGCCCAATCATTTTTTATCAATGAATGGGTAGGCCAAGTGCCAGAGTGGGTGGGCCTACTGGGCCTAGGCCCACCCACTCTGGCACTGGGCCCTATATCTATAACGCCGCGGCTGCTTAGAGGGCTACGCCTATACTCATAGAAGCTGGAGTTACAGGTAACTTCAGTTTCACTTTCTGCCTTAGTGTTTTCCTGCCTTTTCTGATTGTCTGCCCCGCCCTGACTCTTTCCACCTGTGTGTAATCACCCTGCTGCCCTTGTGTGTATGCCTGCCCTCTCCAGCTGTGACTTGTCAAAGTGATTAGTTATGTGTGCTTGTCTTTTCCAGTGCTCTCTGTCAGTTTGTCGTCAATGTTTCTCTGGTGTAGTCCTTGTGTTCACTGTAAATTCCCTGCCTGTGTTCCTGGTGCTATCCCGATTTGTATTATTTTTCTTTTAGCTGCTTGTCTGTGCCACATTGTCTGCTCCCTTAGTTTCTTGTTAAACTGTTTTGTATCAGCTTGACTTTAATTAAAGATTGCCTGAAGTTATTTATACCTCCCTTTTGTCTCTACGTTTGGGTCTTACAACTTACCTCCACATGTGACAACAATTTGCAAACGAACAAAGGGAGAAGGACGTTTTACATTTGAATTTGGAGATTTAAATGACAAGCTTTGCAAACATTAAGCTCGTATTAAGGAGTGTAACATTTTGTTGAAAAAATCTTACCCTTTGTAGGGTCAAAGCTGTCAAGTAAGTGTTTAATGAGAGTAGCTGTAGAAGCAGTAGTCATTATTGCACAAGCGAGCTTTGTCTCATCTACAACTCCAGTTTAACATGTCTTATTTGTGTGTGTCTGTCTGTCTGTTTAGCAGTGGGGAGATGCTGACAGGACAGAGGCTCTGTCAGTCAAAGTCCCACCAGGACTTGGTGCTCTCCGCTCTCAACCAGCAGAGGAAGGATGGCTTGCTGTGTGACGTCACCCTGGTGGCCGGTGAGCAGAAGTTCCACGCCCACAAAGCCGTCCTGGCAGCCTGCAGTGATTACTTCAGGGTGAGTCTGAAAACCAAGCCCCCAGGAAGTGTAGTTTTAGAGTTATTTTACCTCTTTGACTGAGCCCAGACTTGCCCTGATGCTGTGGATTTGAGGCGGGGCTTTAGGAAAATGCAAGGGCTTATGATCTGTGGGGTCAGATACGGTTACTTTTGAACAGTAAGATTTTGACGGTTTGTTATTAAAGAGGCCCTATTACTCCTTTGTTTATTTCTGTAACATAGTGACATAACTACGTAACACTCACGCTTCTCTGGGCTAGCGCCACAACACTGTATGTGACAGTCTTAAGGGGCAAAACATCTCTAAGCGGTTGACCAATCACAACAGAGCCAGCCAGCTAACCAATCAGAGCAGACTGGACTCTGGTTTCAGACAGAGGGTGAAAATAGGTGCTGCAACACAGGTAGTATGAGAAAAATAAAGGGAATTTTGAACATTAAAGCAAATATGAACCTAAAATGTAGCATAATATGTCCTCCTTTAATACACATATCCTATGTTTGGCATTAGCAGTGTAGATTGCTGCTGATGTGATAGAGGTGACAGTAACATGTTGCATAACCATCTTCAGAGCTGTTAGATTGTTGAAACTGCCAGAAAACCTGTCTTACTCATCTAACTCTATTAGCACAGATTATTAACGGAGGACTTTATGCTCCCACAATGTTCTAAATGCTGTTTCAAGAGCCTCTGCTTTGCTGCCAAGCAAATGTCTTGGAGGAACACCACTTTAAAATTTCAAACAATGAGAGTAATCAGTCTCTAGTGTTTGCTGGTCCCTTGCTGAGATTTCAGTCTGATTCAAGTAATAGCACAGAGGTAGCGGTATGTAGACTCCTGCTGTTAGACAGCCAAACCGTCAGAGATTTGCTGAGATGGGCCGCACGGGGAAAAGGGCCCAGATGAGATTTGATTTAGGGACACTGAGCAGATCAGGAAGTAGAACAAAATAATCCCTCTTGAAAATGAGAGGCAGATTAAATATGTCCAAGTTGCTTAGGGATTACTTGTAGGTTGTTTTCACTAGGGTGGACGAGTCACACTCCTCTCCTCCTTTTCTTTACTTTTGTTCTACTTTTGTTCGACGCCGCTATTTCAAGTCCCAGCTGAGTGGCGAACAACATTGTTGTTCCAGCCCTCAGATTATTGCATCAGCCTGTTACAGTAAGCAATAAAACTCACTCCGTTCTCTTGTTCCCCTGTCAAGGTTTAACAGCATTATCATCAGTTTGTCATCTGACTCCACTCCTGGGTTTCATGTAGCTCATTTACAGAGGAGATGAAGTAGCCCTGTGTCGTGAACAGTGCCTGTTTTCTCTCTGTCTCTGGGTCTGTTGGTTTATCACGTAGCAGTGATTATAGCACATTATCTTAGCCAGGGGACACGAGTGATCGTAATCAAATACCTGACCAAGCGTGAGTTGTTTACCTGGGACTCGTCCTGAATGTGTCAGCTGCCTCTTCCAATGTCGTCACATTGCTAAGATGTCTGGATGTCTCCTCGGGGGAGTTTTTGGACAAATCAGTCACGCACACACACACACACACACACACACACACACACACACACACACACACACACACACACACACCACACACACACACACACACACACACACACACACACACACACACACACACACACACACACACACACACACACACACACACACACACACACACACACACACACACACACACACACACACACACACAGGATCTTTCTTTGCTTTTCCTGAAGAGAAATAATTTTCTGCTAGCCCTGCAGGCAGGACAGAACTCGTATCAAAAGCTATTATTGTCTTGGAGACGATGTATGTACAATCTGTACCACATAGAACTCTGTTATTGTTAACCTATTTATGAAGATAATTATATGGGGTCAAACATGTAATGAATAGACTCCATAAAACTTCCCTGATTGATTAAATACATTGAGATAATGATTTGTTTCTATTTTAACAAAATCTCAAAATGTACCAGTGCATGAGAAACAATGCTTTTGCCTGTATTTTCTTGACTTTAGAGTATTTCTGCCATATCACTTGCAGCTGATCAGTCCTCAGAGACTTATAGTGAAGCTTGATTTGTTAATGTTATAATGTAAATCAATCCACAAGTGGGTTATTTTGTGTAATATGACCAAGTGGAAAGACATTCAGTACCACATTTAGTGCCCCATCCCAAAATGAAATTGTGTGGATTTTCCCTTCATATATTTTTGAACACACAAACTAAACTATATAATGAATACATATTTCATACAAACTTGTTTTATTTGTAGCATTAAATAAACAACATGTGCTATCTATGGTTTGCAAATGTTATCTATTTGTTGTAATATTGAAACAGTCAAATACACTTGTTTCTCATAGAAAGAACGAGCCCTGGTTCTGCACATAATTAAGTTATCTAAATGTGTTTGTTGATGATTTCACACAACCCTTGTACCTTCCACTTTTTTAAAGCATCCTAGAGTTATCTGAAGCTGTTGTCATAACAATAATCCCTTTTTAGGGGCCTTGTTATGCTTTTTGGGGGTTTCCCTTTCTTGTAGAGTGTATAGGTGTTTGTGTATGTAAATGTTCTGCAAAGGCTAAAATCCCTGTGTTCCCTCCAGAGGGAGTTTCTCTCCCACACACTCCCCCCTACCTAAAACACATCCATTGGACTCCTTTGTTTACTTCCATGACATAGTGACACCACTATGAAACACTTATATTGGCTATCTAGTCTTTTATCACATTGTCAAAAAGATGTTAATATATTGTCCAGCCCTAGTCATTACTTTCCGGGGTGAACCACTTACATTATTATTTTATTTGTATACACCCTTGTGAACTCAGATTTTTATGCTACGGGACAAAATACAAGCAGCAGCAGCTTCGGTCAGAACCCTTTTATCTGAAATGCTTTTCATGTACTATGTCAGGATTTTATTTGAAGAAACCTGCCTGTAAATAGCCACACGCCCTTAGAGCAAAAATATTTCACCTAGACATGAAAGCAACCTCCCTGAATGTTGTAATGTATCATGGCGAGTCACACGTCTATACACATAAATTGCGTTGGCAGGACAGGCTAACTGTGGCGCTGCACCCGCACTGCAGCACCATGTGAGAGGACTGTAGCGCGCGGGGCTCTTAGGCGCAAAGTGTCTCTGCGCTTGATCCATATCCCGAGTCCAAGGAGCCATCTGTCATCACCAGCGCTCCCTCAGCTCCTCCGCCAAGGTCAGGAGCGTGCGCACTGGAGGCGGGCAACTCTGTGAACACCCTCATGGTGCCCTCATTCACCCTCTGAGCTCACACACTGCACATCAAGCAGTTTCTCCATCACATGCGCTCTCCTTTTTTGACTTCCTCATGTACACATTGACCACAGCTAAGCTCCCGTCACACCTCAGGTTTATTCACAGGCCATGTGCTCAATGGACCATTGGATCTTTAATTAGCACACTGGTGAATCAACAAGGCCGAGGAGAGATGTGCAGGCTTTGGTCAAAACTGAGCATTGCCTCGAGTTGACCCTGCCTCACACATCACCCTTGCAATAAAGAGCGGCCATCCCCGAGGGAAGGGGGTTGTTGCTTTGTTCATGGGTGCTATGAATCATGAAGATTTGGAGGAGTTTCTGGAGGAGTGAATGTCGTTTTCATGACAAAGAGATCCTGCGATAACTGGCCAGCCTGAGGCCCTGCCAAGCTTCTAACGCTGTTACACACTGTCTCTGAGCAGAGATAGCGCGGAGTGACTGCGCTACAAACTGCGCTACAAACTGCTACTGCGATTAAAAAGATATGTGAAATGGCAAGTTAGTTAAATCACTAACCTGAGGCAAAGGAACTGTGGGGAAAGAAACTCTCTACAGCAGCTGGGTTTGTTTTTGAAAGCTTTTTGAATGTTCTTTCCCCATTACAAGCCAGAGGAGAAGAGCTGTAGCCTATTAAAAGTACTGAAACCACACAGTGCAAATACGTGTATGTGAAAGTATGATCAGGAGAATGGACTGACTGTTATGTTATCAGAATCCGAATCAAAACAAATAACCCAAGGGGGAAATTGTTTTTTGTGACAGTTGTTCCATTATAGAATGAATTCCACACTAAGGTAAATAAAATAAAATGTAGTATATAATATAAAAAATAAGAATTTCCAATAAAAGATCAAATAAGATTTATAAACATAAGACCGATTGCTTTGTTCAAACTCACTCTGAAAATACTGAGACATGCTATTCAAATTACACAGAGGGAAAAGTGACACATTCACACTTAAAAAAAAAGCCAAAGCACAGTCCAAACCTGAAAATGATGTATTTATTATGAAATATATTAAAGTAATCAAAGAGGACATATTCTGCAAATGTTCAGGTTCATTTGTATTTAGTGTCTCTATTGTGACATGTCTCCATGCTTTAATGTTCAGAAAGCGATTTGGGGATTTTAGCCTTTGCAGACCATTTACATGCATGGAAACCAATATAACACAACCCTGAAAAGCATAATAGGGCCCCTTTTTAAAAGGAAAACCACTGCCACAAACCAAAACCACATCATTTGAGTTGTTGGAAACATGAAAATATCCTTTGAAAATGTACCTTATAATTAATCTCTTAAAATCTTAACTCGTAAAAGAGTAAAGAGTAAGTGGCATGAAAAGAGAGAAATACTCAGGTACCTCATAATTGAACATAATTAGAGTACTTGAGTAAATTCACTTTTTTATATTCGATCTTGTGGAAAATAAATCTAAACTCTAACCCTTATAAAGCTTGGTAGCACGGCTGTCTCTCATAGAAAGCAGGTTGAGTTGATCTTGGCTACAGTTGACCCTCCTTTCCCTCTCCCCTCCACGCTGCTGCTGCTGCTGATCAATGGCTCGGTCGTCCCCTCATGGTGTGACACCGGTCAATACCTTTGATTAGCGTGCAGCAAGCTGGACTCACACACAGCGGGGACACACTGCAGATGCTGTGTGTGTTTGTGTGTGTTTGTGACAGAGGGACAGAAAGATAGAAAGGCTGTCTAACAGAAAGTACTGGTTGTGCTATTTATTTCTGCTGCCCTCCGGGGCCAAGGCAGGAGAATCAATACAGAAGGGCTCTAGGATGTTGCGTCTGGCACGCTATGATTGACTGTGATGCTGTTTTCAGAACGCAAAAACGATTTATCTTCCTGTTAACGCGGTAACAGCTCACAAATATGATATGATCGTCCTACAGAGTGAACATTAGAGAGAGAAAAACAAAGCTGGATTGGATTTACCTTCAATCGCTGTGATTATTGGTCATCTTTTTAATGCCATGTCTCCCTCGGCTAATCTCCATGTTTGTGTTTCATCAGGCTATGTTCAGCTTGTGTATGGTGGAGAGTGAGGCAGACGAAGTAACTCTGCAAGGAGTGACCAGCGTTGGACTGAAGCACGCTTTGGACTTCGCCTACACAGGACAAGTAAGTCTGAACCAAGCCCCCAGGGAGTGCGCCCGACGTTGAAGCAGATTTGCATAGTGGCCAAACGGTAGAATTACAACTTCTGCATCACTTTGTGATGTCATTGGACACTTTTTTCAATTGACATACATTGGGAAAGAGACGTGTGTAAATCAGCAGATATTTTAACTAAATCAACTACCGCGTATGGACACTTTTATAGCCCTTATTTAAAATTCTCTAAAAGCCGATCCAGAGTTTTTTTCTCTCTCCATTAACTTGATTGAGCCAAATTTGGCTGTGATGCAATACACAAGTGCGCATGCTCCATTGGCCAAGATCGGGGTAAATTCAAGCCATTTTGTTCTTGGCCGCCAACTTTCATAGGAATGAACGGGGTTCTGCTGTTCCAGTTCTCTTTATACATCCATGGTCTGAACACAAGCGACCGAAGCCTTAGCAGGCACAGAAAGGGTATTGTGACGATTGGCTAACAAGAACAGCTACAAGCATGCCAAGCTAACTTGCATGTCTCAACCACTGAGACTGAAAACTATGCATTATGTAGAATGGTTTTGTTCTTATAAGTTATATCATATTATTATCTCTTCTCCGGGTAAGCCTGGCGGAGACCATGCGTTTGCTTGTGTGTCTGCATATGTGTCAGTGCCTGTCTGTCCACAGCTAATCTTGCATACTACTTATGCATATTTATGGCTACACTCAAGGTAGTGGTGATTCACAGTTATTGGAAAAAATGACTTATTGTAAGTTTTAAACAAGTTCTGTAGATTGATTCAATACCTGATATGTAATGATACACTGAAGTAAGTCACAAAGATGAGTAATTTCCTGTTTTTGTTATCTTGGCCACCATGTTGACTGTAAGGGAACCTGTAGGGACAATTGAGTGAGAGTCCACTCTTCTTTGTTTGGGATGGATCATGGAGACACAACCTTAAACATATGTTGCATTAAGTTGATGCTTTTTAAAAGTGGAATCAATGAACCATGATGAGACCGACTCAGAACAGCAAGGACCCTGCAGGTACATTAGCTTCAAATAAGCCTAACCATTTTAAGTGCTGGTGCATTAGTTTCAAATGAACTAAACCTCTTAAGTACAACAACATATCTTTGAATTTGTTTGCAATGAATGGAAGATGTGTAGACTTCCAGCAGTCCTGAAGGGGATCTCTGATCTCTAAGGGGAGCTTGTGTCACTGTTATAAAGCCAAGATAGCAAACCGATTGGCTGATGCAAAGGGAAGTGCACGTGCTGGAGGCTAGTACTAGAGCAAGGTAGGCCAGTACCCGTGTCTTGAAGCGGATTCAGTGGTTACCTTGGTTGGTGATTGGCTAATGGTTACACAAGCCAAAAAATCACTATGACATCATCAAGTGGCCAAAATCTGATCAGCTCATTTTCACACAGTTTTTTTATACAGTAAATGGATCAGGACAAAAAGTGAGTGAATCTTTTTTCTGAAACTTTCAGAATCTCTTTACACGGAGGGGACACATGTTTATGTATAAAATACATGAAAAAGTGGATTTTGCATAATAGGTTACCTTCAAGTAATAACTATCCCTCATTGCCAAATATTAAACCAACATGAATCAAAGCAGGGCACTGGCAGATTAGCCATTTAATCTCAGCAGCAGTTTCTCCAGCAGCATGCTCACAGTGTTATCTATAGTGTGTGGTGTTGTGTCAGAGTTTATCGGTAACTCCTCTGTGGTCTGAACATTATTCTTGGATCCGAACAAGGAAGCACAGCTACATAAGAAGAATATCAAGAAGGCAGAAGTAAGGATCACAGTATCACATTTCCAGACTAGAGCACCTTCTCCCCCCATTAACAGAATAAGTGTGTGATTATTTCAAATAACCGTCCTTGACCTTTTTAGTGCCAGCGATGCTCAGTCCATCAAGCAGCGTAGCGGCTTTAGCAGAACACCGGGAGGCGGGCTGTGTAATTACTCCTAATTTTATTTCCACAGTGGAAATGAGCAAAGAGTCGGTTCAGCAGTAAGTAGGTCAACAGCAGGCTTGCAATCCGTGCTGCTTTGGCTGGCTCAGCCCCTGTCTGCCCAGAGGAGATGATAGCTGATGAGAGGAGGGCAATATGCTTATCCCCACACCGTAAATAATGATCCACTCAAAATCCTTCAGTCACATGGTATAGTAGTGAGGAGCCACGGGATGCTCTCAGACTGGACAGTAATGGCGCTTTTCCACTGCAGGGCCTCACTCTGCTTAGTACGGTATAGTTAGGCCTTGTTAGGCCAGGCTCACTTTATGCTGCGTTTCCATTACAGTTTAGGAACTGGGGTAGTATCTATAGTAACGCAGTGTAGGCGGAGCCGTGACGTCATCTTCCATGCGAAACACAAAACCAACATCAGCCGTTAGGCGTTAGCTGTTAGCCCTCAGAGCTCACAGCTCCTCATATCTGTTCAGAAACTAGACAAAAGTTAAACAAGTACAAACCACAGACTGCGTGTGTCATGGCGAATACAGTCGCTGCTTTATTTATGTCTGTATAGGCCGTTGTTGTGAGTGTGGACTGTCGGATCATATCTAAATGGAGCTTAGCCGATCTCCATTTAGAAAACACGCATTTTAAAAGGTTTTTCGCCTGCCGTCTGTCTGCAGACTTGTCAAAGCATTAATTCATGGTTTTTACTAACCGGTGTCAGTATGTTGTTACTTCGACATCATTTTGAAACGTGTATTACATTGAAATCACGGTAAAATATGTTCATTTTGTTGTAGTTGCCAGCGATTCTCTCAGTAGTTTAGCATACTTGTTGGCACGGAAAGAACCTCGATTTTGGAGAGCCAGAACAACTGTGAAAAAGTACCCGCTAGCCGGAACTACGCCTAGTGGAAACGCAACCAAAAACGGGCCGGGCACGGCACGCTTAAACCGCGCTCCGCGCTGTAGTGGAAATGCGCCATTAGTAACTTTAATGACATTTTCACTGCAAGGCAACACCACAGCGGATATCTCAACAGCATCAACAATTGGAACATCCTGCAGTGCCACCTCAGGTTTATTTCCCACCAAGCTTGTAACCAATTGGTCAGACGGTGATAACCACTGCAGTCAAGGGACAGTAATTAGGGTTTCTATCCGGGCCAAGACTTCCCTCCCGTTCACTACTCATTGTTTACAGTCCAATTAGCAACTTGAAACTTGAGAATTGATTTGGAGACGAGGGACGTTTTACAAGCTAATTTGGCTAATAGAAAGCTAAATCACTGTCAGACAATAGCCCATCGGTTCCAGTAATTGCATTAAAGGTCCCATGTCATGCTTTTCCGGTTATTACCCGTACCCTTATGAAGGTTTTTCTGCATGTAAACGGTCTGCAAAGTCACAAACCCTCAAAGTACACCCTGTAGCGAGTAAAACTCTAACACAGAAAATACCTGTCTATGCTGCCCCAGAATGCCTCGTTGGAGATTTCTCTTTTTCTTCCTGGGTACAGTGACGTGCCCATACCCAAATGGACCAATTCGTGGAGCCGTTACGTTACGTCCGCGGAGCCGTTACGTTAAGTCTGTGGATTGGTCCAAATTGACCAATCCGCGGACTTCCTCACACACACACACACACACACACTTAATCTTTTCTCAGCTGCAGCTCCGCCGATTTCTCCTCCCTGAGACGGCGGGAGGCTGTGAGTCGGTGTGTGAACACACACACAAACTCCCAGCCAGGCTGCGGGTGTGTGTGTGTGTTCGGGCTGGGTTATATAAATCTATTCTAGTAGACCTCAACAATGGAATTATGATCAGTAGAAATGGCCATGACATGGGACCTTTAAGGCCAATGCATTCGACCTCTTTTTCTCTCCAGAGGGACTGTTTACCTGCATACAATAGGCGCTTTCACACTGGAGTACTTTTCCCAGGAATAGTTCCGATAGTTCCTGGGATTTTGCCGCCATTTTATTTGCTCGCATTAGCATTATTAGCATTAGCATTATTAGCCCATTTTTTGCTTAGAGTAATTACCCAATTTTCCCAGTAAACAGAGAAAACCATCAGTTAAATGGAGACAATACATTGACAACTGTACTGCATTCACTTTCAAGATCTCTTCTATCGTGGTTTACTATACAATCCAGCACAACACTAGTGAAAACTACATCACACAGCACGTATCATTTTTTCAGACCATACATCTGAAGTAAAATATAGCAAACGTGGATCAAATCCTTTGTAGAAGACATCTAAATTTGACCTTCTTCAATGTTATCTTCTCCTCAAGGTAAAGTTTAAAGCTTGTAAATAAAAAGTGCAATAAATGTCAGTTTACACAAGAGCTCCCCACACTCCCACATTGGACCAGCCCCGGTGTTATAAAAGTGACTTATGCTGTGTGAGCTTGAAGTGCTCTTAACTGTAGTGTAGTGGAGAGGAGAGAAGGATACGAAGAGCTTTTACAGAATAATACTTGCAGTTATTATTCTGGGTGGCCTTCATCGCTGCTGCCTGCCAAGCCGCTGCCTGCCAAGACGCTGATTAAATTAAAGAGGAAAACAAAGAATATTGTTCTACTCGATCACATGCTTACCTTGGCTTATATTCATCAAATTAAAGTAGTGGTGATGTTTAAAATAGGGATAGATTTTAATGTTGATCAAAGATTTGATTATTTCTATTCTTACAGACTCACTACAAACACATCCTCATAACGGAAACCAATATTAGTGCTTTCTATCTTAATATGGAAGCCCATAGATTGTCCGGGGTGCTTAACTTAACCACAGCCCAAGCCTGGCAGGATACTGTGATAGATGCAGCTAATTACTGAGGGATGGAAAAGTACTGTTTTTATCTGAGTGGCTTTAGTTACAGGGAAAATGTCAAACAATTGCGTGATCATTTCCTATGATCTATTAACATGAATGCTAAACTGGCCGAATAATATGTTTATTTATCTGCAGCAAAGCAAGTAATTCAGCACAAATGTTGACTTACATGTTTTTAACATATCAGTCATATTAGTAGAGAGAAATGCACAGGAAGCAAGTACATTTCCTACTATCTGCACTACTGTGCTTCTTTAATAAATGCACTCATGCTAATGTCTCAGAAAAACATTTTATCCATGATTTGACAATCATTTTTTTCATCCCTCTAAAAAAACCTGACAGGAAGTTCAGTGTCAAGGCTGCTCGTGCTAGCTTGCATCGCTTTGCTAGCTATGCAAACGTTAGCTGACACATGCTCCCGCTGTTTTTCAACTTTCTTCCTCTCCTCAGCCCTTTTGGGTGGCAGTTGGTAGTTTTGTGTTGTAGGCCGTCTCGGATGTTTATCAGGAGTTCAAACACTGTACAACTAAACATTGAAGGTTGTAATATATATAAAAATAATGTTGTTTTATGAGAGTATTATGAGAGCTCAAAAGAGTATTATGAGAGCTCAAAAGAGTATTATGAGAGCTCAAAAGAATTCTGCCTTTTATGTCGCCTCCACAACAGGAAGTCATAATTTACATTTTTCTATTTAGATGCAAAAATCATGAATTATAAGAACATTTTTGCAAAATATGATACCTATAAATGCAATATTAACTGCATCAACAGTAGTGCATGGTGAGTTACACACAGGGACGTGCACAGACATTTTGGGGGGCAGGAGCTCAAGTGAGAAAAAGGGCACTTGCCATAATCATTTAAAAAAAATTGTTTTAAAACAAAAAGTTAAATATAGTTGCACATCTCTGACTTACTGACCAATTAATTTTAATACCCTCACACTCACGCAATTGTTTAATACTTAACAGAATTCTACAAAAATAATCAGTTAACACAGAGACAATGGTCTTCTTTAGTATTCACTACGCACAAGAGCAGACAACAAACTAGTACAATTAATAGTTATTAAACGAGCAGCCAACAATCAAAATTATGAAGTTACTGTTTAAGGCAGGATATTACAGGCAAAAAGAGAATTTTTTCATGTACTTGTACATTTTGTTATTTTGGTCTATTTTGCTTCCATGTTTGCTTTCACTCTAATGGAAAAAAAACTTCAAAAAAACACATACTGTATAAATGATGTTCGTTTTACTACCATGTCTGAATTCATCTATAATATAAAGCTAATCTGCATTTAAACATAACATTTCCGGGGAAAATACTGACTTGACGTAAGTAACTATCTGGGGAAGTTGTGAGGTGCTATGTTTTTGTTTTGTTTAGTTTTTTTTTCCTTTTTACCTGCAATGCCTTGGTAACTGCATGCAAATGTGCGCATTTTAATTAGGCCTAGTAAACGCCTAATTTCCATATCAATGTGGCGATTGTGATGACATTATTAGATACACATTTTACTGTATTCACCTGTAGTGTCTCCCCTTAAGTACATTAGCCTGTATGCCCATGATAAATTGCCTTAGCTAAACCTTGAGCTAACTTATCCATTAGCTAGTACCCTAGTTAACTATATTTGTTTTTGTCTTTTGGCTAATTAGCTTTAAACTCGAGGCACTGGCAGTTTAGTAATTTGTTAATCTCCACTCACCTTCAAACAAGCCAAGAAAAGCCGGCATAACATGGGACATTACAGTTTTTTTTTATTGCTAACACACTTTTTTTTTAAATTGCTCAGTTTCTCAGAACACTAAACACAATTCACAAAACCCCACACCCAAAGTGCAAAACACCTAATTTCTCCTGCTAAATGAAGAACTGCACTCAAAACTACATAAACACTTACCAAATGCAAACTTTTGCTCCAAATATCACACACTTCATTCATAAAACTAGATGGTTTGACCACCCAGCTGCACACTGCTGAGCATACTCTAAAGCACTTCCATCTGTTATGGGCTATGCTCTGTACATAGAGGGTTCTGCAGAGAAAGATTGCTTGAGTTTACAGAAATACAGTAAACGAAGAAATACAAATGAGTAGTTGAAAAAAGTCATATTTTATTCAAAACTAACATTGTGCAACATGCATCTCAGCACATAGTTACTCTGCTTCAGATCTCTCTAAGTGTGATGGCATTGTTTGCCAAAACCCAGTTTGTAACTGCTGCTTCCTGCCTCATTGGAAATCCTTAGCCTTCCACCTCTTTTGTTCTCCGTCCTTCAGATAAACAACAAAGACATAGTGGTTGGTCAGTGTCTGTGTTGCATAAAAATAAGTGTACCACAGTACATTGTGCAGGATTGTTGTACAGTTATAGTATGCAACATGCCAACAATTCAATTACAGTAATGAAGTAAATACGTTTCACACAACAGATATAAGCTCTGATATATCACGAATTATGCAGAGCTACAAACTGGTAACTAACCTGTTTTCAATTCTAAGTGTCCGGATTACAGAGGCGACAGTACATCGGCTTAGATTAGGTTGAACCCTGTGTCCATTCTCTCTCATCGTCAAACCATGGTTGATAACATTTCATTTCATTAGAGAGTACTCTTCTTTGTCCACGTCCTCTCCCTCTAGCTCTACCTCTCATTCTTCCTCCTCTCACTCTCACCCACCTCTTCCTCCTCCTCTCACTCTCACCCCAGCTCTTCCTCTTGCTCTTCCTCTTCCTCTTGCTTCCATGTTGGCTTCCATTGTTGCTGTAAGAAAGATCTCACCTGTGGTCTTTTTATAGTGCTAACATCCTGATTGATGAGCCAACAATTTATGCTAACAGGTGTTTGGTGAGGTGGAACGTGTTTCTTGATCATTGGTCCATGTGTGAGGCATTTTGAATATCAGTGTTTTAAACCTGCTAACACGTGACTTTATGTCAGATTCCTGTGTCTTACGTGGAGAAACGTATGCAGTGGTTTGCAGAAAGTGCCATGTTGATTTGCAAATTGTGTGAAAAGCTGAAAACGTGTTTAGAGTTTTGGAGATTTGAGCCAATGTTTTGCTCTTTGAGTGTCAGTTAAAATAATTGTGCTTTATGTATCATTTTAGTGTGTTAGCAATCGAGAAAAACTGTAAGGTGGGAGGTGCTGCTACCTGTCTGTCTGAAGGGACTGCCGATGTCCGCACCGCTGTGCGCGAGACGTGGAGGGAGGGAGGGAGGGAGGGAGGGCATCGGAACTTCACAGTATTTTTATTTTGTGTTCAATCAATATATTTTTGGAAAGGGAAACTGTGCGCAATCAGCAGTAGACATATATTCATTTATTGAAAGAAAAAAAAAGCACCCCATAAAAAGGGCACTTTCTCTGTAGGAAGAAGAAGGGCAGGGGCTCAAGCCCACTTTAATGTCTATGTGTGCACGTGCCTGGTTACACACATCATGAAGTACTTTTTTCCCATATTCGCCACTGATCGAGTCACGTCTCTATGGATTATCAAAGCTGCCCTTAGTAACAACATGTATTTGGAGTAGGAGGGCACACTTTTAGAGGTAACACAGATTTAGATTAATTTTTGATTGGGCTATTATTCAGATAATTAATAGAATATTAAACTCCCCATGGTTCTGTGTGCTGTGCTAAAAGATTTACACACAAAATAAAATACATACTGTAATACTTGGCTCTGCTGCCGAGAGCCCAGCACCATTTGGCTGTACAGTATAACAGAGCTTCATGTTGCATATGGGCGGATAATATGGAGGAAACAGAAGGAGGCTTTCAGCAGATAATTTCAGCTGCTGTTCGTTCAGCTCTACAGGAAGCATTTTGGCAAAATCAGTGGCATAATAATTGCCAGAATATGTTGCTTTGCTAGGAGGATGATAATGGTGAAGCAAGCACATTGGAGGAGCATTTCTTGTTATGCTGTGAAATCTGTCACACTTACTTTTCTTCAGTGGCGGTTCTAGAACATTTTACATGGGGGGGCAAAGGGGGGGCCAAGAGGTCATGCCAGGGTGGCATGGGAGGGCGGACAATATGTGGTATGTTATACTGTATATAACCTATTTATTGTTAATTCATGCCCTAACACAAGTGTTCTTAATGCACAAGAGAAACAAGGTGTTCAGACAAACAATCGGGTGCCCTTTGAGTCCCCCAAGCTTACTTCAACCATTTTAAATGAAAGGAAACTACAAAATGTATTTTAAAGCAATGAATTAATGGAACAGGTTTTTTTGCATTACAATGTCAAACTAAATATATATTTTGTTTTTAAAAAATTGGTTTTCTTAGTATTAGACAGACATATTTGCATGTGCTCACTAAGCATTATTACATATTAATTTAATATCAAACCAATCAAAATGGCCAATTATCCCAAAATGTTGCTGCTAATATAATCATATGCTTGTCAACTTTAACTGATCAAAAATAAATTATGAAAAAATACTTGAATTATCTATGCAATTGCAATATTGTCCCTCAGTTTGTTTCAACCCCGTCACGCCATACCATTTACCCTCCTATTAAAATAATGGATCAGTCCATGGGTGATCTGCATTGAGGGAATTACATCACAAAAGTGTCAGTTTCTTCTCTTACCTATATTTCAGTTTTTGTATTTTCAGATTAAGATTGACAAACTCAACATTTCAACTTATAATTAAGTACACAAATGACATCACCCATCTCTTCAGAGAGCTGAAGGTGACCTGTGCAGCAACACATTTCAATCAATATTTGTCAATACTAAGAGCAGCTAGATTAAGCTGCTGTGATGGAATATGCAAGGAGAATAAGAACATACCATGTGGTCCAGCTGGAGTTTCATCTGCCTCCTGATCCCTGCCTCTGGCCCTCTTTCTGACACTTCATCTTTATTCCTCACATACATTTCTTCTTCTTCACTAATGTCTTCATCTCCTCCTCCTGCTCTGACCCTCCTGGTCTCTTCATCTCCTCCTCTTCCTCCTGCTCTGACCCTCCTGGTCTCTTCAGTGAACTCTCTTTTCCTTTTCCTCTTTCTGTTCGTCCTGATCACTTCTCATATGTCTTTGTGTTGTTGTTGAATCACTCCTATACTCTGGCCTGCAAGAGTCTACTTGTGAAAAGCACTGGTACAAATGCTTGTATAACTTTACGCGTTAGGGCCATGTAGCCTAGCTAATATGTAGCATATCATATAACATCAGAAAGTATTTATCAAGCGCACACAGGCAGCTGTGTTTGGATCCAGTTTTTACAGTAAAGGATGTATCCTGGTTTCATTGATCTGGCCTCATTGCTGTGATGTAGTTTACGTGGATTTAACAGTAGGCTACCGCGTAGTTTAGCAAAGTGATCGATCTCCCAGCTAACGCTGTCTGCGTAGTATTTTGTAACGTAACGCCCCAAACAGCGCCGTCTGTTAAACGCTATCGATTCAAACGGCAGCGTTTTATTAATATTTAGTTTCAAGCTCTCGTCCTTAGTAAAAACAAAACTAGTGGAAGGGGAAATGCTCCCAGGGGAAGCTCGCTCCCTCTCTGCAGCGGTGTGAGCCGCGGTCTGTGTGAACGCCGCTCCGCAGTTTAATGCAGGGCCGTAGCTGCGTTTTTAACGGGCCTAAAATTATATTTAAAATGATTCACTTTTAACTAATGTAATGCTTGTTTTGTTGCTTGAGAAGCTTGTGGAAATAGTGTAGGTTTGTTTTAGTACAGTTTAGGGAAACAAAAGTTAGGGGGGGCAGCTGGGGGGGCAAGGCTCTACAGTGGGGAGGCAGCTGCCCCCCCTTGCCCCCCGTAGATCCGCCCCTGCTTTTCTTCCACCATTAGTTTAGCCTGGTGAGATTACCTCAGGTCACACAGCACATGGATATTACTTGCTGCTTTAATGCATCAGCGTTTTCCCAACACCTTACATCCCTTTTTTGGGAAATACTGTTAATAATTAACCATCACATTTTGTGCCATCTTGTTTTTCACTTATGCCCTAAAAGCTGTTTTAATGTATTAAAGGGGCCCTATTATGCCCATTTCCAGGTTTCATATTTTTGTGTTGTGCCTCTACTGTGACATGCTTTAATGTTCAAAAGGTTGCTTTTTTCTCAAACTGCCTGTGCTGTAGCACCTCTTTTTACCCTCTGTCTGAAACCAAAGCCCAGTCTGCTCTGATTGCTTACCTGGCCGGCTCTGTTGTGCTTGATCACCCGCTTAGAGATGTAGCCTATAGCCTATCACATACAATGTTTTTCAGCACTAGCCAATAGATAATAATAGATTTAATTTGTTAGCGCTTTTACAGGTGCTCAAAGACGCTTAGATGCGCGAGTGTTACGGAGTGATGTCACTATGTTACAGAAGTAGACAAAGGAGTCCAATGGAGGCGTTTCAGGCAGGGGGAGTGTGTGAGAGAGAATCTCCCTCTGGAGGGAACTTTTGTATTTTAGCCTTTGCAGACCATTTACATGCACACAAATCTATATAACATACTACAGGAAATGGAAAGTCCAAAACAGCACAATAATTTAGCAAAAAATGTCAATTATAATTTCCCAAAACACAAATACCTCAAACAATGCTTAAATACAGTATACTCATATGGCTTCCATATATGACAAAGAAAAGCATCAAACTGTGATAATGTTTACTGTTTTTTACTTATAATGAATAATTCACTTCACAGCTGAAAATTATTTCAACTCAAACCACAGTCACACTAAAAAGAGACAGCATGAGGCCAAACAGGAAAATGACCTGCTAACAATGGATACTGCATACTGTGGATAAATACACAAGACTGAAAGCCTATAACATGCTAGCTGCTATTTTAATCTGTGAATCGGTGCCTTAAACTAGTAGAACGTTTACCATGCGCCCCATAGTAAGATTGTTGTGCTCGATGAGACGTCAGGGGGATAAATAAACGTATTACATCCAATAGATGCTGATACTTCAATGAAAAACACACAACATCAACTTGTGGCAGTAGAGGAAAAGTCAAAAGATCACCAAAATCAGAGGACTTTATCCTCTGGGGAACATGGATATGTTACAAATGTCACGACAATACACGCAATAGATTTTTGACATATTTAAGTTATTTTAGTAGACGAGACATCTCAACAGACTCTATAAATGATTGAGAGGAAAACATAAGGAAAACAACTACCCTCAGCTATCATGCCAGAAAGTTGTTAAATACAAAAAGTGTGAGAAACACTGGCGTGTCGAGTGTTTAGTTAATTATATAAATGAAGCGGACTGCAAGTAAGCATTGAAGGTTGATATTACCTATAGCACCTATAAACATAAAGAAAATATGCTCCATGATGTACCATTTAAATACAATTGTATTTCCTCAAGATCAAAATAACAAATTCTACACACACCTAAAAGCTCACTCGAGATTTGTGAGCTGACCTGTTTGGTTGGTTATTGTGTTTCCTTCATTTCAACAGTTGTATTACATTACAGTAAATAAAGAAATACAAATGAGTTGTTGAAAAAAATCATATTTGATCAAAACTAACATTGTGCAACATGCATCTCAGCACATAGTTACTCTGCTTCAGATCTCTCTAAGTGTGATGGCATTGTTTGCCAAAACCCAGTTTGTAACTGCTGCTTCCTGCCTCATTGGAAATCCTTAGCCTTCCACCTCTTTTGTTCTCCGTCCTTCAGATAAACAACAAAGACATAGTGGTTGGTCAGTGTCTGTGTTGCATACAAGTAAGTGTACCACAGTACATTGTGCAGGATTGTTGTACAGTTATAGTATGCAACATGCCAACAATTCAATTACAGTAATGAAGTAAATACGTTTCACACAACAGATATGAGCACTGATATATCACGAATTATGCAGAGCTGAAAACTGGTAACTAACCTGTTTTCAATTCTAAGTGTCCGGATTACAGAGGCGACAGTAAATCGGCTTGGATTAGGTTGAACCCTGTGTCCATTCTCTCTCATCGTCAAACCATGGTTGATAACATTTCATTTCATTAGAGAGTACTCTTCTTTGTCCACGTCCTCTCCCTCCAGCTCTACCTCTCATTCTTCCTCCTCTCACTCTCACCCACCCCTTCCTCCTCCTCTCACTCTCACCCCATCTCTTCCTCTTCCTCTTCCTCTTCCTCTTGCTTCCAAGTTGGCTTCCATTGTTGCTGTAAGAAAGTTCTCACCTGTGGTCTTTTTATAGTGCTAATATCCTGATTGATGAGCCAACAATTTATGCTAACAGGTGTTTGGTCAGGTGGAACGTGTTTCTTGATCATTGGTCCATGTGTGAGGCATTTTGAATATCAGTGTTTTAAACCTGCTCACACGTGACTTTATGTCAGATTCCTGTGTCTTACGTGGAGAAACGTATGCAGTGGTTTGCAGAAAGTGCCATGTTGATTTGCTATTTGTGTGAAAAGCTGAAAACGTGTTTAGAGTTTTGGAGATCTGAGCCAATGTTTTGCTCTTTGAGTGTCAGTTAAAATAATTGTGCTTTATGTATCATTTTAGTGTGTTAGCAATCGAGAAAACTGTAATAACACTTGCAATGCAATTAATTTTTATAAAAACATGAATCTGATATACATTCTCTTATGACCATTCACAAGAAACACTTTTAAGAAAGCCTTATAAAGATATTGGTGAATCAGACCTAATAACCTTGTCTTTGTCCTCTGTTTAGATCCTGCTGGAGCCGGCAGTGATCCAGGATGTCCTGTCTGCGGGCAGCCACCTTCAGCTGCTGGAGCTGCTCAGCCTCTGCTCACACTACCTCATCCAGGTACACACACTCACACACACATGCCAAAGTCCTCTTGTGTTCAAGCTGGTGACATAATAAAATAAAAGGTTCAATCAGGTCAATTTAAATCCTGTTATTTCATGGAGTTTTGAGAAGTGGGTTCCTTTCAGAAACAGCTGGATGATTGGAGTGTGGAAAAGCTTTTATATTGCACCCTATGTATTGTGGAAGTCCACTTCTCCACTGCGCTAGTAACCAATACATATTTATCTTAATAAAAACCACGCATTGACCAGGATTGTTTAGGTAATGGTGTTGAGAGCAGAGTCTTTTTTATGGAAAACAATGTATGGCCATTTTACAAAGTCTACAGACTGATGAAAAGGGAGCTCTGTCAGGCTGTTCAGACATTGTTCATCCTTATACAGTACAATGTGCTTTTGATTACGTAACATCACTTAATTCAAACATGTGCTTATGCAAAATAAGAGCTGCTGTGATTATTGAAATTCAACAATCTCTTGCAATCTAATGATGTTATGTGGAGTTTTCAGGTCAGTTGGAGTATGTAGCCCTTGAGTCAGTACAGACTCAGTGTGCTGCTCAAGGACACTTTAGTATGGGGGGGGGGGGCTGCTTGTCAGGGAAGGTGCCTGAGTCCAGATCTCTTAAGAACTAGGCCACCCTGTTGCATGTGCTTTATCACAGACGGATCTTTTGGAACAGAGTCAGCCCACTGTCCTCTGGGTACACAGCCAAAAACTGGGTTAACAGGGTGTTGCAGGGCAGTACCTACCACTCTGAGGTATTTCATACACAGTGTCATGCATTTTATTACATTCAATTCAATTTGTGGTAGTTTTAGAATTACTAATACCACGCAATACGTAATATATATTTTACATTACTTCTACTATCTTCAAGGACTTTTATAATTTAATTCAAAATCCAAGTCTTTATATTTACATCACAGTATTCAACTTAACTCAAATGCGCCATCTGGTGGGGGCAAAAGCAATTGTATGCTATTGACCAGATAACACCTCAAGCTAAGTGTGTTTTCAATCAATCAATCAATCAATCAATCAATCAATCAATCAATCAATCAATCAATCAATCAATCAATCAATGTTTATTTATATAGCCCAATATCACAAATGTTACATTTGTCTCAGTGGTCTTCACAGTTTGTACAGAATATCAGTATGACAATACGACACCCTCTATCCTTAGACCCTCACATCGTACAAGGAAAAACTTCCGGAGAAAACCCACAGTTTAAAGGGAAAAATGGGAGAAACCTCAGGGAGAGCAACAGAGGAGGGATCCCTCTCCCAGGACGGACAGACGTGCAATAGATGCCGTGTGTAAATTGAAAAGATAATACATTTGCAACATAGGTAGTCCAAATGTTTGGAAATGCATGTGTGTATAATAGGAAGATGAATCCACGAGGATATCCATCCAGGACCTATGATCCGGGACCACAGCCACGACTCAAGATCCAGGGCTCGCGATCCAGGAAACAGGACCGCAGGATCATCCATGACTCCGGATCCCGGCGTATATAGACACCAAAAAGAAAGAAATTTGGGGAAGCTGGGTTAATCGGAACATGAGAGTACACAGGTATAGACAGAGAGAAGGAAGAAGTAAGATGTCCCCCGACAAACTAAGCCTATATCAGCAAAACTAGGGGCTGAATCTAATCAGCCCTAACTATAAGCTTTATCAAAAAGGAAGGTCTTAAGCGCACTCTTAAAAACGGATAGGCTGTCTGCCGCCCGAACACAAACTGGAAGCTGATTCCACAAATGTGGAGCTTGATAAGAAAAGCTATTTGTTCTCCATCCTTTACCTGCCAACATTCTTGTTTGCAGAACACATGTCCGCTGACAGTATTTGGTGTGTATTAAAGTCATAAGCGTTAGGCGCTGGGGACATTTTCGAAATGGCCAGTTTTCCCACCACCACTCTTTAAAAGTAACTTATAAATGTATCTGAATAATAGCATGCACAAAGAAATGTAATTAACAAGAGCACTGGTTTAGTGTCAAGATGTGCAATTTGGACATGTAAGTAAACTTTTAATAGAAAATGTAAAAACAAAACATTGCTCCCGCTGTGCAGCAGCAGGGCGCAGGCACTGCAATTAAAAAAGGTAATGTAATCTAACTCTACTGACTCTAAAATGACCCAAAAACATGCTTGCGGAAATGTTGTTTGGCCTGCTTGCCTGAAGTAAATGTTGTATTTTTGCTTTATTTTCATGACAGAGAGTAGAATGCATAGTTTACATATTGAAGGAAAAAAGAAAATGTGTGGAGAAGCTGTGGAGAACAGGTGTGTTTAAGACTCTTAAATAAAGACGGAGATCATTGGCTTCCTCAATAAGTGTCCCCTGGCCACACATGTATACTGGTTCCTACGAAAATAGTGTGTAGCCTGACAGTGACTCTGTAAATCCTGTCTATACAGGTGTTGCTAGCTAATAGTAAGGAGAAAAAAAGGGTGGCGCACAATAGAGTTTTTTCTTTATCTGAAAAAAGTGTCCACACCACTTTTTTACATTACATTTACATTACATTGCATTTAGCTGATGCTTTTATCCAAAGCGACTTACAATAAGTACATTCGACCAGGAAGACACAACCTTGAAGAAAACAGAATCATATAAGTACATCAGGTTTCATAGAGCCAAACATTTCAAGTGCTACTCAACTGGCTATAGATAAGCCAGTCCTTTATTAGTATAAAAGTGCTTCGTTAATAGTTCTATCGCTCGAAGTGGAGTCGAAAGAGATGAGTTTTCAGTCTGCGCCGGAAGATGTGTAAGCTATCTGCTGTCCTGATGTCAATGGGGAGCTCACTCCACCATTTTGGAGCCAGGATAGAAAACCCACATGTTTTTGCTGATGGGAACTTGAGTCCCCCTCGCAGCGAGGGTGCAGCGAGTCGTTTGGCTGATGCAGAGCGTAGTGCACGCGCTGGGGTGTACGGTTTAACCATGTCCTGGATGTAGGAAGGGCCAGATCCATTCGCAGCATGGTAAGCAAGTACCATTGTCTTGAAGTGGATTCTAGCAGTTACCGGAAGCCAGTGAAGGGAGCGGAGGAGCGGAGTGGTGTGGGAAAATGTAGGAAGGTTGAAGACCAGACGAGCCGCTGCATTCTGGATGAGCTGCAGAGGTCGGATGGCACATGCAGGTAGACCAGCCAGGAGGGAGTTGCAGTAGTCTAGGCGTGAGATGACGAGAGCCTGGACCAAAAAAATACTTTTGAAAATAAATGGAGGCCCATGATTAAAGTGCATAGGCCAGACCCATCATGTGGATTTTCCAGACACACTGAAGCAATTGATTGGAAAGTAACAGCCAGTCAGGATGATTAAACCTCCGATATGATGCATGCACACAATTCAGTTAATTGGTTATTGAGTAACTGAAGGATACTACACTTACTGTGTATAGCTGCACTGTAAGTCCTTTATCTGAAATGGATCACATATGACACATGTTGACTGGTATGCATGTGTGATTAAGGAGCCCATAAGGGACTTATTTTAGATGATGATGTTAATCTAAAACAATTCTATTCCAAACTGTAGTATTTTGTGTTATCTGAGTAAAATGAAATTGCAATTGCATTTAGAGACAAAGCTCTAAAACATATTGCATATTTTAAGTCTTTACTCAAAAGACACATATAATGCTATTTGATTTGGAATATCATTTTCATTTTCAAGTTGGCATTTGAACAAAATCACCTATGTGATAATTGCTGATGTTATTTGTATACTCACCATTCTAATGGAAAGAAGACCTTTAATCTAATTGTAAAAAGAAACCGGTTCAGAGATTTTTCTTAATATAACACACCCTTTTACAAAGTAAAATAAAACAGTAGTGACATTTGAATTGTTCTGAACAGCAGTCCAAATATCTACTTGAAATACCCTGAGTGATTGATCCATGAAGGTGTTAAGTCATTACATATTGAACACTAGCTGGTGCCTCTTAGCAGTGTATGTGCTGGAGGGCAGCCAGAAGATGGCAGTCTTATTCCACTAGTGAAGGCTCCATTTCTTGCATTTACCTGCTTTCCTCTCTTTATGTCGGTATGTCTCTAAACCTGGTAACTCTATGGTTATCATTTAAATGGAAAGTCAAATCAACCCATAGGGGGTCATGGGGCACACTTATGTATCAGGTGTCTTACTCATCGTTGGATATGATGGCTTGCATTCAAAAAACGAAATTAAATCTTACATTAGTTTAGAGATGATGTCATCTTTTGCTGTTTGCAAGCACCCAGAGAACATTAATGGCTAACTCACCTGTCTGTTTACGTGTTCCCGCTGCAGGAGCTGAGCAGTGTGAACTACCTGGAGCTGTACCGCGTGGCTGACCTGTTCCACCTCCCCACCCTGGAGGAAGCCGTGGTGGGCTTCCTGGTGGAGCATCTGTCTGAGCTGAGCCACAGCCGGCAGGACGAGGCCCTGCAGCTGCCCTACCGCCTCCTCAGGGAGGTGCTGAAGAGCGACCGGCTCACCTCTCTGAGCGAGGAGGAGATCTGGAAGGTACTGGAAGTGTGTGTCTCAGTGAGTGTGAGTGTGTGTGAATATTGGTATTCCCTGCAAGTAGAAGCAGTAGTGTGTAATGTTATGATGCTGACAAATAAAGTGAGACAATGGCAGTGAATGTAGGGGGGATTACTTTAGTAGTTGTTATTGCTTTCTTTTCTTTATCTATGTACATTCAAGATTCAAGGCTTTATTGTTATGTGCACATTAGCTATGTAGGTATGGCAATATAACACTTAAGTCACAGGCTCCTCCAACAGTGCAACATGAATATATATAGGACATAGAACAAATAAAACAGATACAATAGTGCAAGAGAATGTTAGAATATATATATATATATAATCAGTACAAACTATTGACTCATTGTATATGCTTACACTTGGTTTCCATCGCTCAATGATAGCATATTGCATTGTGTATGCACTTCTTTAAGTTGTAACATAAAGCCTTATGCACTGTAGAAACTTAAATAAAAAAGGTTTGATCGTAGAAATAAAGTGAGAGACAATCTTCTTAGCTTGAACTAATTGCATCTTGGCGCTTAACTACTCTGTATATAACACACGCACACACACACATAGAAATGCATGACACATCATCTGCATGCAGACTAATAAACAACAAATTAAACACGCACCAGCTGCACCTCATACTGTTTGTTTATATTAATGAGCGATAGGAAGGACTGTTTTTGAACTGTGTGCACGTGTGATGGATGGATGGTGATGGTGAACGTGCACGTGTGCGGCAGTTGCGGGGTGGAGACTTACTGTTTTGACTGTTCATTTGTACCAATCAGCCTCCACCCTTCCACCCTCCACCTCCCCCCTCCGATCTCTCTCTCTCTCTCTCTGTCTTTCTCCCCTTCTCTCCTCTGATTAGGCCCACCGCGGCTCCATCAGGGCCCCAATCCCCCAGCTGTCACTCGGCCGCCCGTCTGATTGAAAACAATCAGGCCTCTGATGGCACAATTACCCTGACCCTTTAGCCAGCCGCCGCCGCCATAATCAGCCTCTGATTAGGCTGCTTTGGGCCTCCTTCACTTTGCCCAGAAGGTTAATTTAGGCATCAGACGGAAGCGAACGGCAAGCGGGGGCCGTCGTCCGAAAGGGTTGTGGGGGGGGGGGGGGGGGGCTATGCACGCCAATACCGGGCCGATATATCTTGGCAGTCAATCATCGTCACTCAGAGTTTTCTTAGAGTCTCTCACGCTCTGGAAATCACATTTGCCCGGCTTTGTTTTTCTTGCCATCTTTTTAGTTGCTTTTCCGTAGCTCCCCCCATCCCCTTACCTCTCTCTATCTCTCTCTCTCTCTATCTCTCCCTGTCTTTAGTGGTCTAACTCTCTCTTTCACTCACACACACATACACACACACACACACACACACACACACACACACACACACACACACACACACACACACACACACACACACACACACACACACACACACACACACACACACACACACACACTTTCTCTTTGAGGGGAAGCAGGGAGAAGGAGTTGATTTATTCCGTGCCCCGAGGAAGTTGCGTGATGCAGCGTGACCTTCACAGTCAGCTGCCGTAGTGCACACGCACGCACGCACGCACGCACGCACGCACGCACGCACGCACGCACGCACGCACGCACGCACGCACACACACACACACACACACACACACACACACACACACACACACACACAGTCACTTCAGAGCAATGAGGAGGAGAGAGGCGGGGTGAGCAATAGAGAAAGGGAGGTAGAGACAGTAGAGTGGCACAGATACCTTAAAGAGACAATCCTGACTTGCATGTTTGTTCCATATTCACACGTTGGATTAAAATGGGAATATAGGGAAAGCACAAATGAGGTTATAGTCTATAAATCATGCACCAAATGCTGTGTTTTGATTTATGGTGTGATACTTTGGATTTTGTCTGATTTGCCTTTTGTCTGAAAACAAAATGTCCACTATATCTCATCTTCATTCTGCTTTAAGTGCTCCATCTCTGCACAGATTACGTCAAACACCACTTTGTTTTCCCGGTAATAATATCAGTGATCTCCAGTCATCTCGCCCACATTCACACCTCGGCACAACTAAATAACCTTCCACCGCTCTCAAGTTCAATTAAATTCTCTGCACTCCAGTTCGCCTGCATTAAACAAAGGAAGGAGCCTGTGGATATTTACCGGCTGTATATTGAATGCTGCTGATTAATAAATACTTGTGTGTGGATGCAGTGCGGGCGTGCCTCAGTCTTGCAATAATAGCCTATAGGCGTGTAGAGAAATAATTGTGATAAGCAGACCCACGCTCATTTCTTTCCTATTATTTTCTGCCTTTTTTCACTCATTCCTCTAATCTCTCATTCTTAACATACTGACTTCATGCTGTTTCCTACTTCCTTTTACTTTCCTCTTGCTCCCTTTTTGCCTTTAGTCTTTTTTCTCTCTTTTCATGGAATGTATGAAAGATTTTATTTTACATTTATAAAGTGAGAGAGTATTTTCTGCAGACCACATGAGAAAAAGACAGTTTGTTTAAATTAATATAATCAAAAAGAGGATAAAAACACAAAGAATGTTGTCCAATTAAGCAGTTAAAGGTGGGGTAGGTAAGTTTGAAACCGGCTCGAGATACACTTGTTGTTATATTCCATGGAATGCTCTTAACATCCCGATAGCAATGAATATCTGAAGAGCTTTGACAAAAAATCCATAAAAAAATGTCATCTCTGGAAGCCGTAGTACTGTAAAAAGCACGACCAATCATCTGAGCCGGCCCGGCTAAAGTAACTGGATGGCCTACCTGCCTGTCAGCCTTCCATCTGTGCACAAACTTATCTCATGCCCTCATTGGTCATGTGCGCGTTCGTGTGTGTTGGAGGAGGGGCTCTGTAAGGAAGTGGCAGATTTTTTCCGGTTGTGTATTTTCAAATTCTAGCGCACTCGAGCTGGTTTCTCCAAAATTACCTACCCCACCTTTACGCCCAATTTGAAACAGTAAATGTAATGTATTTATCCAATTGTTCATTTAAATGTATGTTGCAGTTTCCAAATATTTGAACAAACTAGAACACATTAAAAAGTGTTTTTTAAAACGCTACTTGGCACAATTTGTAATGTATATAGTACCATATTTCTATATGTTTCAGTTTCAGTTATTGTGTAATCTTTAGATACTGATATATGTCTTTACTACTGTGGATACGTATAATTATATATATACAATTTTCATCCTAGGTATACCTCAACTATGAGAGACAAAATGAGAAGAAAAAAAAAATCCAGAAAATCACATTGTCTGATTTTTAAAGAATTTATTTGCAAATTATGGTGGAAAATAAGTATTTGGTCAATAACAAAAGTTCATCTCAATACTTTGTTATATACCCTTTGTTGGCAATGACAGAGGTCAAACGTTTTCTGTAAGTCTTCACAAGGTTTTCACACACTGTTGTTGGTATTTTTGGCCCATTCCTCCATGCAGATCTCCTCTAGAGCAGTGATGTTTTGGGGCTGTCGCTGGGCAACACGGACTTTCAACTCCCTCCAAAGATTTTCTATGGGGTTGAGATCTGGAGACTGGCTAGGCCACTCCAGGACCTTGAAATGCTTCTTACGAAGCCACTCCTTCGTTGCCCGGGCGGTGTGTTTGGGATCATTGTCATGCTGAAAGACCCAGCCACGTTTAATCTTCAATGCCCTTGCTGATGGAAGGAGGTTGTCACTCAAAATCTCACGATACATGGCCCCATTCATTCTTTCCTTTACACGGATCAGTCGTCCTGGTCCCTTTGCAGAAAAACAGCCCCAAAGCATGATGTTTCCACCCCCATGTTTCACAGTAGCTATGGTGTTCTTTGGATGCAACTCAGCATTCTTTCTCCTCCAAACACGTCTAGTTGAGTTTTTACCAAAAAGTTCTATTTTGGTTTCATCTGACCATATGACATTCTCCCAATCCTCTTCTGGATCATCTAAATGCTCTCTAGCAAACTTCAGACGGGCCTGGACATGTACTGGCTTAAGCAGGAGGACAAGTCTGACACTGCAGGATTTGAGTCCCTGGCGGCGTAGTGTGTTACTGATGGTAGCCTTTGTTACTTTGGTCCCAGCTCTCTGCAGGTCATTGACTAGGTCCCCCCGTGTGGTTCTGGGATTTTTGCTCACCGTTCTTGTGATCATTTTGACCCCACGGGGTGAGATCTTGCGTGGAGCCCCAGATCGAGGGAGATTATCAGTGGTCTTGTATGTCTTCCATTTTCTAATAATTGCTCCCACAGTTGATTTCTTCACACCAAGCTGCTTACCTATTGCAGATTCAGTCTTCCCAGCCTGGTGCAGGTCTACATTTTTGTTTCTGGTGTCCTTTGACAGCTCTTTGGTCTTGGCCATAGTGGAGTTTGGAGTGTGACTGTTTGAGGTTGTGGACAGGTGTCTTTTATACTGATAACGAGTTCAAACAGGTGCCATTAATACAGTTAACGAGTGGAGGACAGAGGAGGCTCTTAAAGAAGAAGTTACAGGTCTGTGAGAGCCAGAAATCTTGTTTGTTTGTAGGTGACCAAATACTTATTTTACCGAGGAATTTACCAATTCATTCATTAAAAATCCTACAATGTGATTTCCTGGATTCTTTCCCCCCATTCTGTCTCTCATAGTTGAAGTGTACCTAGGATGAAAATTACAGGCCTCTCTCATCTTTTTAAGTGGGAGAACTTGCACAATTGGTGGCTGACTAAATACTTTTTTGCCCCACTGTATATATATACATTTTTTATTTTATATATTTATAGTTTATTCTATTTTGTATTTTTTTTTAGGATGAATAGAGTATATATCTATCTCTTACATTCTTGTCACTCAACTATTTAATAAAAGACCTACAGTAGTAACAAAAGGATTATTATTGTCACTTAAAGGGTGAGCCATGTGTAATACTGAATTTGCATTATAACATATGCTAACTTTATGAGACTGTTGAAATAATATATAACTCATCAGTGTTTCTCTGCTCTATCTGGCTGCAGCTGGTGGTTCTGTGGCTGGAACACGACTGCCGGTACCAGTACACCGAGGATCTGATCCAACACGTGCGCTACGGCCTGATGGACGTCACCGCGCTGCACCACCTGGCCCGGAGCCACTCCCTGGTCCAGTCCAGCCCGACTGCTGCCTCCCTGGTGGAGGAGGCCTTGGACTACCACCACGGCACCTTCGCCCAGCCCCTCCGCCAGTCAGCCCGCACCCGGCCTCGCTTCCAGTCCCTCACCCTCTACATAGCCGGGGGTAGGAAGCGGGAGTCGAGCAGGGTCAGGGAGCTGCGGTACTTCAACCCGGCCGCGCAGGAGCACGTACGGGTCTCAGGTGGCTCCAACTGGAGCGAGCTGGCACCCATGCCCACGGGGCGCAGCCACCACTGTGTAGCTGTGATGGGGAACTTCCTGTTTGTTGTGGGTGGGGAGGTGGAGCACTCCACCGGGAGGACGTGTGCCGTAAGGACCGCTTGTCGATACGACCCCAGGGGAAATTGTTGGACTGAGATTGCTTCCATGAAGGCCTGCCGAGAACACTTTGTCCTGGGGGTGCTGGGGCAGTTCATGTACGCAGTGGGGGGGAGGAACGAGCTGCGGCAGGTGCTGCCCTCTGTGGAGCGGTACTGTCCCAAGAGGAACAAATGGATGTTTGTGCAACCCTTCGACCGCTCTCTGTCCTGCCACGCCGGCTGTGTGGCTGACAGCCTGCTCTGGGTCTCAGGTATTCAGCTATAAGAAGACGGACTCACCTTGATTCTACACATTAATACACACACACAAACACCTTCTTGTATTCTAGATTCAAACACTGCTTTGTGCACATTTGTACCAACAGCTTTTGTGCTCTGATTAAAGCCAAGGTGTTATTTTATGTTACAGGTGGGGTGACAAACACAGCTCAGTACCAGAATCGACTGATGGTGTATGACCCAGAGCAGGTAAGGGTGAAGTGATGTCAACTCACACTTTTTGAAAGATTGTTTGGAAATTTCTGCTCTATTGATTGTGAGAGACGGGGAACAGATCCACCCAGGGTTTAACAGAGCTAAACAGGGCTAGAAGAGTGAAATGTGAGTGCTATATGCGAGGTTGCAGGAAACATGGCTTACATGACTAACTAAAACAGTGCAACTAGTAGAGTGTACATCTCTCCCCTCCCAAACAAAAAAGAATGGAATCTGACTCCATTGTCCCCCCAGGGTCCTTTACAGTCAAGATGATGGCAAAGATAACGAGAATGGGGATTTTTTTCAACACATTGAGCATATAATTAAGTTCAAATAAAACCAAACTCGTAAATTGTTCCTAAATGAAACTGCTCACATCAAGGTCTGTGGATTATCATTGGTAACCGTTAGGATTTCTGGAAAAGAGACATTGCTGATAACTTTTTTAAATGGCTGACACTTTAAGAAACCACAGTATAAACTAGTTCCATTATAATGGAGAGAAGGCAGGCATCTTTACAATAGTGTAGACTGATAACAAATATATATTTTTTACATTTTGGGGGAAACTGTCCTTTTAATACTTTACCTTGTGTTATTACTTTTTTGTAGTACACCTTTTGTTCAGTTATGTATATAAAGCTGTTAACCTTTTGTCATCTGTTGTTCTCATTTTTTTCTTCACTTAGGTTGTTTTCCGTACCTGAATAAGTGTTTAATGATAGAGAGTTTCCTATAGTGTAAAGCCTTCTAAGAGAAATGTGGTACTTAGGCTATAAGAACAATAGTTGGTTATACTTAAAAGTTAACATGTTGGCCTGCATTAATGTTTGTCGCAGTAATATCATTGTTTGGAGATGATGCAGTGCATACTTTTGCAGGAAACACTTAATCAGTGAAACAATAATGACCATTTTTCAATTTAAACAAATTAATGCATACAGTATTTGCTTTGATGGATTACACACCCGGCAGGTGTCAAAGAGTCTGCTAATTGATTTTCACAGCATATGTAAATTAATTTAAACCAATAGCATCGTGGAAAATAGTAAAACTACATACAAGATTTGACTTTCTTTAGCATGAAATCAACATAAAAGTGTTTTTTAGTAAATTATCCATGGGACAAAAACATTTTGTTTACTTTAAAGGGGTCCTATTATGTCAATTTGCCAGGTTACATATTAGTATTAAGTGCCTCTACTGTGACAAGCTCTTTCTTTTTCTCATACTGCCTGTGCTGCAGCACCTCTTTTCACCCTCTGTCTGAAACCAGAGCCCAGTCTGCTCTGATTGGTTAGCTGGCCAGCTTTGTTGTGATTGGTCAACTGCTTAGAGATGTCCCTCCCCTTAGCCTATTATGTACAATGTGTGCGAGCACTCGCCAATAGAAGTGCGAGTGTTGTCACAATAGAAGTAAACAAAGGAGTCCAATCGAGGGTTTTTTAGGCAGGGGGGGGGGGAGTGTGTGGGAGAGCAAGTCCTTCCCAAGGGGGCTTTGGGATTTTAGCCTTTGCAGACCATTTACATGCACACAAACCTATATAACTACAGGAAAGGGAAAACCACAAAAAGCATAATTGGGCCTCTTTCATGTACTAACTTCCAAATATTGCCTCAACAATGTCACTACCCTTTTAATTACCGTGCCCGGCCCGTTTTTGGTTGCGGTTCCACTTGGCGTAGTTCCGGCTAGCGGGTACTTTTTCACAGTTTTTCTGGCTCTCCAAAATCGAGGTTCTTTCCGGGACAACAACCGGGCTGAGTATGCTAAACTAGTGAGAGAATCACTGGCAACTACAACAAAATGAATATATTTGACCGTGATTTAATTGTAATACACGTTTCAAAATGATGCCGAAGTAACAACATACTGATACCGGTTAGTAAAAACCATGAATTAATGCTGTGACAAGTCTGCAGACAGACGGCAGGCGAAAAACCTTTTAAAATGCGTGTTTTCTGAATGGAGATCGGCTAAGCTAACGCAGTATATGCTCCGACCGTCCACACTCACAACAACAGCCTGTATTCGCCATGACACAGGCAGTCTGTGGTTTGTACTTGTTTAACTTTTGTCTAGTTTCTGAACAGATATGAGGAGCTGTGAGCTCTGAGGGCTAACGGCTGATGTTGGTTTTGTGTTTCGCATTGAAGATGACGTCACGGCTCCGCCTACACTGCGTTACTATAGTTACTATCCCAGTTCCTGTACTGTAATGGAAACGCGGCATAAAGTTTTGCCTGGCCTAACAAGGCCTAACCATACCATACGAGGCCCTGCAGTGGAAATGCGCCATTACGCTTCAGCCTGTGTTTGTGTATGTTTACGAGCCAGCTACTAAAGAGGGCTGGGTCTCGGTGAGGCTGTATATAGTGTGGAGGTATGGAGGGCGTATACAGTATGTGTAAGGTGCCCATCCATATGGGCCTCTGTTTGTACATGTTGGCTCGGAAGCCAGGGAACGAAGAAGCGAGAGAAAGAGAGAAGGGAGTCTCATTTGTATTCACCATGAATCTACATTCACCTGCCAGAGCAACAGCAACCCCCCACCCACTCTACCCTCAACAGATGGCCACCCGTCAGCTCCCAGCAGACACACACACACACACTCTCATTCTCTGCCTCAATCAAACACACACACACACTGACACAAAATGAGCTTCGAACACACTTAGTGGAATGAGCGGGGATCCTTGGTGTAAAATGGAGTGGCTGAAACATATGATTAGAAATAGGGAGGGAAGTCATTAGTACAAGCCAGAGCTCCAGTGTCATGTTATTTATCTAGCACTGAGCATACATCAATTACCCATGCATGGATATGCTTAAATATTAATCTTCTTATTCATCCTCTTTCCCATCCCGCCCTCTCTGTTTCTCCCTCCCTCTTCGTGCTACACCTAACCTGCTTCTCATCTTCATCATGTTCTTCCTTCTGTCTTTCCCCTCCTTCTGTTTTCCCTTTAATCCCTTCTCCACCTCTACAGGACCAGTGGTTGGCACGCAGTCCCATGTTTCAGAGGCGGGTCTACCACGTGATGGCGGCGGTGAGGCGGCAGCTCTACGTGCTTGGGGGGAACGACCTGGACTACAACAACGACCGCATCCTGGTGCGCCACATCGAGTCCTACAACATGGACCTGGACCAGTGGACGCGCTGCTCCTTCAGCCTCCTCACAGGTGGGCAGAGTGGAGAGAACACACATGTGACTAGAGTAGACACACAATTCCAATAATGATACTGGGGATGGTTAATAAGTTGATAGGACCCCATTGGTTAATCCTTAGTGGCCAAGACTGCTTTTTAAATTTTTTTTAAATGTTGCTAGTTCGGTAAGACTAATGTAAAGGAATAGTATAACCTACGCTTGTTTACTTTTTTGCCAGAGAGTTACAGGAGAAGATTGATACCACTTTCATGCTTAATATGAAGCTGTATTCAGGAGGCTTAGTTTAGCACCAACATGGACTATGTATATATTTTTTCGATCATCTAAGAAGAGTACAACTAATGCTTTAACTTGAGAAGCAGCAGAGGAGAAGGACCAATTCATTGAGACCCTGAACTCCCAAGATAACACACAGGAATTGAAATATAAATGTGATAAAACTATAGTTGATGATGGCGCTATTGTTAGAGTAAAAATCCGAATTTCCGAAATAAAAATGTATTATAATTCTTTGGATATTGTTTCAGATTATAAAATCATACATTTGATACATTTTCTGTGATTAAAGTAACCACAATGCTTCACTTTGAAATGTTGGATTACTTAATCACACCACAGACAGCCATGGTAAATGGTAAATGGACTGCACTTATATAGCTTATAGGCTTACCCTTAGTAAGCATGCAAACTTATTACTGTAGAATAGATAGTACTTTCAATTGGTTCAGCAATAAGGAAATACTGATCAGAAGAATCCAAAAACCTGTAAAACTATACACTGATTTGAGTTGGCAGCTTTATGTCACCATGCCACTGTCAATCAAATCTGAGAAAACCAAACACACAGTCCTGAGGAAGTAGACTAATTCACTTTTGAATGTGAAAATCCTAACATTTAATACGTATGTCTTTTCATTTGATTGCAGCTGATATACTCATGAAACATAATGGTACATAGAAGGTTTAAGGGGATAAACAAATGCGTATTAATCTCAAATACAGTATATATTTTTCTAATTCCAATACATTACACTGTTCATGATGTACATTGCACAGTATGTGATGCTTAGAAACATACAGTAGATCCTCTCCTCTCATTAGATTACACACAACGCCCCGTTTGTTGTGAGTAGGAGGTAGGATGATATACACTGAAAACACATATATCCTTGAGTTGGACCGCATCTATAGCCTCCAGGCTGGTGGAGGAGGGCTGTACCACCTTCACTACACACACAATCTGTGGTGCAGATACTGCAGGATGTAAACATATTCTCTCATTTAATGTGTCTGCATGGTTTAAAGTGTAGGGGTTGATGATTAGAAATGTTAAGAGTGAATGAGTGAGTTTTGAGAGATTTTTTTTGAAGGATTCAAGAGTGTTGGCCTTTTGGATGTGACTGGGGAGGGAGTCCCAGAGGGAGGGAGAAGCTGCAGGACGATGTTTAGAGAGAAGTCATGGGTAGAGCGGGTTAGTGAGTTTGGGCCAATACAAATGATTAGTTTAGTTTCAGAAAAATGTCAGTGAGGCAGTTGGTGAGTTGGGAGTGTATGGTGGCAGAAATAGTTGTTGTAGAGAGGTAGAGCGACTTCCTCCTTCTCTCCTTCCGTATGACTTTCCTCTTTTGTTCTGTCCTCATATCTGTCAAAGTTTAGGACAAAGTCACAGTGAAAAAGAACAGGACACTCTTGTCCTTGCCCCATCTTTATCTCTCTGCATCCCGGGGGGGACTGGGGGGTCATATTGTCAGGATGTCCTCTCCCTGTTAGTGAAGCATTGTGTCATCTCTCCCCAGGTCAAAACGAGTCCGGAGTAGCCGTCCACAATGACAGGATCTATGTGGTGGGAGGATACTCAATTTGGACCAACGAGCCTCTGGCATGCATTCAGGTGAGTGATAAGGCTTCTAACAGTTATTATCAGTTTATCAGATAAAGAGAATTTAGGTATTTTATTGAATATATGCTTTTCATAGTGACGTTAAACAACAATGATAAAGTATTAATTCAATTGAATTAGACACTACAGGGCTCTATGGAAGCCTTGAGAGGCAAACAAAGAAAAAAAGTTCTGGTAAAAGTGAATTTTCTTTTTTGTCATCAGGATCATTTGTGTTAATGTCTGTCTCTGTAATACTAATTTCTACTACAGGATACTGAAATGCACCCCAATAATTATAAATTCAAGCTGTGGATTTTCCTCCACCCTTTCATATTTTAAATGTTAGACTCTTCCCCTTGTGTGTTCTGATGTACAATAAAAGAGTATAGCTGTATAGAGTAATTCCAAAAAAAAGTATAGCACACACAACCAAGCAAATAAGAAAGGGTTTTCGAGAAAAGAAAACCCTTCAGTTACCAAAAATGTGACTGTAGAGTTGAAGATGGCTAAGATTTAATGGTTACAAGCGATTGGACTTGTGTGCTTTTCCTGCTCATTAGTGTCGCTTGATAGAAAAATAATATCAAAAACTTTACGATTTTTGTGTTTGTATGAGGTGGCAGAAGCTTTTTTAACATCTATATCTGAAGACATTTGGGAGTAACTAAATCATAAATCCTTGGAGGTAGTCTATGAGGATAAGCAAATAAGTTTCCTCTTTCCAGGTGCTGGATCTGAGCTCGGAGGGGAAGGAGGAGGTTTTCTACGGGCCAACACTGCCATTCGCCTCCAACGGGATAGCGACGTGTTTCCTACCTGCTCCTTACTTCACCTGCCCAAACCTACAGACTCTACAAGTACCCCATCACAGGATAGGTGCTGTTTAATCCTCTGATGAACAAAACGTCAAAGAACACAAACACATGAACTAACCAGAGAATGAAGGAGCCTCAACACAAACTCTGGACCGTCAGTATTTGCAAACGTACCGGATCTTTGCTATCTTTCCGGAACCTGCCCTCTCTGTCACACGAGGGAAGATCCAAATTGAATAACTTGACTTCAAGAGCCATGTTATTCTGCAACTCACTAACAAACCACTGTCACAATATTATAGCATATCTGTTGTTCTTTCCCCTAATACTGAGGCACCACTCATGATGCCCAGTGAAGCAAGGTAAGAAAAAAATATTCCTGAGGGATTATAATTCCCTGAGAAAACAGGAAATAAATCCCATTACCAAATAGAGACTTGTGGGATATGAATGCATTGATCAATGGTCCACTTGAAGTCAAAGACACTGACCTGTATGGGACCTATTACAGGGCTGTAGGAGCGTTTCTAGCTCAAATCTCTGTATCATTTCATCAGACCTCTATAATCACTTTGGTGGCCTAAAAACAATATAAAAGACAAAGCTTGTTATCTCATTGACTCACATGTACTTTGAAATTAAAGATACGATCGGCAAGTGTTAAGAGCTTGAAGCTGAAGCCCACATAAAAAGATAAATAACCATTTAAAAATTAAAATCAGGTAATAATGACTTGATTTGAATTTAGAAAAGACTACGGCAGCCCTGAAAGGCAAGTGAAAAAAACCATCTGACATAAATTGTTTACTCTCCTGGGTTCAAGACTTAAGAATAACCCCATTTAAAAAAACAACAACATTTGGCTCAACATTGACCCCTGTACTACAAAAAAAAAACATTTTCCCCACCTGTTTATCAAATAATATAATTAAGCAAGATCATCCAGGCAAAACCTTTAAATCCCCCCTTTTAATTATGAACCAAAACATTATAATAAATAACCACAATTTCTCTCATTTGCCTCCATACACTTCTGGATGTGTGTATGTTATTTAAAAATGTAAGTGAGTGTGAGTTTGCTCAGGGCCGAAGACTATTTATTATCAAATGAATGTCCGTCATCATTAAGAGAATATCTATGGAATATACTCCAAAAAAGTGTCTACTATATTATAATATCACTCCAGTGTGCAAATCTACTTTGACCAAAAGAAAGACAATGTCTCTGCACTTCCCTCTCCTGTCCAAAACAACATGTCTCAAAGAATATATGGCACATTTTCAAAATAAAAGAAGCTATGTACATTTATCTGGAATGTTGTCTATGTTAATAGCTATGATGGGAAGATGGTGAATTACCGAGCACACTCATTTTAAGCATCACTTCTAGTGCCTTTCTTTTGCTTGTCTAACAACTTCTGGTACCACAGGAGAAAAGGAATGCAAAGAGCTGTTTGATGAGGTTGGAAAATGACGAGCAATGAGAGAAAATGGGACTGTGATTGTGGGAGACAGTTGAGTTAGACTTCATGTGATTCGGTGCAAACTAAAGCCGGAACGCAAGAGATTGCTGCGGCTCAGAAAAGGCGAGAGAACAAACAGTACTCCTCTACTTTTTTGTGTGTGTTGCTGCTGAACTCTTTGGGCTCGCCCACTACTGTCATCAGATCTATAATTCAGAGTGCCAGCCGAGTGGAGACAGATCCAGCACCTGACGGTATAGCACAATAGTATGTTCCTTTCTTACTTTAGAGCTGAAATGAAAAGCTGGACATGTGAGTAAGTGAGCATATTCCTTTTTATTGTCACATTTTATTTAATTAATTATTAAACACGTCTGCCAAAATGCAGAGCTGCAACTTTTTTACAACATGTACATTATATACAAACTAGTGATATTATGCTTACATTCTATGATTGGAGGCTCATGCATAAATGGACACTCTTAACTACAGGGCACCCAATGATCAAACATACATGTTTCTTATTACTTTAAGTGTCAAATGGCCAAAAAATACATTTAAAACTCAACAGCAACGTCTTTCAGGAATCTTTACCCAGTTACTCGACATAATCTTTAGACTTGCACACTAAGCTAGCTACATCTAAAACGTTAGCTAGTTTAGCGCGCTAGGTGAAATGGCATTAATGTAGCTTCCTTCTTTCTTTCTGCAGTGATACAGTTGGCGGGTGAAATTAAGTAAATATATAAAATAGTCCTTACATTAAACTGTACTAGGATAGGAGACATTTTGCTTTTGATGCTGTGGATTACTGTCCCTTCAAGTAGTTGATATGGGATTGTTTAAAGGGACATTTCAAAAATACACTCTTACCTGTAGTTCTATTTATCATTCCTGAGTGTGTGTGTTTCAGAAATCATTACCAATTACGCAAGAGAATCCACAGACATTGTTGTGAGCGTAGATTATTTTTAGTTTTTACGGAATGCTTTTCATATAATTGCGCAGAAAGAAGTGTGCGCGCTGAGCTAGCTACACCGACAACGTTAGTCAGCGCGCTAGGTGAAATGGCAGTAGCGGTTAGCTTCCTTTAGCACAGTGATTCAGTTGGCGGGTTAAGTTTGTTAGAAATAAAAAAGTCCCTACATCAAACTACATTACAGGAAAGAGAAACAAATCCATATTTTGCTGTTGGCGTTAAGTGTCCCTTTAAGTACAGCTGATAAGGCATTTTTGAACATTCACAGTTGTATGTATCTTTGCTGTTTTTTCAGTCAAACTGCACCAGAAGAATAGGTTTCCACATTAACTCAGCTGAGGAAATATGCCAAACCCTAATAGTTTGCAAGCAGCACAGCAATGCATTTTCCCATGACCAAATAAGGAACATTTGACACAAAAAGTAGTCTGGTCTGACAAACACGTTGTTCTTGTGGCTGGCGACAAGGGGTGGAGCTGGTCCTTTTTCTGAAAACAGTTTATTCAGCTTCTAGACTGGTTATTTCTGCCTGCCCACTCTCTCCAAGGAGGCACAGCAGCTTCATATAAGCAGTTCTGTAACACACAGAGCAGTCATATTAGTGGACACATTCAATAAGCATACGGAACATATCTAGTTCTCTTCTTCATCTGCTTACTGTTTAAAAATAGTTTCAAGGCGTTAGCTCACCTCAAGGCGATGTTCCTGCCCAGCCCTCTCTTGTGCTCAGTGTTTCTTAGACTGATGGACAGGTTGGGAATGAGAGCTTGGACCACAGAGGGATCTAACACAGCCACCGTCTCCAGCACACTGTATACCTGCCTGTCGTAGACCCCCTCGTTCTCCCCCACAAACGACCTGGGAGCGTTGGGATTACACAGTGAAAACCATGAAGGATAACATAGGTAATATAGATAGTTACTCAGTGATTACAGTGAATGTATCAGCGTTGTGCATCAAGCTCTAATACAGGTGCAGTTTTTTTCCACTAATCATAATTGTTAATTACCCTAAGACAGTGATCATCTGGTCACTCGGTCCCTCTGTAGATGCAGCGGCACACCGCTCCACCACCAGCTGTAAGGCGTCTGTGCTCGTCTTCCTCACTGCACGGGGAAAACACGCACTTATCATGAGACAGCTTTTCATTCAGTGATTATTACTATAAACACAAACTATTTGTTTCTGTATCATTTGCCCCAAAAGTGAGGATTGATGGGAATAGTAAGCATTAAGGACGTGTTTGCAACCATCTCGCTGATGGTAAGAACTATAATTACAGCATTTATTGAGTTGGTATCAAAGTGACGGAGCTGCAGATGCAGGTTTAATCACATTTATTTTAGAAGCGCTTGAGGGGAAAAAAGGACTAACATTTGCTGTTTATTCAAAATTGCTAACTTATTAAAGACCAGACAGACAAGTGACTCAGACATTTATTATTTCCTGACCCCTGGTCCTTTCAGTAGCTCACATTAGGAATGGGTATTATCAGGGAAGGTAATAGTTTAAGTTTCTTATCGTTATTGTTATCGGCTCTTTTTTTAAATCACTAAATAATTCGTAATTATAATTAATGTATTATTTTAAAGAAAATATTCAGAACAGGATAAGAATGTCTTTATATTGTTACGGTAAGTAAATATGTCTAGTGCAGCAACAGTTAAGTTTACAAGAGCAATGTCACTTTAAAAATTCAATAACATGTGCTTTTCTCAGCAAGCAGCTAAAGTTACAAGAAACGTTCAAATCTGACGATACGCGGCAAACTGAGCAATCCAATTAAACTTCATACAGACAGATTTTGTTCTGGCTTGCTTGTAGAAATGTGCTATTAGCTAGCATTCAGTTTGTGTAAAACATAGCATTGTGGATAGCGGATTGGGAAGAGAGCAGATTGAAATGTCATTTTTCTACACGTTTATGGTTGTCTCACAGGTGTAATGATGAAGCATTTGCTCTTTACTCACAAAGGTTTTATTGCACTTAAAGTATTGAGTTGGAGGTGATGTCCAACAAATACCCTTCACTTTATAAGCTATGGATTATTTTGTTTGTATAGGAATGAAGTTACCCTGCGGCTCGTTGACCAGCATCACACAGCGCAGCAGAGAGGGGAGGGGCACAGTGAGGAGGGCAGGGTCTGAGTCACTGTTTCTCCTCAGGAGCTCCAACAGGAACATGAGCACTGCTGCCAGTCGTGGAGGGGGGGCGTGACCTTTAAACTGCAGGAAGCTCGTGCTGAAATGAGAGACGTTTCCAAAAAACGTTTTATTTAGTTTTGAGGAAGAATTGCATAGTCAAAGAAACATTGCGGAAAACAAGAAATCATAGGTTGCCAATGGATTAAAATGTAGTCAAACAACTAAATCTAAGCTGCCATAATCAATTTGATCCAACCAACATCCTGGTTCCAGCGACCTACCAGAGCACATCCAGGATGGTCTTCCTCAGCGCCGCTCCTCGGGGGGTAGGGTTAGCCTCGCAGGCCCCCAGGAGCACTGGGTGGTTGGAGATGACACCCATGGAGGGGGAGGCGGGGAGGAAGTGGTCCAGATATCTGCGGGTGACCGAGCGGAGCTGCTGCTTCAGGTAGGCGCCCTGCGACTGAGACACACAGGAGGCCACCGACAGACCCTGCAGGGGAATCAATTAAAGGAACAAATGACAGATATGAGAGGAAAAGTGTTCTTATAACAGCCTCGTTGATTCAGTTTTTAACAGAGTGTATGTTTGTCCTGACCTGTAGATACAGAGGCAGGCTGTCCCTCAGCGCTTTGTCCTGCTGTGTGAGGTTGTGGGGGAGCAGCAGCCCGTCCACTATTCTGAACAGCAGCTGCTGGGCTTTAGAGGTGGCCAGCAGGGGGCTCCAGTGCTTCACTATGCAGCCTGGGTCAAACGGCACAAAGCAGATTCAGACTGGAGAAATAAAGAAAGTGCTTCTGAAGTCATGTCTACCATAAAAAGCAGTGGATCTTAAAGTGGGGATCTTAAAGGGGGGTCTGTAAAGTTTACAGGTTTATGAACGATCATCATTTCAAATATTTTATATTTTTTCTAAAGGCCACATTGTTAAAAAAAATTCGTTTTGAAATTTAAAAAATCTAATAAAATTGTTTTAAGTATTTGATATGCCTCCATCAGAACCAGTGTTTTATTTATCCTATGAATGCACCAGGAGTAAACAATTATCTTCACATTTCTCTTGATGTGTGTGTGTGTGTGTTCTGTAAAGTTTTTTGGTACAGCACTTCAACAATTTTCAAGATGCAACGATTGTATTCTCATTTGCACAAAAGCTACAGTGTAGGCAATGAAAAACTTCAGTCCCACCTGTCCAACATACAATACACTTCAGAACAAAAGAGAGTAGAAAGTTAAATAATAAACGAAGGAATTAAGATGTACATGTGAGATGGAATAAGATGATAGAATATAAAAAGACTTAGAATAAATACTGTTTGCTGTAGTGATATATAAACGGGATGCGGTGCTCCTACCGACAGCCCAGTAGGCCAGCTGCAGCCCCTCCTGACTCTTGCTGACCAGAGAGGGTTTGATGTGCTTCATGATGTCACCAATGTAGTCCAGGGCTCTGGTCACCATGGCTGAGCGCTCAGACAGGACCTGCAGACCACTGTACACCCCCCCTACAGCCTGGGAGAGAGGAGGGAATACAAACATGGAAATAACTACAGGTAAATACAGGCTGTACGCATTCATTGAATATAGTGCAGACATGAGTAAAGTACCTCATCAATTTCAGATAAACGAGAAACAACGTTTTCTGCAAGAGTTACACTGGTTAAGTCATTTATATACAATGGTTCTTTTGGGAGTCAGTATTCACCTTAATCGAATACTTTATCTATATAACGGGGAACATTTTGAGTGAGTTGTTCTATTTAAAATAAAATAAAATATGTATATAAACATAAAAATTTGAAATAAGAATGTGAAAAGAAAAGATAAAATAAAATATATTTATTAAAACAAAAGAAGATATAGTAAACCGGCCAATTAAAGAAATGTTTTAATTCAAAAATATTTGTGCACATTTTATGCATGATGTGTATTAAAATACAGTGGTCCATAAGTATACATAATATAGGCAATGCTGAATTGCAGTTTGAAATGGCTTGGCTGCTGGCGAGGAAGTAGGTCCTAGTTTGAGAGTCTGACGCTCTGAGTTGAACAGTTCAGTGTAAGATAAGTGTAAATCTTTGACATATTTCAGGAGCTCTGTGTTTTACCTTGACAAATATCTCCAGGGCTGCAGTGGGCTCTGTCCTGGAGGCAGGGGGCTGCAGGCCGGCTCTCTGCAGAAGACCCTCCACCTCAGGAAGCCTCAGCACCAGCCGGGTCAGCTCCAACAGCTGCTCCTCCACGGCCCGGCCTGAAGACAAGCAGGTACACACCGGGTATTTCAATAATGATGCATCATTCATCTCCAATACAAAACAAGCAGGTATAAAAACAAGCCATCATTTTCTCCTCAAAGATGTTCCATTTTTCAAGCAGAGTAGAGTTGAGGTCATGAAAGTTAAGATTTGCCTTTGATTAAAGCAGCATTACAATCTGGCGTTTTGTTGGGATCATTTAGGGGGGTCCCGGGGAGGCAACGAAATCAACTATGTAAATCCAATGCCATACATTCTTTAGCATAATGCCAGATACTTCCTGTCTTACCCAGAGAGTTCATCTACCCCCCCCTACCCATTACTGTTTGGGAAACACCTTTCTGAATGGAGTAACATGCAAATCATTCCATAGACACTGTATCCAAGGATATCCTGCCTGGTGGACAATGGTTGGTTATGTATTTATCACATCCTAGGCTCAGAGGCGTTACCTGTCCTGCTGTCGGACCCGTCGGGGTTCTTGTGGAGGTGCTGCTGGAGGACGCAGCGGAACCAGGCCCTCACTGACAGGCTCTGTGCCGAGCCGGACACCACTGAGTCTCTGCTCAGTGAGGACACCAGCTCACTGGAAACACAGACACAGAGCATAATAAACACAAAGGTAACGTGTAGTTATACAGCTGGCATGTTTTTACGACTATTGGAGCTTTACTGTTGATGAGGCAATGAAGAACAAATAATAAAATATGAAATGTTCCTCATATACAACATCAAACATCAAACACCATATGTAGACATGTGACTGAAGAGAAGGGGGATAACTATACATGCAAGCACATTCAACATAAGTGTCAATGTTAAAATGCACATTATACAACTCATTGTGCATAAATCCTCATATGTTTTGTATTCTGACAGGAGATTATCTGTTAAGTTCACATCTTTAGTTAAAAGAGAATATTCACCACCATGTCAAATACATAAATGCATGTTCCCCTCAGATATATCTCGAGTTCATACAAAAGCTTTTATTACATGGCTTAGTTGAATACGTAATTCTGATTGGTCAATTTGGACTCTCCAGAGGTGGTTAATTCTTGCTAACAGATCACTGCTGAGGAGAACAGACCGTTGCTAAGGAGGAGCAATCTGTCAATCTGCAGAAAGGAGTCGGGTAAATGTAGCTGTGAGCTACAAATAAGAATGAAATCGATAATGTGAACAAGTCGTTGGTTTATTAAGTAGAAAGCCGTGTTATAATCAGGACCCTGATCACCATGTCAGTGTTCTTTTTTCATTAGTGACGACCACATTATCCCTTACTTAATGACAAGTTTAGAAGGAACAAATGGAGGTGAAAATGTCCATCTAGGGCAGGGGTGTCCAACTCAATTTCAATCACGGGGCACATCGAGCCTCATCATGTCTCAAAATCAAAGATCAATATTTTTTAAAGGTGGGGTAGGTACGTTTCAGAAACCGGCTCGAGTGCACTAACATTTGAAAGTACACAGCCGAAAATAATCCGCCCCTTCCTTCAGACTTCCTTACAGAGCACCTCCTCCAACACACATGAACGCGCACATGACGTCAGCAGACTGGTGAAAGTGGCCGCCTGTTGCTGGCGAGTCATTGAAGTACTGCTGCAATGCACGCCCAATGACGGCACGCCCAATGAGGACACGAGATACATTTGTGCGTGCACGAGATGGAAGGCTGACAGACAGGGCGGCAATCCAATCCGTCCGGCTAAACGGATTGGTTGTACTTTTTACAGTATTACGGCTTCCACAGATGACATTTTGTATGGATTTTTTGTCAAAGCACTTCAGATATTCATTGCTATCGGGATGTTAAGAGCATTCCATGGAATATAACAAAAAGTGTATCTCGAGCCGGTTTCTCAAACTTACCTACCCCACCTTTAAGTGAATAATTATGTTTTTTGTTTTTTTTATATTCAAGCACTATTTAAGTGTCTATCATTTGAATCCAGATATAATATTTTAATTGTCTGAAAGCCAAGACTCAGAAAAACCCTGTTCCGGACCCTGCAGTGTTACTATGGTTAATATCAGCCTGTCAATCATTATTTGAAACTCAACAAGTGTTTTATCGTCTGAATATAGCGAGAAGACGTTCATACTCTGAGAGCCAAGACTTCATTTTTTTTAATCAACCAAAAACCTGAAATGACCGTAACGCACGTTATTGTAAGATAAATCCATGTGTGTCTCTGAATCAGCCGTAGCCACACTGACTGACTCTGACAGAGCGGGTCATTCTGTCTGTTAGTTCTGGGACCTGTCTTGCTTTGGTTGGTGGACCGTACTTCCATAAAGCAGGATTTCATCGTATGATAAACTCATTATATTCTGCGAGCTCTCGCTGGCCACACAAAATGGGGTGTAGGGCCAGATCCGGTCAGTGGGCCTTATGTTTGGCACCCCTGATCAAAGGTGTCATAATTTAACTTCATTTTGCAAACCCTATATTTAAGTCAGATATTGCGAGCACTTTACACTGTAGTGAATGGACACTTAGCAGGCTGGTGCTTCTCAACACAGAAGAGGAGTGTCCTTGTTCTGGCTTTATATTCAGGTGCAGCCCCTCAGTATCTCTTGGCTCTGTCTGAGGAGGACCTCTGAGTTTGAAATAGTCACTTTGTTTTCTACCCTTGAGGGTGATCGTGAAGATGCACTACATTTTTTTATTCTGTTTTGAGGCATGGGAGCAATTTCCTCCTTAAAACCGATTTTGATAACACCAAGGACGCTCAGTGTCTAATCTATTAATTAGATAAATACCTACAGGACCTGTAGAAAACGATTTTGTCACGACATGTTCAGAGGTGTACATCATCTCACCTGATGTTTTCCCATTAGGAGCAATGTGATAGTGATGGAGGCACAGAGGGTGGATTTGAAGGCTACCTGTTTTGGAGCAGATGGGGAAGGTAGCGAGTCACCAGGACGGGCTGAACCATGTCGTCCCAGCCGAAGCATTGCATGATGGACTGGACCGGGTTGGGCTGAAGGTCCTGGGGGGCAGAGCCAGGCAGATCAAAGGCCAACAGCGTGAAGCCTGAGGAAGAGGGAATTTTTTCAATTGAGTTTCAATGACTAGAAAGTGAACACATACATGGTTAAAAGTGCAGTGTCATTTACTGTATGTGGGCACCAGAGCTTCGTTTCTCTGCACAACTGTTTCATTTCTCCCTCAGAGCATATTTATTTAATTCTTATATTCAAACGGTATCTTATTTGATTCTATCTTTTTATTGCACATTCGTACTTCTTATGTTTATATACATATGTATCTTTTAAACATCCGTCACGCATGAGTATTTCTGATTCTGACAGATTCTGAAATAAGGCCAACTCTTATCTCTTATTGAATATAAATATTACACAATCTCTAGGCATTTAACCGTTTTTATGGGTGTGCTCAAAGTTTGGTAGGAGAAGGCAGTAGGATGCTTTTTTAATAGAAAATGGCCACAAATGATACTCTGTATGCAAAAGTATATCATACAGTATGTGTGGTGCTAACTCAGGTTACCCTTAACTCTACACTAGTAGTGTGTACAATTGTTCTATTAATTTAGACATGTTCTGGTGACGTGACATTATGATTATGATAGATCTACTTACTCTGCCTTAGTTTTATTTAATTTGTTGTACTTATTATAAGTGTGATGATTGAATGTCTTGTCTTGTGTCAGAAGAATGGTTGTTACACAGTTATAAATAATGGGATACCTAAATAAAGTAAAGTGAAGGTGCATGTTTGAGACTGTATATCAAATGTGTGTTGCACTGAAAAACATTTGATGTATAGATATTTCTTAAGTTAGGATAAGCCCCAAACTCCTGTTGTGGTTCGGACTCTAGTCTAGTCTGTGGATTCATGCAGGGAGGGGCCAGATTTCTTTGGTCCGATCAAAGCTGTAGTAGGCATGTGTTCATTTATGTGCCCTTAAAGTTCTCTGCTGTGCAGAACTCTGGCATACACTGAAAGTGATCAGTTTCAGTCGTCACAAATCTATTTTGGTTGGAGCATTGTCCAAAACTCTTCCCTCCACCCTGTCCTCCCTCCACTCACTGACCTGCAGCAGCGTCTGCCAGCTGTGCGGGGGGGGGTCTGTGAGAGGCGTAGGCTGCGCAGGAAGGAGAAGAAGTGCGCCCAAAGTGCTGCTGCTACCGCTAGGTGGCGCTCTTTCACCACACTGCCGTTACCCGGAGCCCAAGCCGAGGCGGGGGCTGACTGGACACTGCGCTGATGGACCCGCCTTTGAAGGACACACAAACACAAAGAAAAGCAGATAAACAAATCTATCAGACACAAAAAAATCCCAACCCTCAAATCCTTCTGCTCCCTCCTTTCACTCCTTCTTCTTCTCCATGTGTCTCTCCTGGGGGATTACTGGGTGCGGCGGTGCGCTGCAGTGTGGCGCAGAGCAGGGTGGATGTGAAGGTGGGGAGGATATTGTAGGCATAATGCTGATCCCCTGTACACAGACTACACCTTGGCTGATCCCCGGCCCCAGCCCCAGCAGCCCCAGCCCCAGCAGCCCCACAGTGGCTGGCATTAGCCCAGATAAGCAGCTGAAGGAGCTGTAATCTCATTTAGACTGGAGATGATCCTCCTGTCCCCCTCGAACGCCGCATGGGGGGGTGTTGGAGAAGGAGGAAAGGACAGAGGAACTAGTAACCCCCCCATCCTAAACCACACACTCTTGTCTCACACACACACACACACACACACACACACACACACACACACACACACACACACACACACACACACACACACACACACACACACACACACACACACACCACACACACACACACACACACACACACCACACACACACACACACACACACACACACACACACACACAGCAGCGCCTTCCCTTCCAGCAAGGTTGCATCTATCCAGAGAGAGCTGAGACAATCGATTAGAGTCTGAATTCATTAGCCTCGTTACTACTGCGGAATAGGCCTTTCACACCCATCAACCCTCATTGTACAAGACATCATCAGAGACCCCATTTAATCCTGCTCACTGCGGCTTCTTATGATGTGTACACACAAACACACACTCAATGCCAACACACCATTAGGGACCCTGTTTAACCCTTCCCCTGGCAGCAAAGAGTATACGAACGTATCAAATAAAATGTAGCATCCTAAAAATGACACATCAAACCCACATTTCTCCATATATCTCTATTTAAAAGAATAGGTGTAACTGCATTTCTCATAAGTAACCTAGCAGTAGTTGTCCTTGACTTTGAAAAATAAGGCCTAATTTCCAGTAAACGGTCTTAACGCTCACAAAGGAGAACTCTTCACAGGGAGGCTTTTTTTTTTTACCAAGCCAAGGTGATAGGGATTACTTGTTTGTTCCAAAACACAGATTCCGCATGGTGCGCCAATGCCAGCTCACCTCATCGAGCGGCGACACCCTCCACACTCCCACAGGAGAGGGTCATGGGAAGGAATTAAACGGAGGAATTAGGCCTGGGACTGGCTTCCTGCCTCAGCGCCATGGCAGCGGCTATCAAGAGTTGAGCGTCCGGGCCCTCCGCTGCCTCGCCGATTGGCAGAATAATTCTCTTAATGTGTGCGGCTCTCAGAAGACATAATGATGCACAGGCGAAATTTGCCAGGCTACATAATTGCCCATTAATTGTGTCACAGAAAAGGCATTAATCACAAAGAGATTCCGAGAATTGCCAGGATGAACAATTATGTTTAATTTGGTGGGACGGATTAGGAAGAGAGAACATGGGATTTTTTTATTTGGTTAAATGGGTCAGTGTGGTCCGGGCCATAACACAGGGGGCCCTCTGGGACATCTTTCCTTCTTCTTACTCTCTCTTCTTGGCCATTAATGTGCAAATGTGTGCCCTCCAACCCCCGAGATCTGAGATGGGAAGTTTGGGAATTAGCAAAGATAACGAGATGATATAGGAGCCCGGCGTTGGAATAAGAGAGGCGTACACTTAGGTTAATGCTTCACTTGTGGTGTGTGGGCAGGTTTGTGTGTGTGCACGGAGGAGAGGGTGGAACGTATACACTATAGAATTAAAGCAATCATACACCTACATGAACACTTAACTTCACAATGTCCTTATTCTGGTGTTTCAGCTCTTGTATTAACCTTTTGTAGGCTGTGTAGGTAAAAAGTGAGTTATATTTTATGCTTAGGTAAGCCCTTCTAAATCTAAATAATGTTTTTAAGAAATCACGTTACTATAAAAAAAACGTGGAATATGTACTTACTACGACTGAGGATGAAACCGTGATGTCTTTTCAGAACAGATTTAGATGTGGCTTCTGGCTCAGGTTTGTTCTTTTCTTTCCCCACCTTTTATCACACATTTTACAATAGATTATAGATGAGCGCATTTCTGCAAGTTGTCATAACAGACACAGTTAATGACCACCTGGTAAACATAGCAGAGCATTTAGCATCTATAGAGCCATATATTTTCTCTTAGGAGTTGTTTGAGACCAAAACAGAGTTTAAAGGAGCGTGAATGTTGAGTTTATTTTGACCAAGTAACCAGACAAATGACTCTAAATGATTAAAATAGGCAAGTGTTTGCTATAACGACCTTAAAAAAAGTCACAATATGTAATCATTGAGTTTGAAGCTTGCTTAAATAAATGCAGCATTTGCATTTGAACATTTACAACAACGTTCTTGGTCACTTACTTATATGACTTTTTAGTTCAAAGAAAGTGGTCTAAAAGTAAGGAAGACAATAAGTATTATTTAAATGTATTTCTAGTCCTGGTACTTGATTTGATTACTTTCTAGGAGAAATTCATTGCATTGTGTTTCTTTGCCAAAGTTGTGCACACACTGGGAATATGGCTAAATTAAAGCTATGAAGTCATTGTCTCGTATTTCAAAAAACATCATTAACAAGTTTAAAGTAATAACTCACTTCTTGCTATACTTCTTACGTGTGATAATTATAGTTCATTTGAAAGAGTTGTTGCAAACGGTGACACTAACACCAGATTTAACTGAATCTCTCCGGTGAGAGCATCATTCCTCACTCCATATCCTCCCGGTCTCACCTGATTTGTGTCTACCCCCCCTCCTGTCCCCACCTCCACATAAACAGACACTGTTCGCGTTGTGACTCTCTGACCTTCAGCCGGGGTCGATCATGTAACCGACACCCGTGTCCTACCGCTGAACCCGTCCTGACCATAGTCTCTCTGCCGCCATTCCCATGACGACAGGAGGGTCCATGGAGGCTCCCTTGGGCCTGTAACTCTACTCAGAGCTTCACCAGCACCTGGTGAGGGTGACACGGGGGCCACTGGGTCTACTGAGACTAACAGGGGCCTCAACGCAACACAGGACGCTTATTCTTGCTGACAGCACAAACCACCTATTGTCAGTATGAGAAGAGAGTGACTCTGGGATGGCAAGAGCAGAATAGATCACTATCCTCTGCTGTAGCCAGTTGTTAATAGAAGCTTAGTATGGACTGGGCCAGAAAAAAACTGGTCTGAAAATGTCTACTATCTGTGAAGGTGCGGAATCATTTGAGAGACTGAGAATAAGATACCTTGGAGCTGGAGAGTATATTTCCATCAGCTGTCTCACCTGAGCTGGGAGAGGACGATCTGCAGGAAGCCCAGGGCAGAATTCAGCTCAGAGAGGTGGCACGCAGGCAACAGCCAATCAAAACCTTCGTTGAGCAGCTTCTCCTCCGATAGGTTGAGGCTGCTGCTCGTTTCAAACACTTCAGCCACGCCCTCCAGGTAGGAGCCGAGGGGCCCCCAGAGGGCGAGCCTACGAGACGCATCTGTGGTCTTATCGTAGAACTCTTTGGCAGTCTCATTGAAGGAGGAGGCCAGCCAGCCAGCCTGGGCTCCAACATCCAGACCCCTCTCCTGGGAAAAAAAGATTGAAAGAAGAATAACAAATTAAGTTTGATCTGGTGGAATTTTTACACCAAAAATATTTTGTTGTGTGCAAGGCTCGCAACAAAACACTTAAGGGATAATGCAATGAAAAAACAACCCGATAGGGTGAACAGGATCCCAACACAAAAGGGACGGATATTGAATCACCCTGAAGGGTTTCCCTTAGTGTTTACTTCCTGTCTATCTTCTTCTGCTGTTCCCTTAATTGTTTACTTTCGATTAATCTTTTTCTGCAGTTCCCTCTAGCGTTCACTTCCTGTCCATGTTCTTCTGCTGTCCCCTTTAGTTTTACTTCCTGTCTATCTTCTTCAGCTGTTCCCTTTAGTTTTGACTTCCTGTCTATCTTCTTCTGCTGTTCCCTTTAGTGTTCACTTCCTGTCTATGGCTGCATCTCACTTCTCTTATTTTTTATTTCCTCGCTCCTCGGGCTCAGTATCACCGGAAGTTGATTTTTCTGCGCCATCTTGAGTAGCGTCCCATGGGCCTTATTTGTGCCGAGGATCGAGGAGCGATAACGGAGGAGCGATAACCGGTGAAATCCTCAGACACTCGCCCCGCCCCCTTACTGTGTATCGCTCACTGATTGGACGATGCACTGATCTAATGCTTCTTGACATGAGAGCAGTTTCCCAGCGGAGTGAAGAAAACACATGAAACTCACTGGGAGTCACTACAGTGTTTTGTTTCAACAAGTAATGTATCATTTAGTAAAAAACATGTGATATATCTGAACAACAAAGTGGACAATCCAATGAATGTTAATCTAACTGGGTTTTGATAGATAACATATCTCTTTTTCTTCTCTCAATCATTTTCATTTTGTTCTCCAGCTTTTCCCTTTAGTGTTTACTTCCTGTCTCTCTTCTTCTGCTCTTCCCTTTAGTGTTCACTTCCTTTCTATCTTCTTCTGCTCTTCCCTTTAGTGTTCACTTCTTGTCTGTCCTATTATGCTGATTTCTCTATCGTCCATCTATCTGCGTCTTTTAACCTCTTCCATGCATCCCCAAAATATAAAAAGGGATATTGTTTTTTTTTTAACATCTGAATTAAATGAGTGGTACTTCTCTCTGCGGATTGGTACTGTATATCGTCCTAAGTTCAGCGCGTCGTTAGCAATGGTCTGCTATCTTGAAAGAGCAGATCTCTGAATTTCCTAATTGACCAATCAGAATCGAGTATTCAACTAAGCTGTGTAATAATTACAGATACAATTCCTGATTGATACCTGGAATAACAAGAGCAGTGCTAGCTGTCCCCTCCAGACCAGGGTGCGGTGCCCGGGGGGGCAGTTGGAGGGAAGGTAACCCAGCAGCTCACAGGCTCTGCTGGCCACGTCCTCCAGCTCCATTTGCCTGGCCACCACCAGGAACAGCAGCAGGAAGTTCATGAGGCCAGCCTCTGGAAGCTCCTGCATCTTCTTAGAGGAGAACTTGGAATAAATCCTTGAAACATAAGAGAACAGAGAGAGTTCTTGAAACGTGGCAAAAGAGATGGTCTACTACAGCACATTCAATAATAAAGTGGCTGTTCCAGCGTTTCCATATAGAACATTTGAATGCACCGGACACATTTAAGAAATTCTGGTCAATTATTATCTGTGTTTATTATGAAGCTTGAAAACAATTGATAGGATGTCTGAGTGACCTCATCAGGGCATGTAGATGTATCTTTAATGGAAAAGTATATACTTTTTCAAATAAACCACGTCCTGTCAATCGACAAAAACTGTACGGTTTTATACAATATCACTTAATATGGGGCAACAAAATGGTTCTATTGCTCGAAAAGGAATTTGTTCTTACTTCCACTTACCAGTTCTACAGAGGTGTTTTGTTATTCTAAAACATCCGACTCAAAATGCTGACTAACTGAACTTTCCACCTCCACTGTGCATCCCAGCACCTGCCTCCATCGCCCTCTAAGCTCTATGCGTGTGTGTGTGTGTGTGTGTGTGTGTGTGTGTGTGTGTGTGTGTGTGTGTGTGTGTGTGTGTGTGTGTGTGTGTGTGTGTGTGAAGGAGAGAAAGCTACAGAGAGCGTAAGCAGGATCTAACAGCGTGCCGGGTGGTTCTCTCACCCAGCACGCTGTTAGATCCTGCGGGCACTGTGGAGAAATGCCTTTAAAGATCATGTTAAATGTCAGAGACACTCAGACACGCAGCAGTAGGCGCTTGGTCCCTCTCTCTTCAGCCAAACCAATTTACTGCAACACCAGAGAGGGATCAATAAAACCACACGCACACATGCATTGCCACACATCCTGCTTGCTGTTTGCTTGCCTGGCAGGAAAACACAAAAGGCAGGAGCCCCCCTTCCTCTTTAAACACTACCTTCCCAAACACAGATGCAGCCCACACAGGTGAGTGGAGCTGCTGTTTGGGTCAAAACACAAACCGCCAGCATCCCAGGACAAACTCGGTGTAAGAAGTATGACGGATATAAAGAAGTGGATAAAAGGAAAGAGGAACTGAGAGGGACCAGGTTAACATCTTCACAGATAAAGGAGGAGGAAGCTGAGCGTGCAGTGTGTGTGTGAGAGGAGGGAGATTTAAATAGATGAATGGGTAATATCTAACAGGGATATAAGCAGCGCGCTGGGAGGCAGCAGGGAGGATTTTCTGTGTTCTCCCAACCTGTCTGTCTGTTTGTTTATTCCAGACAGCTTTTTTTTCCGGAGGCAAGCAGATGCTCCTAACTCCCGGCGTTGGAGATCAACATGCTCGCAGTCGATCCCATTAATGCGGTCGGCGCGGGTGTCCCGCAGAGCCCGGCCAGGAGTAGGAACGCTGCCGAAACGCTGTTGCAATACACGCCTCCTGAGGGTGGGGGGGGGAGGAGGTAGTGGTGAGGGAGGTGGAGGAAGGGGGGGATCTGGACCTGTCCCAGCCCAGCCTGGTGGTTGCCAGACTGCCTACCACCCACATCTCCCCGCCCCCCCCCCCCCTGCTCCCCTCTCTATCCATGTTGGAAACCAACACAGCTTCGTTAAGGCGAATTAACCGCCACGCTCGTTAGCTAATTAGCCCCCATGTCTGCCGTGCTACTGAGCACATTCCAGACAGAGGGAAGTCATTAGGCGGATTTATCTACGGCTGCCTCTCTGGCACTCAGCCGGCCCGGGATATAGGATGGTCCAGCGCTCGGTTCTGATGTTAGCTGGTGGTCTCTTATTTCTTACTTTCCCCTCACAAAGGCAAAATTCTTCCTCCATCTAATGGCCTCACACACTCCTCGCCACCAAGTCACCGCTCTAAGGAGCAGGTGCAGTGTGTGTGTGTGTGTGCATCCCTAGGAGGCTTCTTGGCTCTGGTCTGTGCTGAAGAGCAGGTGGTTGACTCCTGAGACACCTGGTCCACTGGGGGGCCTGAGTAAATATCAAAGAAGCGCTGGGAGACTGCAGTGCACCTGGCACGCACACAAACAAGACTGAAATGCATGATGGTGAGCAAACACACATGTTGTTTGTGTATTCATGCACCTATACACACACACAAATCCAAACAGCACACTTAACACATCACACATTAGAAGATCAAGGGGAAAGGGAATGCTACAAAGCCTACTCCTGATTATTAATCATTTCTCACAGCTTCTGTTCCATGTTTTCATCTTTGTATCTTCTCTTCCTGCACAATAATACACACTGGATATGGAGTCAACTGCCTGGCCTTAAGACCTACTTTTCATGATGGAAGAGAACGTGAAGAAGTACAAAGCCTCGCAGCCTTCTCTCCGTGCTCACCTTCCTTTGATCTGTCTCTGTGGGGCCCCCCCCGCCCGGTCCTGGGCAAGGCACAGGGCCAGCACTCGGAGGAAGAGGTGGAAGGAGTTGGCTGAGCGGTAGAGCTGGGTGTGTCCTGGAGAGTGGAGGGGAGCGGGGGAGCAGCAGCTGCGGGCCTGCTCGAACAGAGCCAGGGACGTCTTGCACAGGGTGCCCATGCCAGACACGCCGAGCCAGGGTACAGTGAAGGAAGCGCTCTGGGGTGAAGGGACAGAGTATAATATAGAATGCAAGTGTAAAGACCTATGTAATAACTTCATAATACATAATAGTGTCAAGCAAAAAAGCAAGTTAGCAAGTGAACAAAAAACTATTTGGTTATCAATTTGTTTTCATGTGTGATCCAAATGTTACTGTGTCCTGTGTTTAAACATTAAGAAAATATGCCAAAATAACAAATCTTAGTAACTTAAAAAAGAATACGTTTTGACCGACAATTTGTTTGTTGTTGTAATACACTTTCTGGCCACAAGAGGCAGAAGTGCACCACTAACCCATTTACCCAAAAGGATTAAGGCAGATGAGATCCGATTAAAATAAATGTTTAGCCAAAAATAGAAATGATATTCATTTCACATAACTAATACAAGATATGCACCATGTGTTTACAGCAGAAAGGGCTTTACCTCTGCATCTTCTAGCCTACGTTAATAGCAAACACAAAATATATATCACAAACTTTTTTCCCCACTTGTTTTACAAATCTATAACAGTTTAAGGTTCATTTAGAGATTATTTAGGTAAAAACACTTAAGTTATTCCTAAATACAGGAGAAAACTATTAAGATCAGACTATTCACTTATCATCAGATAAGCCATACATGCATCTAAGAAATAACCTCTTACTTGCTTACATACAGTAAATGATGCAACATATTGAGTGTGTTCGACTGTTATCGTCTGTTATACACCGGTCAGTGCGTCCTCACCAGATTCCTGCTGTAGTAGTCCCAGAGGGTGGAGACAGCGCTGGTGCTCGGGTCCCACAGCAGACAGACACTGAGACAGCAGTGGACATGCATCCTGACCTGCTCCTCTGCTACACCTCCCTGTTATTACACACAGACACATACCGCTTAAACATACGTTTTCTCATTGGGGTTTCAAATGCATGTATGAAGAGAAACAGTGCTGACCTTGGGCTTACAGGACAACTTGAGCAACTCTTCCACAAAGGTCCAATTTTCCCCCAGATGTTTCTGTAAGAGAAGATACAAAAAGTTGATACATTTAAAAACATTATCCACTAACACGTGTTTTTTTAACCTAGTGTATATATGGGAATAAATGCTAAAAATAACAAGTCACCTGAAATAAAATGTAACACTGAAGTAGACCATTAACCTATTTAAGTATAAAATAAGTGAGCTATCATCAGTCTCACTTATTTCTTTGTCTTAAGTAAAGTGTCTCTTTCCATCACCATGTCTAGTTTCAGCACCATTCTTTATTTAAGGGTCAAGACAAATGAATCCTCTTTTAGAACTGCATAATTCTCTTAGATGACTCGAAACTACAACTTCCGTCCATCATTTTGTCTTTGAATTACACTTCCTGGTTAAAAAGAAATGCACCAACTTACATTTGAGGTAAAAGACAATGTGTGCAGTGCAATGTGATCGTCTTACCTCGTGCTGGAGAGTGCCGCTACGACTGTACTGCCCCAACATGGCCACATGAGTGAGCAGCCACCATGTGAGTCCCAGAGGGTCCTTACAGTGCGTGGGGAGCCCGCTGAACTGCTCTGCTGCTGGCTTCCCAGAAACCAGGGGCCTCAACAATGAGTTCATGTAGCTCCAGAAGGACTAGAGAGAAACACACATTCAGTTAGCATGGACAGTTTATTTGATGTTATTGTGAACATGTGTGTATTTGCATTAGGGCTGAACGATTAATAGATTTTAAATCGAAATCGCGATTTGTAATGATGCGATTATCAAATCGCAAAGCCTGCGATTTTTTTTAAACTTTTTTTTTTCAATTTTTGTTTTGTTCTTCTTGTGTGTCAGTCATCCACACCAATCAGAAGTGCTGTGCTCCACATGTACCAGCCATTGTTAATCAATCAGAAGTGGCCCATGATAGAAGGTGATAGACAGATTGATCCAATCACCTGCCAAATATTTTTGAAAGTGCCTGCCCTTTTCCAAATGGCTTCCAATGGAGCTTTAGATGGTTTCTGAGTCAGGTTAGTAATGCTCCATCACATGTTTCTATTACAGGGTGAATCTTAAACTGAAGCTTGACTTTAAAGCAACCTAACAGAAGTTTCATGTAAGTTTAGTTCTTTCACTCGTAGCTCGGGCTGCGGGGGTGCTAGAGACGGAGTTATGGCCGCATTTTACAATAAACTTCCGTTGGGTCGCTTAAAAATAAATATCGCAATTCGAATCGCAATATTTGTCAGAAAAATCGCAATTAGATTTTTTCCCAAAATCGTGCAGCCCTAATTTGCGTTACCTGTGTGTGCAACACTTTGTTCCTGTACTCCAGCAGGTGCATGAGCAGGACCCACAGCTCTTTGGTGCAGGAGCAGAGGTAGTGATGGCTGCTCAGGGCCTCCGTAGGCCTCACCTAGAAATCAACAGGATTCATTTAGCATAGTTAGCTCCCAACTGCGGCACTGTTCTACATAAACGCATTGGGGTCTACCACGTACCTGATAACAAGCAGTGGTGGCAGGTAACTAAGTACATTTACTTAAGTACTGTGCTTAAGGGCACATTTTAGCCCCGTATACTTTACTTGAATAGTTTCTTTTCATGCTACTTCCTCCTGTAACTCAATTCAATTGAAAGGGAAATATTGTACTTATTTACTTTACTACATTTATTTTACAGCTTTAGTAACTTTACAAATGATCCAGGTGATGCATGAAATCAAGAGGTTTTCAAATATGGTAGTTTGTTATACATTAAACAAACCAATACAAGAACAGCGTAGTCAATTACAGAATAAACTAGTTTAGAGATATTTTATCGAATCTATCAACATTATTTTATTATTATAATTGTCTTTTAAGCATGCTTTTAAGTTGTTGTTTTTTCTGCATAATGACACTTTTCTGTTAAATATGTATAATACTTTTACTTAACTAGGTGACATTTCCAATCCAGGAATGTATATTTTCAACAAACACTGCATAAGTATACAGCAAGCAAAACATTTTAAAATATAATTATTATCATTTTCCAGGGGAAAACCTTTTGTAAGTATGATGACAGAGGACACATTTATATTCTGTATGTGCTATCCACAGTTTCCATCCATATTCTATCAACCAAGCACTAAATGTTATAATGAACATATTATAATACCACAATTACATTTTTTTTTCCCAGTTAGAAAAGTACCCAGAAACACTGCTGCTACATCTCAACAGAAGCATGTAATGAGCTGCGGCCAGACGCCCACCTTGCTGTATTTGCCCATGGCCAGAACAGTGAGGTCACACAGCAGACTGCACAGGTGCTCCTCAAACAGACTGCTATCGGTCAGGTTCTCTCCCGTCAGGTTCACAAACTGGTGGGCGTACACCACCTGGCCTGTAGAGAGAAAACAGGTGAAGTTCCTAAAAGCCTGTTTCCATGATAATGAGCTGCAAGTCAGGAGAGTATGCCCACTGTGCAATCATTAAAACTGTATGTAAAAAGAGAGTCTCTGTAGCTGCAACAATTCCACATTTGCATGTCATTTTCCTCCCGTAAAACGTTTAACAATGCTTTCAATGGATTGGATTCAAATTCACAGTTACAATCAGTCTCTAAACTGTAATATAATACATGTCACATATTAATATCTTGGACACATACCTTGCATCTTGTGACTTAGTATGTGAAGGATCTCCAAGACCGACCAGTGGACGTCAAGATGAAGGTGCAACAAATGCCAAGAGGGAGGAAAAATCTGTGGGAGGGTAAATAGTAGACAAATCCACTGGAAACACTTTCTCAAGTTATATTAAATACCATCACATCTGGCTGACGCTGGTGATTATAAGCAGTGGTGGGATGTACCAAAGTACACTGACTTAAAGGGGCCCTATTATGCTTTTTGGGTTTCCCTTTCCTGTAGTGTGTTATATAGGTTTTTGTGCATGTAAATGGTCTGCAGAGGCTAAAATCACAAAGTTCCCACCAGAGGGAGTTTCTCTCCCACAGGAGTCATTCCTACAAACAGTTTATTTGATATCCTTTGTTCTGTAAGTATTTATTACATGTATGCCATCCACACTTGTGTAGCACATTCTTTAAAAAGCCCTATCTGCTTTAGAACAGAACCTGAAGCCGTCACACACACCTTTCCCGGGTTAGCTATAGTGAAGGCACTCTGAACATTGGCAGGCAGGTCTTTGAGCCGTCCAACGAGGAGCGTGATGCCAAAAACCTCCTCCAGCAGAGCGGAGGGGAGCTGAGCCTCCAGCTCCTCATAGGGGTGAGAATCACTCGTATCCAGGGAGCAAGTGGGTTCGAAGAATCTGAAAAAACAAAGCAAGGGACGTGAGGGTCCAAAATAGACCTAGAGAACCAACATTTCCATTACTGGTAAACTTAATGTAGATGTACCTGTGCAGGAAGACCTTTACATACTGGAGAAATGAAACACACTGCTGTCTCAGGTCCTCGGCTTCATAGTGGAGGTTGCCTGCTTGACCTAAACACATGACGGATGTTGTTCCTTAAACTTATGCAAAACAAGCACCACCTTATCAGAAACACACACGACTCAAACACTGGAAGTAGAGCTCATTATTGCAAACTCATTTGTTGGAACAGATAGCTGATTAATTAGTGTGCTAACTTCAGAAAAACAGACAATATCTTTATTATTCATTGCTTTTGCGGCTGCTTCCTCAGTTAATTAAACTAATCACCTGATATGCATGTATTGTATGTTGCATTGATTTGGTCTTTGGCCTTGAGCAAAGTAATTTTCCTGGCTGATATGTAGCTCACTGGTTACACCGACTGCCCGCCAATTTGAAAGGTCTTAAGTTCAAACAGAATTCAACAACATTATTTAAAGTTTATAATTTGAGGCGCCTAAGGGAGCAATTTGATATTCTCCAAGTGTAAAAGGATGCTAAACTCCAGCTACATTTTAAAACGAAAACATATGCAAATCCTGTTTACTCTACATACATTATGTGTTTGCCGATGTACAAACAATATATGCATCTTAAAAACATGTAAATACAGGCCTACTGTGTGGAAACAATTCTATCATAAGATATACAAATTAAAGCTCTGCCTGGACTACAATATTGCTGCACAATTCATTTACCTTTGATTGAAATTGCTATATGGACAAGTAAACTGTACAAATTGTAGCAAGTGCAGTATTTTTCGGATAAATGTGAAATGTTGACTACCTCTATCTAGTGTTGCAAATCATGTCCACACACAATTAGTTATTTTTTCAAAATCGTGCAGCCCTAAAACACATATTGCACAAACTTACCAAAGTCATGTGAGCTGGACTGCACCAAGGACTCCAGCCTGTAGACTTTCTGCCTGAAATATAACGAAGAGCCGATAAGACCATATATGTGAATGGTGGACAGAGTTTCAAATGACCTTTGCATAGGCTGTCTGTAGCAACAAAAATAAAAAATGTAAACTGGGTGAAATTTTTAAGTGAAATGAACGAAGATCTTTTCTATATCTTGGCTTACCTGAACAAACCAAAGAGTAGCTTTGTGGATTCCACCAATGCTGTCTCTGTGACCCAGGGGAAACCAAAGATCTCCACTGTGTCCGTTTCATACTCTGCGGGGGCCGGATCGAGGCGCAGCAGCAGCCTGCGGAGAGGAAACAGTCACATCTGTTACGACTTCGTTTACTTTTTTCTAGGACTTCTTCTGCCACTCGTTAAATGGGGAAAAGTGGCATTTCATTTTTTGTTCTCGCAGCATCAAGATCTGACCTTTGAAAGAAAATCAACAGAAGTGTGTGTTATTAGAGCATTTCTCTAGTTACTCAGGATAATCCAGAGAGTTGCTGAGGACAGCTTTCATTGGGACATTGGGATAACAGTAGTGGGAAAAACATGTTTTACGAAAGACAGTGACTCTACCGTTTCAGAGAGCCTCCGACAGCATAGCCATGGGGGGAGAGTGCTCCAGTGGGGTCCTCCTTTGTTTCAGAGCAGCAGAAGCATGGAGGACGAGCTGGAGTCATATCACAGAAGCTGTCAGGGGGGAAAGGAGAAACTGGAGGGGTGAGGGATTGGCTGAAGTCGTCTGCCATCCTGCCACTGTAGAATCAGTATCACCTTTAATGACAAACATATGAATTACAAGATTGTTCCCCAAATCCTAGGTAATGTGTTGCATCAGTTACAGAAAAAAAGCAGCTGGCATGCACATACTCTATGAAGAAGATGCATAGTAAACATGTGCATACAATATGTTAAATGCAAGTAGAAGACAGCTATTTTACGCAGGACATTACAACAAATCACACAAAAATACCTAACAGGTCAGAAAACTATGTTAAATCAAACAGGAGCTGACATTATTCAGCTGTTTAAATATGACGTTTTCTTCTTATATTAACAATCTGGCAATTGTTTTTGTTGCCTTGCTTCAAAACTATAGATGACATGCTAAACAACATAGCAAGCTAACCTTACTTCACAATGCATCCCACAGGACAGCAGTTGTTGTAATATAAAATGATCTATCTCTCTACAAGGTGTATGCGTTTGCCAGTGAATAATCCGACATCCTGATTTAACGTTTTTAGTAAGGTTAGTATCTGCTTATGAATGCAGAGTTAGCGTTAGTAAACCTACAAATCAGCATTCCTAATAGGGCAACTAAACACAGGAGCGCTCCGAGAGAAACACATCTTGTAAAACATTTACAACCTTGAATCCGGCTTCTTATGAAATGTTATATTCCGTAAATGTAAAGCAACACACAGTTCACATTGCTGTCAGGGCTCCGTTGTTTGGGTTTTCAGTCTCCCGCGCTTCCGCTTCACGCATGCGCTCACTCACCCTGCGCCCGTTGATTGGTCTGAAGTTTCAAAGTGGGCGTGACCCTGTCGAGTTGATCGACAGACAACAAGAGGGCTCACTGCCACGCGCTTCCTTCTTCGCATTTGTTGCTGCAGGTAGAGTGTGTTCATGCTCTGTACTTGTTTGACATGACTTATGCTTGTTTTAACGTCTTTATTTCTTAAGTTTTGTGAAAGAGGAAAGTCAACGTCTTCACTGCGAACTATTTTCCCTCTCCTTAGAATGTTATTACATTAGTTTAAAACGTTTTTGTTTAGTCTTTGTTTACAAAAATAGTTACAGGTGTACGTTTCATTTACACACAAATATATAGGCCATAACAGAAACCCGCGAAAACACTGCTCAGTCTAAAATGTCTATATGGTTGTTATTAAAGAAACGTGATAGCCTTTAGCACATGTAATAGATGTTAATGAAAGTGCTTTTATGTTTGACCACAGCACCTGCCCCATGACATTACTTTTTTTTTAGACATGTTAGTATTATTAGTCACTTGTTATCACCCTGCAAGGGTACTACTAAAATTATTACAGTGGTCTAAGTAGGATTTTATCCACGCTAACCCTAATTTCCATATGCAGATCTGTCTCTCGCCATCACACCATTTCTTGCATTCTAATGCATTCACACATCTTTACAAAGTCCCCCCGTTCCGCCACACGCCGTGGATGTGCTCGTTTTGTCGACTTACACTTCGTTATTTCTCCACGTTTGACTGGTCCAGTGAGGAGATGCACGGTATAGATTCAGTGTTTTGCATGCTCTAATTTGCACGTTTTATTACCAGGAGTAAGTGGACACAATAAAAATGGACGCGTCGGGAGATTTGGTCCTTTACGATGCATCGACCTCCCTCCCTGCTTTCAACAGGAGGCAGCCCGTGTGTGTGTGTGAAGGCTCTGTCGCCTGCAAAAGAAAGGTAAATGCTTGCTTTTTTTTCCTGTCACTACACTACAAACCCATTGAATCCTTTCTGTGCACCGTGGTGGTGCATGGAGGGGGTGAGGTCGTTTGAACCTGTTTATCCCCCCCCCCCCCTCGCCTTCTGATGTAGCCTCGTCTCCAGTCTGGATGCACTAGCAGGTTGACTTCAATATGAAACACACCACAATTCAAGACACAGGACTTTAAAATGTCATCACTATTAAGATGTGTTCCAGTCCATTCTCTGAATGCATTCCATGTTTCCTATGTATTATATTATCACAAGACAAGGAAGGGATTGTATGCCTATATTTGATATAGGGAGATTTTATTAGTAAATTACCTGACCTTGTCTATTGGACTACTGTTGCTATCACAAATGTCTGTCACTACTGACAGACTACTGTAGAAGCAATGTTGAAATGTTGCCCCTCTGTAAAATACATTATAGTAAAAGTAATACACGTCACAGTGTTGCCAGATTAGACCTCATTCAGGTTGTTAAAAGGTGGCGCTACACTGTGAATAGAAATGTCTTACCTGGGACAGTAGCAGAAGTGTAAGTAAAATAAAAGTTTACTGTGGCTCTGTTACAGTACATTCAGGTGCCCATAAGGCCTGCCAATTACTCAGCGGTGACATGACAAGGGCCTGGCAAACCTAAATTGAATGCAACCATTGTAAGTGACTTTAATAGTTACCCTTCTGCTTTCTATGGAGCCCTGGAAAAGACTAAGGTGGGGAAAGGTTATTATAAAAGTCAAAAATATCAATGAGTACTTCAACAAACAATCTAGATTGCAAGATAATTAAACAGAGTTGAACAAATGTTTCCATGGGTTTAACATGAATGTAACAATCAGAGGACTGAGTGGCCTCCTAGCCTACCTGAAAACATGTTCCACATGTTCCAAGCCAACTTTGACTTTTATTTACATTTTTATAAAACTACAACTAGCCAGGTGTAGTTTTGTCGAGTGCCGGGCTCTGAAGCCAGTTCGACACCATGGCCACACAGTGACATTTCAACAAGACTTATTGTTCTGTGCGTCACCAATTGTTTACTGATAAGCCATATATGAGACTCTAGAATGGAGTCTGAGTTGAGACTGAGAGATGTCGAAAACCAGATTGTTTCACAAGTAGCCTTGTTAAAAGCTCATTTCAAGTTAGTTTCAAGCTAAAGAGTTGATAGGTTGATAGCCAATAGGTTCAGAGATTGCATTTGGTCTAATGCGTTCCGTCTCTTGTGTTCTTCACACAGACTGTTTACCTGCAATTAACCAGAACCTTTTCAAACTTGACAGGGCAATATTACTCAGACTAAAATTGGAAGCCTGATCCCAATTAATACCAGCATCTTGTTTATAGAGATTATAAAGTCTTAGTTTTAACACACACGCACGCACGCACGCACACACACACACACACACACACACACACACACACACACACACACACACACACACACACACACACACACACACACACACACACACACACACACACACACACACCACACACACACACACACACACCCCCCAATAAGTGCCCCTTTTGCAACTATTTGTTGACCTTATGTAACCTTATTATAAAGCTTTGGTTTAGCTTTGGTTTAGGCCCAAAATACATTTCCTCCTGCTAAATGATGAACCATCCAGATCTCTCAGGTCTTCAGGGACTGGTCAGCTTTCTGTCCCTAGAGTCAGAACTAAACATGGAAAAGCAGCATTTAGTTATTACGGCCCGTACACACAGCAGCTTTTGGCGATTTGTCCACCGCTTCCAGCGCGTCTCCGCCCATTGACTTTGAATGGGGATGACGTCACTTTCCCTCGCTTGTCGCCGAACTGCATTGTGGGGGGGCGAGGCGAAGATTTCCAGGATTTCCAGGATGTTCAGGATTCCAAAGTTGAACAATGTTCAACTTTTGAGGCTGAGCTGGAAGCGACAGCCAATCAGATCCGTTTATGCAAATCTGACAGTTCAAGCGCTAGCCAATCAAACCGCGTGCAAGCTGGGAGAACCAGACCGCAGTTCATTTCTATATTCCACAAAAATGGAGGAGAAGTTAGTTTTTGCGGTAGCAAATCACCCGGTTCTTTATGACCAGTCCCTATTTACTTACCGGGATACAAACCGGAGGAACCAGGCATGGAGGGAGGTGGCAGAGACAGTGGGTGAAACTGGTAGGTTTTCGCTTGTTTGCGGATTTTATATCCAGTTTACTTCGTTGCTAGTTTACTTCGTTGCTAGCAAGCATAGACAGTATCATTAGCCAGCATGGAATGTAGCATACAATAGCACCATAAACATTAATCTCATAAATGTTAAAAATGTTAAAAAAAAGAAATAGTGGAGAAGAACCGGGGTTTTTTGCTTTGTATGTCGGGGGCGGGAGATTCATGTGATTGGTTGTTGGTCGCGAAATCCCCAAGCTTTCAGACACGCCCAGCTCCAAGATTTTCAAGATTTTTGAAAAGCTGCTGTGTGGACGTACCGTTATGCTCCAAATATCTGGAACAAACTCCCAGAAAACTGCAGGTCCGCTAAAACTTTGACTACTTTTAAATCCAGACTAAAGACTTTTCTTTTTGCCGCTGCTTTTAATTGAACTATTCATCTTAAACTGCACTGTAACTTTTATCCATGTATTTTTTCTTTTAATGTTTATGTTATTATCTTTTAAATGCCATTTTCTTAATATCTTTCGTTTTTTGTAAAGCACTTTGAATTGCCTTGTGTTGAAAGGTGCTATATAAATAAACTTGCCTTGCATTGCCTTATGTAATTCTGTCTGAAAATTGCAACTAGGGACAATATATGGTGAATGCATGCATGTTCTTTCTATAGGACACTTCAGATTTAGATACTATATTCCTGTCTGCGACGTTAACATTACTGTGGCAAATAAAAGGCCCGTCCACACAGCGGCGTGCGTTGAAGCTTCCAACGCTTCTGCCCATTCACTTTGAATGGGGTGACGTCACTTTTAGCCGAACTGCATTTTGGGAAGCGACGTGGAGCGTTGCTGCTGTAGCTGGCGTAGCTGGCGTCAAAAGTTGAGCAATGTTCAACTTTTGACGCCTCGACGGAGGCGTCAGCCAATGATATCCGTTTATGCAAATCTGCCAGTACAAGTGCTAGCCAATCAAACCGCGTGTATGCTGGGAGAGACTACGCAGGTCATTTCCTCATATTCAAAAAAATGGAGGGAAAATTCATTATAGCGGTAGTGAATCACCCGGTGCTGTATGATCAGTCTCTGTTGATCTACCGGGATACAAACCGGAGGAGCAAGGCATGGAGGGAGGTGGCAGAGACAGTGGGTGAAACTGGTAGGTTTTCGCTTGTTTGGGGATTTTATATCCAGTTTACTTCGTTTTAACATTGCTATTGCTTTGTATGTCGGGGGCGGGAGATTAATGTGATTGGTTGTTGGTCGCGTTGCTCGCAAAAAATCCCCAAGCTTCAGATACGCCCACCTCCAAGCGTCAACGCACGCTGCTGTGTGGACGCTCTAGAGCAGTGGTTCTCAAATGGGGGTACGCGGACCCCTAGGGGTACGTTGGAGTACTGCAGGGGGTACGTGAGATTTATTTTATGTTAATGAAAAAAAAAACATTTTTTAATTTAATTTAATTTATTCTACTAAAATCATACAAAAACGTATAATTCATACACACATGCATTTACACAAACTACTAATAGTAGTTTAACTACTTTATTCAAAGGTTTACAGTAATTCTGGATAATAAAATGGGAAAAATAAACGGGGTGCTCTCTTTTCCTCTCCCTCTCCTGACAGCCCGTCAGTCTCGTGCAGCTCGCTGAACCTGTAATAAGTGACCCGACTGTAAATAATAAATATATTTATAACTAGTTTAGCTAGTTCCAGAGTAGATAAACTAGCTAAGTGTGTTAGGTCTAACTCTAAGTGTATTTTTGCTCGGCTCAACGGTCCGTCACAGCGGCGGAGCTGTGATCATGCAGAGCTGCGTGTTCTCAGTCAGCAGCAGCTGATCGGATCTCTGATCTCTCTCTCGCGTCCGGTTAGACTTCACTCGCGTCTAAGTCCAAATCTATCAGATCTAGCTAGTTCTAGTTAATTATAAAACTGCCTGCTTATCAAAGGACACCTAAACAATAAGCGTTGCTTGGCAACGGCGTGTGGCCGCAAAGTATAGCGCAGCATTATGCATATGTTTATATGAGGGGTCAAAATCCCATGCTCATAAAATGCTACTATATTTGTTCTCTTCATTCCCCACGCCCCAAAATAAATAAATAAATATACCAATTTTAGGAAAAGTAACAAAGTTTTAGCAGTGTGGGTTTTATATGAACAGAGTTACACATATTTCAAAACGCGAAGTGTAACTGCAGGTGCCTCCCTGTCAGAATGACAAAGATCCTCAGTGAAGCTCAAGCCCATGTTTCTCACTAAATTGTAAGTACAATTTATTAAAAAGATCAGTTCAATGCAACTAATGTCGTCTTAGTGTTATTGCATGATGTTAAAATTGGTTTGCCATGAATTTAGTGATGGATTGTAAACATTTGAAGTGTAGCATTTAAGTGCTTCTCAGTTAGAAGGTTGATGTTTTAATAAATCAGACACTGATGGTGCAGCGCTGCACTGTACCTCTTTATATAGGCTTTTTTTCCTTAACAAATAGTTTTTGCGCTGATCAGGGGGTACTTAGCTGAATTTTTTTTCAAACGGGGTACATGAGTGAAAAAAGTTTGAGAACCACTGCTCTAGAGAATTGCAGGACGGCGACAAAAATGATAAAATGCACCGCTTAATGTCGCTGTTTGTAGGAAAGATGACACTTAATATCTCCTCAACTCTATACAAACACTTTTTGCAAACAAAAATATATATAAAAAAATATTTGATGTGCAATCAATATAATGAACAAACAGCATAAAAGTAACCCCATGCCTGAAGATTTGTATTACTTTGATCTTGGTAGTGGTAATTATCTTTTGTCAGAATAAACACGGTATAACAATATCAACATATTGCTTTCACTGTGTTTATTGTCCTGATGGACCAGCCAAAGACGTATGCCGTGCCCTCCTGGGACAATAAAGTTCCATACTGCTCTATTGGGAATGATTACTTGGACTCCAGTGAAATTATCTTTACTGCTTACCCCAAGGCCGTAACCATGGAGTCAACATTGGGGGGGACCAAAAATTTGAATACTAATTTCCTGCCATTCTAAAGGAAAATATATAAAAATTCACTAACACATGGGATACTTTAAAACCTGTCAAACCGTGGGGGGCAAAAAACAACACGAAACTGTTATTCACGAAACTGTATCAGAACTACAAGTTATTTACACAAAGAAGCTAAACCGGAGGGTTCATTAACAATACCATTACGAAATAAAATAATATAGTTTAGGGCTAACTAGAAAAAGATACCAGAACTGATGGAGGGCAAATTAAAACAGGACTGACCTGCTTGGAGCATCAACGCTAACTGAAGCTGGACTCGGACGTGCGACAGCGAAATACACCCCCCGTGTACAAAATAAAGGTATGCATAAATAAACAAAGGCGGAACCAATTTACAGATGAAAAGAATATATCATTTTGGTGAAAAAAATAAAAATGTTCAAGTATACAAATAACCAAAATAAAAAAGTTATAGAATAGCAATTTTATTTAATTTTTTTTATATCAGTTAGGCCAGGGGTCTGCAACCTTTTTGACCAAAAGAGCCATTTTGCTCCTTTTTCCAAACATTTTTTTGTCTGGAGCCGCAAAACATATTTCATAGCTTGATAACTTATAAAGTTGTATTTATTGTTATATCAGACAAAAACTACAGTTTTTTTGCATTTATTAGGATATTTATTACATTATATAAAACTGTTAACCTCTAATAAGAAACAAAGAACTCCTATAAGGAGAATTACAAATAATACACAGGCCTACTTTAAAATAAATTAAACACACACTTCTGCACATTTGAAGGAAACAAAATATAATTAAAATGGGCCCACTTTGAAATAAATAAAATATATAGCTGCACCCTAAAAAGAGTTAAAGGTAGAGTAGGTAAGAATGGGGAAACCAGCTCAAGCAGTGGCGTTGCGCAATATTTCGGGGCTCCCCCGCAGGTCGGACCATGGGGCCCCGCCCCCTCCCCTAAATCAATAATAGAGTGACATGGGATAGACATCCCGGCCACTTTTTTAAATGTTTATTTTTTCAGGCATCTTTTGTAAACAGTAGGCCTATAGGTCAGTAGGAACTTTCTGTATAAAGATACATCTGATTTAAACAGTATAGGGTCAGTAGGAACTGTATAATAATATACATCTGATTTAAACATCATTGACAAATACAAACAAGTGGCTGTGTATTTTTTGTAACATGAAGGTATATTGTAGAACGTTATAGCCTATCATCATTGGAGTTCACACAACGGAACGGTTCACATATATATAACATTCTGTATAAAAGAAAAGTAGCCTACAAATAAAACACATCCTATAGGCTACATAGAGGATGCAATCAGGAGCTGCTTTGTAGGCCTATTATTTTATACGAGCGCGTCTCCTGGCATTCTTCTGCGCAAAGTCCTGTATAACAGTCTTTAAATCTATACTGCGCGCGCGTCGGCTCTCAATACTAAGGACTGCTAACCCAGACAGTCTCTCTTGCGACATTGTGCTCCTCAAATATGTCTTTATTAATTTAAGTTTTGAGAAAGATCTCTCAGCACTGGCAACAGTCACGGATATAGTTAAAAACAATTTCAGTGCTGTGGCAACATCGGGGATACTTGGGAAAATGGACTGATTTTCAATGAGCAGGGTTTGTGCAAGGTCTTTGATTGTTCCACGCTCAATTTTCTTTATAGTAGGCCTAAGAGCATTACGGAGGGACAGGATCTGGAAAGGAAACTCGGCTGACAGGTCGTCTTTATACTGGCCTGATAAAGCACTTGCGGACTCAGACAGATCCTTGTCTGTTGCGCGCAAAAGTTCGCGGGGAAGCAGAAAAGAAAATCGCTGTGCAACTTCGCTCATTCCAACAAATCGATTTTTGAGTTGGGCAACGACAATATCGATATTTGCGTAAAATACCGCCACTCTAAAATGCTCCCCTGGGTCTTGGAGCCGCTGGTCATCGCAAAGCTCTGAAAAGTGCCTCTTTGTGCGTCTTGCGCGTCTGTCTTTGAAGAGACTGTGGACACCCCATGAGGATGCCAGGTCTTGCGCGTGCGCTTTTAAGCCATCAAACTCTCCTCAGAGTTGGGCAAGTGTATCGGTTGCGTTACCAAGCATTGCTGTCGCCTGTAAGAGGTCCACGTCTTTGCGCTGGAGAGCTTGGGACACAATGTTGACTGTTTCAAGGACCTTGCCCTGTATTACAGTCATTACAACAAACTCAAAGCTCTCCATGGCCTTTTTCAAGCCAGTCGCCTCGGCACGTTCCTCGCTTTTTTTGGAGAGCAAGTCTATCTTAGTTAGCGCTTGCATAATGTCAGCATAACGGAACCGCAATGATTGGACGGCGTCTTGTCTTGATGCCCATCGTGTCGGGCATAGTCTCTTCAGTGTAGGCTGGCCAGCCTTGGGCACTGAGAGGTGTGTTTCCAAAAGCTCCCATCGTTTGATGCTTCCACTAAAGAATACATATAGCCTTTCAACAGTGTCGTAGAAGTCTTTTATCTCAGGTATATTTTGGCATGCATCATTGAGTACAAGGTTTAAATTGTGCGCAGCACAATGAATGTACACTGCGTTGGGCTCTTTATCCCTTATGCGTTTTTGTACACCGGAGTAGACGCCACTCATATTGCTAGCCCCGTCATATCCTTGTCCGCGGCACTTCCCAATTAGTATCCCCTTTCTCTCCATCGATTCGAGAATTTCTCTCTCTAGACCTGCAGCAGTTTGGTCTGTGACTGCATGGAAGCCCAAAAAACTTTCGTTTATTTTCACCTCTGTAGGGTTTCCATTTTCATCATTTGCTATAGTAACATATCTGAACACTTGACTCAGTTGGTCTACTTTGAAATGTCCTGGGTAGTATCCATTATAATCGAATAGAATTCTGCATTCTGTATGTCTGTAATGATTGTGTCCTGCACTTTTTTCGATAGCAATGATAGCAGTGCACCTTCTTTTTACTTTCAATAAGCCTTTGCAGAACTGGATCATAACGTGCCATAAGTTCTATGGTAGATAAGAAATTACCATTATCTATATCACCTATTTTCTCTCTGTGACCCCGGAAAGCAGAGTTGCGAGAGGCCAGTGTTAGTGTAACATCAGTTATTCTGGTTAGGACCTCGGTCCAAAACCCCACCTCTCTCTTAAACTCAGATGATATTTGCACGTCAATGGTCAGATTATTTTTCCACGTATCATACACGACACATGCTGCCAAATGAGAGCGAGATAATTCGTGTTCCTTAATCTTTTTAGAGAGACCCTGCCAATCATTTATTCCTATTCTCCACGCTTGGTGGAGGTGATGGGCAGACGGTCTGTCACCGAACAGCCAGCACTGCTCACAGTACACCCGGTCCATAGATGGCGAGTAACATAGCCACTTGCGCGGAATTCTACATCCAATTTTGGAGGTTTTGTTATAGAACTCTTTTGAAAAGCACCTTCCCTTCCCATCCCTTTTGAATGGCCCTTCAGGCTTGCATGGCCCGTTATTCAGAATGTACCGTTTAACATCATCGTCTTCTAAATCTACAGGAAATTTCCCCCTATCAGTAGGGTATTCAGTCACAGAGTTGTCGCTGGCCAACGTGTCCCTGGGGTGGGTGGGAGCTGCTGTCACTGTCGGGGCACGGATAGCTGGCTGGGCAACCTTGGCTATGTCTGAACTGGCCTCGGAGGGGCACAGCTGACTTCTTGCTGACCTGCAAAAAGGAACGGATTATATTCCAATTCCAATGTAACCTGTAGCATACTGACTCGTACTGTTTATGGCGATTGGCGAATAAAACTTTCTATTATTCTAACCTGTCTCGAAGCGTGAGGCACGACTAGCTGGCTCGGCTGTAACGGGGCTGCTGGGCTGTCTGCCTGGACTCGGAGCTGACGGCCGGGGGCCGGGGGGGGGGGTTGCTAGCGGTCTATCTGCAGTAACGTTAGAGTCTACCTTTGCTGCCTGCCGGAACAATTACGTTATTTTAGGTAGTTTTGCCCTCTCCTGTTCGGCTTTCGCTCTCATTTTGCTTTTCTGAGCACCGCTTAGGTAGTGGCGCTTCATTTTTCATGTTTACCGGCAACGCAACTAATGAACGTTATTTATATGAGCAATGCTTCCCGCTTTGTTTTGAACGCTGCCCAGCCTGCCAATGAACATTAGTTATCAGCCGGCTAGCCCTATCGCAGGTGAGCAAATAATTATAATGATACACTGTTGTACTACTACAGGCAGCGTACACATGACGTAGCAACATAGAAGGGAGGGGGGGGCCCCGCCCTCTGCGCCCTGTTCCCGCGTTACGAACTCTAAGAGGATAGCCTACAGGGGGGGCGGGGCCCCCTAAGCTCCCGGGCTCCCCTGCACCGCGGGGGGTGCGGGGGCCTCCGCTACGCCACTGAGCTCAAGTGCGCTAGAATTTGAAAGTACACAACCGGAAAAAATATGCCTCTTCCTTCAGACTTCCTTACAGAGCCCCTCCTCCAAAACACACGAACGCGCACATGACCAATCAGGGCACGAGATAAGTTTGTGCACAGATGGAAGGCTGACAGGCAGGTAGGCCATCCAGTTACTTTAGCTGGGCCGGCTAAAATGATTGGTCGTGCTTTTTACAGCGCTACGGCTTCCAGAGATAAAAATGTTTATGTATTTTTTGTCAAGCATTTAATGTATTCATTGCTATCGGGACGTTAAGAGCATTCCATGGAATATAACAAAAAGTGTTTTCTGAAATAAATTACATACCCCATTGAATTATGACTGAAGATCGTCAGCTGTCTTCCTCTCCCGTGTTGTTCCTCGATACGTAAAGGCTGCAGCACCTTTGACAACTTCTCTCTACATATCAAACATACCGGTAAACCAGCATCGTTTGCTGTGAAAGCAGATAACTCTGTCCACGCAGAATTAAATCCTGTGTTCCTCCGGTACTTTTCTTTGATTTATCCATAGTTCGCTCATCGAGCCGGGGGTCAGGTTATTCGCCTCCAAGAAAAGGCGCTAGCGCGGGACCGTAGCAGGATGTGACGCATATTTTAGTTGACCTAATTAAAACCGTTTTGTTTTTTATTTATGTGTCATAGTATCACCTCAAAATACAAGATACGAAACATTTTCAACCATGCAAGAAAATATAAATAGTCCTACAAATACTTTTATTTTATTTCCTTCTTATTTTTGTCTAAGCTCAAGGGAGCCAGAGCAGAGGGCTTAAAGGGCCGCATGCGGCTCGAGGGACGCGGGTTGCCGACCCCTGAGTTAGGCTATATATTATTGGGGGGGACATTTTGAGCGTATCTGAATATTGGGGGGGATGTGTCCCCCACCAATGTATATGGTGAATTCGGCCCTGGCTTACCCCTTGTTGCCCTCTGAGCAGTAATGCATGATATTTTACTGTTGTCAGACTCTTAAAATAGTTTGACCTCAAAACAGCCGTCTATAAGTTTGGTTAGAGTAAAAATCGGGACATTGTAAAATAATGTTATCCTACGACCAGAGGTTTGACCTCTGGAAATCCTGTACATACAATTCCACCATTAACACCATCTCTTTAAAGAGTATAGTCAGAGGCTTGTAATGACTTTGCATAATGACTTACATTCTCTTTTTTCATTGGGTCTGCTTTCTAAAAGATCTCTGCATTGTACAGAGGGAGAGCTAGTCTCTTTTATCTCCAGAAAAAAACCCTTGTGGCTACAGTTTGATCAATTAAACTCCTGAAAGCCCCCCCCCCCCCTCCTCCTTTCATTCATCTGCCTGGGAGGAATATAAAGTTATCAGTCTTCCCGAGCGATATGAGGACGGAAATAAGTAGTTTGTCTATAAAAATGTCCAGGTACTTTATCAGCGTCCCAGAAGGCCCCGAGGCCCTGACACTGTTCAATGTGGCTCTGCTGTACTCATGCGCTCACCCTTTGCTCCCTCCCTCTCTGACTGTCTACTCCATCTCTGCCTGAGGCCCCACTCCTCGCTGGTTGGGGTGCACGCCGCCGGCCCTGCACCTCCAGTGGGATTGACTAGGACCCGAGCCCCAAGTGAGGTTATCGATTTCAATCAGCGGCTTGGGAGATTGGAGCTGAAGGATGCTGTAGACTTTAAACGGTGGTCAGAAGCACTCCTTGATGTTTGGGGGGGGAAATGCTGCAGGAGGAGGCACTTTGCTTTTGAAGAGAAGTCAGATAAACATACAAACAGAATTAAATGGATTGAGAGATCTCAATCTTCCAGTTTGGAGTTCCAATGTGTGTTAGTGGGAGTGAAATTGCAGAATTTGTTCCAAAAAGTACAGAGATTACAGGCAATAGATTCCATTTGAACAATGATGTAAGGCTGCAACTAGCAATTGTATTCATTATTAATTATGTTAAGATTACTTTCTCAATTAATTTTGATTATTTTTTGGGGGTTTATTTGTCTCATACGGTTGTGCCCGGTTTCTGTTGTGATTGGTCATCAGCTTGGAAATGTGTCTGTAAAGTGTGAGTGTTACATAGCAATGTCATTATGTTATGGAAGTAAACAAAGGAGTCCATTGGAGTCAGTGGGAGAGAAACTCCCTCTGACGTCAATGTTTAGCCTTTGACGACCATTTGCATGCACACAAACCTATAAAACACACTACAAGAAAGGGAAAACCAAAAACTAGCATAATAGGGTGACTTGAAATGTCATGGAGACTGAATTGGCAGATTTGAAAAACTGGAACATCAAAATGTTAGCACTTTGCTTCAAACGTTAATTAACAATCCATCAAAGATCAATAGATTCAATTGTAACAATGATGTACTTTTGCAGCTAACAATTGCTTAAATTATTTATTAATCAGTTGATTATCTTCATAATAATTGATTTTTTTTTTTTTTGGTGTGAAAATGTCAGAAATAAGTAAAAAAATGTCCAACACTATTTACAGAAGCTCAAGTTTCCCGCCAACATTCTAAAACCCTAAAATCGTTAGTTGAACATCTTGAGGACTCACACAAAAACCGCACAATTATGAAGATGAAACATCATTTTTTTTTAGCACTTTCACTTTAACTTAAACTCCTGTCAAAAAAAGATGGAATGGTTGTCCATGACATTTTTGCCAAATAGCTACTAAGAAATTCAGCCTTTTGTTGTTTAAGAGCTATGTGTGTATTTGGAAAGAAACTTACTAACAAGTTATAAAATCACTTTTCTAATAACTTTATGTATAAACTCACTTGTATTAAATATACAAATATATTGACAATATTCGTGGATCAGCAGTAAATGTAATCTGTGGGAAGGAGTGGGAGTGTAAGCAATTAATGTTCTTCAATAATGCATTCATCCTATGGTCTGAGTGTTTTTTTTCTTCTTGTCAAGTAGTCACTGAGAAGAGAGGTGACAACCTGTCATTCTATCACAGTTCACAGGAAAGCGCAGGCATAGAAAAGCCTGATAAAGTTCCTGTTTTGCTTAAAGAGGGAAGTTAGTTCACACAATGAGAGCGCCGCTGCCTTTCTGCTCTCAGAAGCATTTGCATCAAGGCCAGGAGATTAAACGTGTGGGTTGGGAACTGGAGAGAGTGCGTTGTCTAGCTCGGGGCCCCCCGATGCCAGAGTTCTAGCTTTCATCGCACTGGGTGAAAGATTTCTCCTGGACGCTTCACTCCGGCTACAGGTGGGTGGTGCGCATGATGTAGGTGGCAGCCGCTGTGGATTTTGTGCAAGAGTACAGAGGAGGTGGCTGTGGGCAAATTGCTTCACAATTGCCAACGCAGAGATGCTGAATCCCACACTCTTTAAACTCATGTGTGTAGTTAGATGGGATTTGGAGTGTTGTGTTAAGGTTTAAAATCGTAGGTGTTTGTGTTTTTTTAATGTGGATATTAATAATGTCAGTTTTTAAACTTTATTTTAGGGAGAGAGCATCCAGTGGGATTCTGGAAAGTTTTGTTTATAAGTTTAGAACTGAAAAATGTAAAAGAGTAAATATTTGTTTGTCTTTTCGGTCTGGGTCCAGGTTATCAAATATGAGGATGTGATGCTTTTCATAATCATTTATGATACATACACTTATTATATTTGTGTTTTTGAGTGTAGATAGGACAACATTTGCAATATGAATATGTCATGTTGGGCATTTTTCACAATTTCTACTTTTAAAAATAATGAATGGAAAATGGAATAGTCATGAGTTTCACCCTTACCGTCATGCTTTCTTGATACTATGTTTGATGATATCAATATATGATTTACTGTAATAACTATACAGTGTTATTATAGGCTTTCAATGAATGGTGCAGGAATGAGCTCAAACATTTCGGTTAAAAAAAGGTTAAAGAGTTGTTCCACAACATCAAATACCCAATAAATATGTCATTAGCCAAATCGTAAATGTCTGAATCTTTTATGTGTCATTTAAACACAGCAGTTGCTAATAAGTTACCTAATGAAACTACTAAACATCATCAACCTGAAGTGGAGATGATTCTGCTGAACAAAACAAGTATCATAAACGTTAATTTACCACATACAGTATCTTGTTTTCTGCAATTTTTGGAAATCCAATGGAAAAATCCCAATCCTTTTTGCTGAGGGATCCGTTGTAATTCAGATTACTTTATTGTCAATCAAATCTATGTGAAATGGAATTGTGTCTTTGGCACTGGCAAATAAAGCAACACTCACCATACACAGAACAACACACAATTTATACACACACAAATAGGGAAATTACCTAAAGTGACAAAGTGGCTTGTCTTAATACAATTACTGAGGGTTTTGTTTTTCGAATGGCTTATGTCCATTCAAATATCAGTTGTATTTAAAATAAATCATTTACTATACAGTACATTCAGATTAGATGATGGTGTTGGTGTCAGAATGTCCTAAGAAGGATCCTTTAGGCTTGAAAAGGGGGCTTAAGTTTGAGTCAAGTTATTTAAACGGACTGTTATTTAGGAGAGTCACAGCCGATGGAATAAAGGACTTCTTTTTTCTGGCCATGCTAACATCAAGGTTGGCTTGAATAAATACTTCATCACGGCACCACTTCTAAACTGGTTTTACTTCTAGGAACACACTCTAATATCATTTATAAAGAAGTAATGTGGGTTAAGACTGTCCTAAAATATACATTATGGACTTGCATTTAAGTAAAATGTTGCATTTTCTACAACTATTTGGTAACTAATCAGTCCTTCTTTTGTACAGGCTCCATGTTCAGTGCAGTTGTGCTGGTGCTTGTCTGCCTGATGCAGATGAAGCTAGTGACCACAGAGGGGCATAGTGGGACCAACCGCCACGTCTTCTATGCGGTGCAAATGGACAGAGGCATCAGAGCCGCCAGAGCTCTGGCTGAGCAGCACACACTGGAGTTCATACAGCAGGTCAGTGCATGTTTAAAAGCCCCTTGTTGTTGCCTCCGCATATATAGGCCTGGATCTTACATTTCCCTGTTACTGAGTTTTTTTTTCAAGAGCTTCCAAAGTGCTGACTTCTGTTTCCTATTTGAGGGATATCTGACTTTCATCAAATTACAGCAGCCTTTCTGAATATTTCATATCTGATCAAAGGCACTAGAGTCTACACACAGTGACACACATATAAAGACACATACATGCACATACACACTCCTATCTAACCAGTTCACGCCTGTGAGAAACTCCAATATGTGGAATAGGCTCCAGTTGAATGTCTTCAGAGATGATTGGGTCTTTACCTATTTGCCTGAGTTTTAATCTGTCATAGTGAAATCTTTCCATTTGTCAGAAGACTACATGTGATTTATCCACATCAATACTTTAAAGGTTACTTTGGGTGTTGAGTCTGAAATGGTGTCAGCTCCCTTAAAAAAAGAAATTCTCTGCTGCAGGAAAAGAATGTATAAAAGGCTCTGAGCGGGTCTTGGATAGCTGGAATACTGTATTTCTTTTGTAAGGGCGAGTTCAAAGAGGCTGTTCAAGGGCATAACATATTTTGAAAGGAACTTTTTCTGACTGTCTGAATATCCCACATTACGTCACACCTACAGTCTCCAAGAGTCCCCTTAAAAGAATTTAGCATCACTTAAGCATGTTTAAAAGAATGAACTTTGGGAGCAGGTGCTTGTTCCTCCATCAATAAAAGAACAGTCTGATTGGAGTTATTGATGAGTGATACTGAAAGAGTGTGTGTATGCGTTTTGGCATTATTGATAAGAGTTAGGGGAGTAGGGGACCGTGTCTGCTGGCCCGGTGTGAGGCCGTGTGCAGCGCTGGCCCTGGGGAACGGGGACGCAAGCTCATTTCAACCTTGGCCCCTCTGCTGCCACTGCTGCTGCCTGGATCATGAATAAAACATCTCTGTGACCTTTATCAGGAGTGTATTGGACAGTCCACCCCCGTCTCTGTCTAACTCTCTGCATGTCTCTCTCTCATTGTCCCTCATGTATGCACACAAACACCTCTGCTTCTCCCTGCATTTCTTTCTGCTCTTACACCACTGATAGTCCCTCCATGCCACTTGGAATTACAAAAACACAAGAAAAACGTTTCAGTATAAAAACATATATACACTAACTTTATTTGTGTTAGTAGATTGGTAATAGGGATGCCAGTGATTATTCGATTATTTGAATATTCGTTACAGTCTCCATAATCGAATATTATTTTTAAAATCGATTTTATTTATATATTTTTTTATTATTATTTATGTGTTCTTTTTTCTTTTTCTGGCTTAGTTTCAACCAAAATATAGACTAATGCTAATAATAGTAATAGTATTAATAATTGTAAATGGCCATTGGTCACACCACCAGTTTGTTTTACTGTAAACTTGGAGGAAGCCTGCGTGCAGAGCAGACTGCTGCTGCAGCACGCGACACACCGCCCCCACCCCCCCTCTCCCTCACACGTGCGACTAAAGATGAACAAAGCGGCAGGTAAAAAGAGTTCCTCCTCGTGGAACTACTTCGAACTTACAAGTCCAAAGGAAGTTAAATGCAAGCTCTGCGAAAAGACGTTGGTCTATCACAGCTCAACCTCAACAATGCGTTCGCATTTGAGTGCGAAGCACGCCAAAGAGGTTACAGAGAAAGACGCAGCACAGCCGGCCATTACCAACTTCACTTCAAGGCCACGTCGTTGTGATGACATGCGTGCATGTTTGTTGTTTGTACTGTTAAACATGTTCCAGTAAAGAAAACAACGGAATTCCTTTTGTCGATCGAATAATCGATTATTATTCGCCAGGGCTGCCGAATAATCGATTTTGATCATGGTCAGTTTCTGGCAACCCTAGTTGGTAAATCACAAGTTTTGTCTGCAATATAAGACAACCTCATATGACACATTAACATAACCAGTTACATTTAATCAAACTTACAAAAAGCAGCCCTTAATATGAAAATGTTATTAATGAGCCCTTCAATGCATTTTTATCAAAAAGTATAAAACTGGCCTGTTTACTATGAAGTGCCCTATTCTTATATTTATTCAATGTTTGTAAGGGAGGAGGATTGAAAAGCTGTTTCCATGGTTATTTCAAAAAGAAAAGCACATCTCAAAGATGATATGGACCATATCAATGTTCTGTTGGTTTATATTGTGATGATATGCCTTGTTTAGGCAGTGTTTGAATGCTTAGGAACCGATTGAAATAGTGACACAAACGATCCATGGGCCTTTCAAAAACAAAAGCGTATCTACAAGATAATGATATGTTATGTTTTTCCAATGTATGATCATTTAAAAGGAATCCACATCTAAATATCCTCACTTGATCCATGTCAATGTATCATTGCACCCCCATCGTTGGTTTGTATTGTGGTTTTTCTTGTGCAAAATGAAGCTGTATTCGAGTAGTGTTGTGGAAATCAGTGCCTATGCAATGTTGAGATATTTAGGAAGGAGAACATCATTTCATCTAAGGGATGATGATCCTTTTGTTTGGTTGCATCGATGATAATAGTGCATTTTTGATCATTACACCGTACCACATCTAGTATCGTTACACCCCTTTTGGTCAGACTATAATGTGATTTCACATTTGTGAAATTGTACTGAAATCATGTCGTGTAGAAACCAGTGAAAAGATGCTGTGCTGGGATTCTGTAGTAATCCATTGACAAGGATATGCAGTAAGCATGTTGTATGTTAATAAGGTGTCCAACCCAGCACCTCCATATCCTGAGCAACCCCCACTCTCACGATCCCCCCAGGTCCAATCTGCTGACTACCATCTTCTACCTGTCTGTCGCCAGAGGCTGATGCTAAATGTCACTGACACTAACTCGCCTTTGTTAAGTCAAGCCCATTGTAAATATCCTAATATCAAGAAGAATCAGACGCTTCACAATTTGCTGTAATATGCGTATATATATATTTTTTAAACATTGAAGTGGAATGAAAAGTCTGACAAGCAGCCCCTGCGCCGGCTCGGGGAGGATTGTGATGTCTGCTGGCATTCCAGTGGTAATGCCGCATGAGTGGAATGGGAATCAAATGTCTCCATGCTGGCACTCAACATATTGTTGGTCTCTTTGATTTAGTGTACAGCATCCAGGAAAATGTCATCTCGTCTCTCCATTGTGCAGGATTGACATATCCATTTTGCAACTGTGAAACACAAAGAAAAACAAAGCGAAATACCCGCGATGATGTCTTTATGCCACACGGACAGATTTACTGTGATGCATTGCAGTTGCTATTTTGCAGGTGCACTGAAGCGTTTCCTGTCAGTCTTTATGATTTTTAAATGTGTCGGGGAGATGGAGTTTATCTATCTACGTTTATCTTTCACTTGTCTTACAGCTTGCTCATTTAGAAATGTTTAAAGATGGCTGATAGATTCCTTTTTGGAGGGTAAATCGGCTCATTCTCAATGATGCAGTGAAATGTAGAAACATTAAATAAAGAGACAAAACAATGCAGTGCACCCAGGATCCCTCGCTTGTAATTATGTGTCAGTATACTGACGTGGATTCAAAGATTGCTGTTACACAATGGTGAGTCTCATCTCCAAAACAAGGACGTGGTGGTTTAATGCAATCATTATGAGCCCAGGAGAAAGAGACGCTTTGACTAGGCAGGTAATGGCAGCCATTACAGGTGCAGGGTTTCTCACACAATGACAAAGGAAAAAGGAACCTGATCGTGATCTCAAATAGATGATTGTCGGATGCACAGAACAACAGCACAGTGACTTGATATTACGTGATGATTAAAATACAAAATACATTAGAAAGTATCATCTTATCTTCCAGGCTTACTTACAATCCAGCCGCCCCAGTTTGAAGTAACATCACATGACTTCGCATTGTATACAGGTATTATTACTTGCTTACTTAAGACTTTGCAAATCGGATTAGAGCCAGATTAGGTCTGCGTGTGGCATTGTTTTTATTTGAGCTGAGATGACTGCTTCAAGAATTAAGTATGTGTGTGTGTGTGTGTGTGTGCATGTGTGTGTCTGCGTGATTCTGTCTTGAACTCTGACACCAGGAAGTCCCCGGTCTCCAACCAATGGTGAAAGGCCTCCCAGATTCCCCTTCTCTCCGTTGAGGTGGAATACTGACGGAAGATTAGCATATCATTACCATACCATTAGCATAACATTACAGCGGCACAGCTTGGCTCGCTGTCTGCAGACGTGCTATCAGCTCATCGAGAGATTCAATCCTCAATCCCCCCCCCCCCCCCCCACCACCTCCCTCCCCCCCTCTGTACTCACACAGTGGGTTTTCCATCTGAGCAAAGCAGATGTAGGCTAATTGAGGCAGAGCACTGGATTTAGCGGCTAAATGAAATCACACAAACACCTCGCGATCATTCGTGCACATTCAGAGACTTTCTTCTCTGGAACCTTGTAGCGCTGCGCCCAATTCACAATTTCTAATATCCTCTCAGAAACAGCCTCAGTCAGAAGCTAAGCTACGTGGAAGCCTTACACTGGCTGGATTACTCCAGGCTGTGATGTTCTGGCCAGGTGTTCTGGCAAAAGGAAAAAAGGCCAACGTGGCACCAACTTCTCCCTCGCCCCCTTTCACTCCCTTTTCCTGAAGCATAGGGCACCCAGGGCCGCGGAAAGGGACACCAATCGTCTAATGGTTGGAAGAGAGGGCCCATTCCATTAGTCAGGGGGCCCAGAGTTCACCGCTGCTCCTCGGCACAGGGAGGGCGGAGAAAGCGAAATGGAGGCAGGTGTTGGCCGGGGGCAACGCAGAGGGCAATACTGTACCAGCTGCATGCTGGGAAATGAATCACTCCCCCCCCCCCCCCCCCCCCCCATGTACACTCCTTCACTGCCTATTTCTATTTCCTAATGCAAGTACAGGTGCTGGCGCCATGCTCACACACACTGTCTGACTTCCTCTCACCTGCTTTTGTCCCCAATTTTAATTCATTCCAGTAAGCTTTTCTCCATTTTCCTTATCTCTTTCTCTCTTCCTCTCATTCACTCACGGCTATCTCCATCTCTTTCATTTTCTCTCCCTCTCGTTGCCCCCCCCCCCTCCCCTCATTCAATCCTCGCTCATGCCTCACTCTCATTTGTAAATGGAGAGTGGACTTGTCTGAGGAATATGTGCAGAAGATGTGGTTTCCCTCCCAGGTGGGAAACTCTGGAGGGAGATGAAGGTAGAGAAGAAGAAGAAGACTGGGTGAGGAGGAGGAGGAGGTGGTGAGCAGAAATTATGCTACCACTCCCTCTCCTCTCCCTCCCTGGGCTGAGATGATGTATGGCTGCAAAGGCCACATGTTGGCCGTGTGATGGATTAAAGCACTTTGTAGGAAAATTACTGAGAGCGCCTCAGCACACCCGAGTCTAGCCCTTAATAAAACTCTCTTCAATATTGAAATGTAGAGAGAGATAGGGAAAGAGGGGGAGATAAAGAAGATGAAGGAACATGGTGGACGAGACTTGCAATGGGAGAAGCACACATACACGCAGTGTGGAATATTGAGAAATGTTGTAAAATAATACGTCGTGCAGTACAGCTTCACTGCTGGATTTAGGTTTGTGTTTGGAATTGCTTTATGAAAAGAGCTTAGAGAGAAATAAGTGAAAGTAAACCATATTTGATGAAGTTGTTGTTTATCATAAGCTTTGTAGATGGAGAAGTATGTCGGTTACTGATGCTGTAGACTCAGAGTGTGTTTTATGCTCACTGAAATGCCCATTTCTTCTACGTAATATTAAAAGAAAGTTTTAAAATAAAATGGATTCCAGTCCAAACCTGCGTAATGTGACAGCGGACTTCAGTGCACGTCGGCTTTCCTTTCCCAATATCAGATCACTGCACAGTGTTTTCAACCGTATGGACAATTCTTTCTCACGATTGACTTGAGAGTTTTTATGATCTTTGCTGAAGAGTGGATTATAGTTATTTTTGGTTCTTGACCTTTTAACTGAGTGGGACTAAGAAAGAGGTAAAGCAGGCTCGTAGCAACTGGGACTTGGAATGTTATAATTCACGTGGGTTTGGGGTTCAGTCAGTCTGTTTGTATAAAACTCATCTACGTCCCATAGTATTTGCGTCATACTACAAAAAGCGAATGAATGAACTTTTCTAACACGGGTGTCAAACTCAATTTCATCGCGGGCCACATTCGCATAAAGGTTGCACTCAAAGGGCCGGTTGTAACTATATAAATATATAATATATATATATATATATAAAATAATGTATTATATTACTTTATTGCCTCTGAATTGGATTATTATCGGATAGGGTAATAACTTAGTAATTAACTACGTCTGAAAGCAGAAGTCCAGGGCAAATAATTGCAAGTCTCTTCAGTGCTCATGTCACAAAACGAGATGCATTGTGGGACATGTAGTTTATGGCAACCTGCTTCTGTAAAGCGGCATGTAACCGTATAATAAACGTATTATATTCTTTGCAAGCTCTTGCGGGGCCACAGAAAATGAAGTCGTGGGCCGGATTTGGCCCTCGGGCCTTGAGTTTGAGACCCCTGCTCTAACATGTCATATTAATATTGTTCAACACAAGTATATGTTTAGTGTATGTCCTATAACCTGTATTGTTGTTGTTGTTTGATAATGGGAATTACATTTAATAGGGAAACGATGACATTGGATTTAAAGTAAGTCCTGTCGATTATTTGATTATTTATTGATTAAGTATTTCCCACATTTTAAATATGTATTTGTTTGCGGATTTTGTTTTAATTTTTCATCATTCATCAGAGCCTTTATAGTTGTTGTTTTTAGGAGATGTTCACTTCTTTAGTCTGTTTTGGAAAATAATGCTGCCTTTGGCAAAAAGTAATACTTATGTAGGACTTTGGTAAACCCTGATAATGTTACTGTTCATGTTTGTCGCCTCGTTAGGCTTCTATATTAACTTGATGAGCAAATGTTTTGCATATTACCTCCAAAATTGTGGCCCAGATACAAAGACAAGATCAACATTGTAATAAAGTTGAATTCTTCACACTACAGAAGTCAACACCCAATCCTACACCAATTGTATTTGTCTTAAAAAACCATTCAGTTCCTTTACTTGTGACTTTAAAATGGACCGTAAACCCGTCATGCCCCTCTCAACTCCTGCATTTCCTGCCAATACTGTAACCAACAAGGCTTAACTGCTCACCCCCATTTAGCCCTGAGCGTCCCCCTCCATCACCCAGCCCTCCTCCTATCTCTCCTTTCTGCTTCTCCATATTTGTGGCAGTGGAGGCCACGGCCCCTGTAGGGCTGTTAGTAGACACACCAGCTGCTATTTCCTCCGAAGGGTGGGCTGCCTCACGTGGCTCTCACACACTGCTTCAATGACTCTTGATGTCTGTGTTTGTTTTTGTTTATCCTTCATGCTTTTCCCTCCATCTTTGTTGCTGTCTCTGCTCTCTGAGTGGCTGTTGGAGTCCGTCAGCAGCAGCGGGGCATGCTTCCTGTGGATGCTTCAGCACTGTGATGACTCAAAGACCAACTCTACTGATCTGCCATCAGATGCTGCAGATCAAATCAGGCTTACAGTGTTTTTCCTTTTAGAAGGCTACTGAGGAGATGAACTGTTTATATTTTTTGGACTGGGGTTGGTGAAAGCTCATAGTTTGTATAAACACCAAGGTGTTTTTTGTAGTGGTCTCAATCAAGAAAAACGATTTATCGCGGGTTAATCACAATAATTATCTTATTTATCATGGCTAATCACAAGTTTAACAATGCTAGTATTAACATGTATTATAGGAAGGATATAAAACGAGTAAATGTGTGGTATTGTAAGAAAGAAATGCATGGCAAACTGGTAAGATAAATCTACCTCTGTGTAACTGCAAACCTAATTGATGACGAATTTCAGCGGCACTTGTTTGCTCTAGGCGTGGTGAAAACAGAGAAAAGGCATTTTGCCAAAGCATGTTTTAGTCAGTTATTTGAAGAGTGAGTAGGAGATACCTCCATCTATCATTATTTAATCTACTGATTTGATTTCTTCTGAAAGCTAAATAAACGCTTTACAAAACACTGACATTCACCTTTTATACAAAATGTTTCAACATGCTAGCCAGCAGGTGGTAGACAGTGAAAGGTGGTGACAGTTGTGTATTTCATATTCCAATGTTCACTCTCCTATGAGCTCTGTTTTGGTCTCCACCATCTATGCTGTGTTCACCAGGTAGTTGCTAACAGAATCTGCCTGTCATCCGGTGAATGGCAGATATCTTTGTCTTTTGATGTAGTCAATTGAAGTTCAGAAAAAGTTAGCAGGTCATATGTTTTGGCTTGTAATGGGCATTTGTCGTTGAGTCAAACGATTCCACTTACAAGATGAATATTTAGTGTCAGCCCTGTGGCAGTTTTGCCTTAAGCAAAGATTATTTTAAAAGGTAAAAGGAGCGACCAACAACTCGCAAAACTTCATATCAAGAACCATTTTTTATGTCTTTTAGGAAACAAAAAAGAACCAAACTGAAAATAAAAGCTCACAAAGATAAATTAAAAACAGACATAAATACGGTGGCCCTGAAGTGCAAGACACCACAGCATTTCACAAAACGCCACAGCAATTCACAAAACACAACAGCATTTCACAAAACACAACAGCATTTCACAAAACACTACAGCATTTCACAAAACGCCACAGCATTTCAGAAAACACAACAGCATTTCAGAAAACACCACAGCATTTCAGAAAACACAACAGCATTTCAGAAAACACCACAGCATTTCACAAAACACAACAGCATTTCAGAAAACACCACAGCATTTCAGAAAACACAACAGAGTTTCAGAAAACACCACAGCATTTCACATTGGACGGAAAGGGTATTCCTTAGGGAGAACACTTCTTGTTTGTGATTGGACAGAGCCAGCCAGAGAAGCACTGCTGTGATTGGTTGTTTTGCTGCCAGTCAAGAAATGACGCTTCGTGATTGGCCCAACACATCAGCCGTTAGCTGGCTCACAGCTCCTCATATCTGTTCAGAAACTGGACAAAAGTTCAACATATACAAAACACAGACTGTCTATGTCATGGTGAATACAGTCGCTGCTTTATTTATGTCTGTATGACGTTGTTGTGAGTGTGGACGGAGCAGCTACAGGTTAGTTTAGCCTGATCGATCCGATTCCGATAGGATTTACATGGAGATACGGCCCGCCCCCTCTCCAGGAGTAAACACAGAATTAATGCTTTATTAATTCATGGTTTTTAAGGGGCTTGTCTCCATGTAAATACTATAGTAGACCACCCAATATTCGCATCGCTCTAATCGCTCGAGTTTCACCGCGGCTGTCAGCTGTGTTTGCTCCTGTCATTCAAACAAGAGGCGCTGAGAGGGGGCGGGGCGTATCTCCATGTAAATTATATGGGAGATACCAACTACAACAAAATGAACATATTTGACCGTGATTTAATTGTAATACACGTTTCAAAGTGATGCCGAAGTAACAACATACTGATACCGGTTAGTAAACACCATGAATTAACGCTTTGACAAGTCTGCAGACAAGACGGCAAGTGAAAAGCTTTTAAAATGCGTGTTTTCTGAATGGAATCTGATCCATCAGGCTAAACTAACCTGTAGCTGCTCCGTCCACACTCACAACAACGTCATACAGACATAAATAAAGCAGCGACTGTATTCGCCATGACACAGACAGTCTGTGGTTTGTACATGTTTAACTTTTGTCCAGTTTCAGAACAGATATGAGGAGCTGTGAGCTCTGAGTGTGTGCTAACGGCTGATGTGTTGGGACATATTTCGCTGTCGGGTGTTGACCAATCACGAAGCGTCATTTCTTGACTGGCAGCAAAAACAACCAATCACAGCAGTGCTTCTCTGGCTGGCTCTGTCCAATCACAAACATCACTAAAGGAATACCCTTTCCGTCCAATGTGAAATGCTGTGGTGTTTTCTGAAATGCTGTGGTGTTTTGTGAAATGCTGTGGTGTTTTCTGAAATGCTGTGGCGTTTTGTGAAATGCTGTGGTGTTTTGTGAAATGCTGTGGTGTTTTGTGAAATGCTGTAGTGTTTTCTGAAATGCTGTGGCGTTTTCTGAAATGCTGTGGCGTTTTGTGAAATGCTGTAGTGTTTTCTGAAATGCTGTGGTGTTTTGTGAAATGCTGTAGTGTTTTCTGAAATGCTGTGGTGTTTTGTGAAATGCTGTAGTGTTTTCTGAAATGCTGTGGTGTTTTGTGAAATGCTGTAGTGTTTTCTGAAATGCTGTGGCGTTTTCTGAAATGCTGTGGCGTTTTGTGAAATGCTGTAGTGTTTTCTGAAATGCTGTGGCGTTTTGTGAAATGCTGTAGTGTTTTCTGAAATGCTGTGGTGTTTTGTGAAATGCTGTAGTGTTTTCTGAAATGCTGTGGTGTTTTGTGAAATGCTGTAGTGTTTTCTGAAATGCTGTGGTGTTTTGTGAAATGCTGTAGTGTTTTCTGAAATGCTGTGGCGTTTTGTGAAATGCTGTGGTGTTTTGTGAAATGCTGTAGTGTTTTCTGAAATGCTGTGGTGTTTTGTGAAATGCTGTAGTGTTTTGTGAAATGCTGTGGTGTTTTCTGAAATGCTGTGGTGTTTTGTGAAATGCTGTGGTGTTTTCTGAAATGCTGTAGTGTCTTGCACTTCAGGGCCACCGTACATAAAGGAACAAAATATAGAACACACATCACAATACCTGCAGCTCTTATTGAGCTTGTGTGTTTCACAGCACCTTAAATCTGCCTTTTCCTTCAAGTGAGCTGTTTTGATTTGTGAAGCTCAGGTCTTTCAATCATCTGCTGCACAGTATGATCATTTGATTTGACACTTGAAGGGTGAGCGGAGACGTTTTTTGATCCGTAGGAATCAATAACAAACATGTGTAGAAAAACGTGGAATAACAACTGAATCCAGAGAAATCACTGAAACACATAAAACAACAAATGCAACCTTACATATTAGAGAAATGTGTATATATATATATATTTATCAATAGGCTCCTGTGATGACATAGGATTAGATTGTTTCCAGTATAATAAACATCATATAACTCAATTATTATTATATCTAGTTTCATGACATTTTTTCCTTCAAAGTCAAGACTTATGATTGTTGAAATCTTTTCGTTTTGTTTCAAAGGAAAATACAAATTGGGCAATTTCCAGAGTTTAATTAGAGCTTTTAGTTTATTTTAGTTTGTCAAGTGTCGCAGCTGGAGGAGAAGCCAGCAATTGTTCTGTAGCTGTAAGTATTCTATATATAGATTTCTATATTTCTTGATTTATAACACTGTATCCTTTTTATGATTACTGTTCCTCGTTCAAAGAGCATTTCGTGGTATATTAACCTTTTACTGTACTCATATCTCGCGCAGCACAGTAGCCAGCAAAGCTCACACAGTAGCACCAATTATTATTATTATTATTTCTCCTTACTGTACTTGTTCCTGAGGCTGCACATTAGGTATGTGCTAATAGAAAATAAAAAGCCACAGTGGGATAATTAAAATTCCGTTCTTTAATTGATTAATCTATTCTTCTTCTTTTGTCTTCACTCTGACTTCCAACTCTCATAATTGCTTGTGGTTTTTGGTTGGGGTCCAAGATTCTTAAATCCAATATGTTCTCCTTATGGGAGCTTTTATCACTCTCAGCAGTAGCAGCCAGATCTGCAGCGGATCCAAGTCATTTATTTTGTGTCTTTATAATATACTTTTAAAGCATATTGAATCAGACTACCTCAGGCATAACTTTTGTTTGCTTATTTTAATTATTACACAGGAATGACCTTATCTGAAGTTAGCGCATGTCATGGTTATCATTCTTTTAATACAGCAAATACTTTAATTAGCGGTTAGTAGTGATGCAAGAATGTCCTGCACACTCACAGTTTGTATGTTCCCTCCATGTCTCTGGCTTTTCACTTACAGACATGCAGGTCGGGTTATTTGGAGACTCTAATTGCACATTAAAGCGACTATTTTTTATGTTAATGCAATTAGCACGTTGTCTTTTTTTAGATAACAAATACAGAAGACAGACGGCATTATGTCCTCCTACCTGGGTGGAAAAGGCATGACATTCTGTCGAAAGCTGGTTGTCTTTGCATTGTTTTTTCACGGAGAATTTGAGGTGGGAATTGCTGTTTCACACAGTTTCTTTTACAGCTTATCTTGCACATGAACTTAAATAAACCTCTGCAAATGTGTTTGGTGTGAATTTCTCCCAGTGGGATTCAAGTCTTCAAGAGAAAACCACTGAATATAGTTTGGATTCGCTCTTGTGAAAAAGTCTCCATTTATTCCATTCTGGGATGTTTTCTGCACCCTTTTTTCTGCTATTTTCTTCAGTGGTGTAGACTTTAAGTGAATGGCTATTCATTATAAGCTATCATTGCTTATGTCAGAGCGTTTGAATCCATGCAGTCTTCTATTTAATCTCCTTTCCTCCATTGATTAAACTTCCTTTTTCTTTCAAATACACACATACTTGCAACAGTATTCTTGATCAAGAAAAAAGCTATGATATGACTTCAAGTCAGACAAGTGTTGTTAATGATGGCATATAAATACCTGTGAAATTAAATTAAACAATGAATTGAAGTAAAGTTAATGTATATGTATGTACAGTATCGTTACTATCTATCAGTACCAGGGATTTTTGATTTTCTCCAGCAACATAGTCATTATAGTCCTTTGAAAGCTTTGCAGCACTCTTTACAGCAGCAGGACTGTTATGCTAATCCCCTCTTCATCAGTGCCTTGACTAAGGTTGATTGTTGGAGAGATTCAGTTAAGCAAAGACCTGGACAGAGTCCTTTATGTACCTTGTCTGGAGTATGAAGGTCTACTTGGATTGGTTGTCCTTGGTCCTAGAAGAGTGCGACAGGTCATGGTGCTGTGTACCGTATCAGTGCCACAGATTTAATCTCCACATCTTGCTTTAGTAAAACCTCAAAAGACTTTCAACTTGATGTATCTCAACTTGTTTCATTGCAGTTCAACTAATAATAAACAAGTAACATGTTGGTGTTTAGTCAGAGATGCTGTTTCACAGATGTTATGCATTTTGTAAGAACTTTGCAATAGGATATTGTTAAGACATTTTAAAAAGCTCTTATTTTTGCTTGGATGCAACAACTATATTGAATGCCAAGTTGAATGAAATACTTTTCATCAATCTTCAGCAGTTATACACAACATATTTTCTTTTCCTTCCCCCCCAAAAACATTTCAATTATTATTTTTTTAAATATTTGCTGGTATACAAATATTTGAAAACATACAGTATATTTTTAAACATTATAAGTGAATGTTTCTGACTTCTCCCTCTATATTTTATACATATCTTACCATATATTGCAGCTCCTGCCATTTCAAATATTGCACTAGTCCATACTGCAATCTGGATTAAAATGTAGATACATTGTGCAGCCCTTATTAAAACAACTATTTCTTATTGGTCGTGAATTAGAACAATGAAGAGTTATGCAAAGTTTCATGTCAGTCAGAGCCCTGATTTCCATGGGCATGATTTAGGTGATCCAAAACACTAACACTCAACACTTCACAGTAGCATGGGTTTCGATCGATAACCAATATTTGATGGATGCTGACATCAGTCATGCCACCTTGAGTAACCCTCTGTAGGATCCAGTATCTACTGTTCAACTACGTAAAGATACCTCGAACTGCAGCCTACTTGGACTTCCTATTCACGTCAAGCTTACTTAGTTCATCGTGCAATGATTCAGGCATAAAGTATCTATCTCTGTGTGTGTGTTGAAAACTCTCATGATTAGTGTTCTCAGTGACTGGCTGGCTGATGGGGTTGATTTGTCCGACAGTGCTGTGTGTCAGGCGGTCTCAGCGTCCACACTGGAGAACATGAGTGAAGGAGCGGATAATTAATAGTGACAAGGCGCTCCCAGCCTTAATTGCTGCTGGTGAATTAGATTACCTTTTCAAAGTGCCGTCATTAGCAGAGGGAGAGCCATACCAATGGTCCCCTGATTGGCCTCATATTGTTTTGCTGTGAACTTGCTCTGGCAGGTCGCAAGGATGTGTGTGTGCATTTGTGAGGATGTGTGTTTGTTTTGGATTGAAATTGCTCTCTAATTTTCATCTGTAGTTTGACTGTGTGTACATGTGTGTGAGTTATGCACATCCAGTGTCAATAATGTCAAGTTGTCAAAGTGACACATTTAGTAGGAAGTGTGTCTCTTGTCTAATTGGCCATTGACTGCTACCACACATTTAAATGATTGGTTCACACAAAATACAAAAAACTGATTATTTTAATTGGTTTTATTTGACCACGTTTTGAGATATCTGCCTCTACATTATACTGTCACCCCAGTACAGTGGGAGTCAATGGACAATTGCAATTTGAGGATTTAATAATAATACATTGTATTTAAGGGTGCCTTTCACGACATCCAAGGACATTGTACAATTGAGTAAATACTCACTAAGAGGTTAAAAGCAACAGAACATGATACAACACTAACATGTAATCACAGCCTCTTTTCACCCTCTGTCTGAAACCAGAGTCCAGTCTGCTCTGATTGGTTAGCTGGCTGGCTCTGTTGTGATTGGTCAGATGCTTAGAGATGACTTGCCCATTAGTCTATCAGGCACATTACATAGTGATGTCGCTATGTCACAGAAGTAAACAAAGCAGTCGTGTGTGTGTGTGTGTGTGTGTGTGTGAGAAACTCCCTCTGGCCTGAACTTTGTTGTTGGACTGGCAGACCATCAACATGCACTAAAACGTAAAACACACTACAGGAAAGGGAAAACCCCAACAAGCAAAGGAGTTTCTTTGTTGTTTTCTTTGTCTCTCTGGATAGTAGGAAGATGACTCGACTGCGAAACGCTGCGGTAAATACTAACCTTATGTAAAAGGTACAATGTGTCTTTCACAAAACAGATATATGCACTTGATTGGGTTCATCTTGTCCACATCCTCTACCTTACACATTTGCCCGCTGCTATAATGTTTGAGTGTGAATTCGTATTTTTAAGAGCTTTTGATGAAACACTATATAATTGCAGACCATTTACTGTCACTTAAAGAGCCACAGGATCAGAGCCATGGAGAGCGCAGTGCCGATATTCTGTTGGTTACCAAGAGAAACAAAGATACTGTTTCTCAAAAGACATAATGCTGTTGAGTTAAAATGGCTTTTCTCAATGCTTTGGCCTCTGCAATTATATTCTCTTTCCCTCCATTTTGTTGATGTGGAGCCAGAAATCTCAGATATAGATGTCTCAAAACTTAGAAAAATAGAACTGAGATGAAGTTCACTGGGAGAAATACCATTCATAGTTTTTGGAAAAGTACCATTTTTATTTCTAATTTGACTTACAGTAAATCTTGTATCTACCCTTTACATCTACAGTTTCATTGCAATGTCTTCTTGCGCCTTCAGTAGAGATGCATGTTGATTGGCATTAATTACAGAGTATTTCTCAATGTTATGACATTAAGTGTGCCTTTCTGTAGAAATCATGTCACAGCAGGACTGTTTTTTCTTTATGCAAAAGCAATCCATGGCCTCCCATTACCTTCAATAATAATGATTTAATAAATACTCTTCAATACATCCATTTATCAAAAGTGATGATACCGTTACGTTTCAACCAGAATAACCCTGTACTTTGATATTTCTAAAGAAAAGATAAACATGCATTTGGCTGTTTTTAGCCAGGATGGCATGTTAGCTCGCAGCTATTGGCCTCAAGCACTTTTGATTTGATATTACATGTGATTGGCCAATTAATGCAGCAACAGACTTTGGTAAAGTCAACCCCGGTGTATTTAATGTAATCTTTTTCAGGACAACTCAACTTTATCAGTCATCTCCTTTTTACAGTTAAGGCTTTAAGGGGACTTTTCTATTTATGGAAAGACACATTTCAGTGATCTTTTAAAACAATATCCAAATATCAATTTCATTTCCTAGTACTAGAAGAAAAAAAAAATGTTCCAAGATAGATTTAGTTATTTTGTACTTTCTTCTACCTTCTGAGATCAAAGGTCAAGGTTAGTTACATCACCATATTGGAAAAAACCGTTCTTCAACAAGGAGGATGTTGCTTTTATAAAATCTTCAAACCTAAGTTTTCCAGTTAAAGAGAAGTTATAATGCTATGCTATGGAAAGAGATACAGTGGAAGGGAATTTGCAGAGAGAGGAGTTCCTTCCATGCACAGATGGTGACATGTGCATCTTCTTAAAAAAAACGTCCCAAAACCAGAAGTCCAAACCCCCCTGCAGCACTGGTTTCAGCTCCAGCCATCCTCCCTCATCTTATTTCCATATCTTTCTCCAGTCACTGCTCCGTCACCAGAACCCTCCCTATCCCCCCAAAAACCCGACGGCTTCCCCATCCCTGTCACAGCCTTCATCCCTTCCCCAGCCAGCCCCCTGCTCCCCTGCTGAGTTAAATGGAGTGTGCCGGCGTCTGGGGAGTCGCGTGTGCTCAGTTGAGCTCGGCTCAGCTGGGCTGCCAGCGTTATAAACTTACTGTGTGATTATTGTCAGAGCGAGACTCCTCCACCCAGGAGGTCTGCGCTGATGGGTACTGTGTCACTGGGTACAGCCAGCCATGGAGGGTGGGATGAGAGAGCAGAAAGGAGGTTATAGAAACCAGGGGTGAGAGAAGGACATGAAGAGAAATACTGTCAGTGGGGGTGATGGAGAACAGAAGTCAAGGGAGGAAAGGATGGAAGAAGAATGGAGGAACAAGCAGGAGGGCAGGGAATCATCAAAAGAAGGAACAAAAACAAGCTGGGCGAGGAAAGACTGATGTGTACCTATCTTGGCAGACAAAGACAAGGGAAGACACACAGGGAGGGATATAAAAAGGGAGAAGCAGAAGAATAATGTGCTCGGAGAAGAAAGAGAGGCAGCAGGGAAATCAGCAGAAAGAGGGAGAGACAGGGCCGAAGAGAAAGGCAAAGAGAGAAATTAGAGAGAACACTTTCAAGCCAGTGATGTGTGCCGTGATTGTTTTCTCTCCCTCTTTCTCTCTTTCTCTCTGTCTCCCTCTAAACGGTTGGTCGGGATGTGGCCGGTATCTGCCGGCAAGAAGGAACTCAATTTGGGACAATTTACTCTGCAGTCTCAGCCCTGATGCACCTCAGGGACAGAGAATGGAGAGAATGAATGTGAAGGGAGATAGAATCAGCAAGCCACACGCACATGAACACACACACACACACACACACACACACACAATTGCCGGCGAGTAGATTTCACTTAGTTAGTTCTAACTCTCCCAGGCGGTCAATACGATTTGAGTTTATAAGGCTTGGAAATGAAAAGCCCAGGATAAGGTTAGATAAACTGTGTGCTATTTGATTTCGGCCCACCTTCTTGCAGAAAAACCCACACAAGACAGATGGCCAGAGGGGATGTGCTGATATGAAGTTGTGCAAAGGGTCATGTGGTTGATTAAGGCAGGAGAACGTTATGTGTTTTGACCTTATTGGTCCCTGCAATGATGAAAACTTAGATTTTCCTCGCATCTTTTGCCTTCCAAATCAGAGTTCTGGAGGGCACATAATTTAGACAAATTCTTAATAAAAAAAACTCTAACTTCATGGACCTCATAATACGGTGGCCAACCTGTGCAAAAGCGCTAAAAAGGTCCAAAACACTTGAAATGCGCTGCACGTTCAAAAATGATGTACATTTAAAATATGCCAAAACGCATCCAATTTAAGAAACGTCTTCACCAACTTGAAAAAAAAAATCTGACTAACTATAAACTTTATATATCTCCAAGTGTCAACAAGCGCTCAGGTCCCAACTCTGTGCATCACTTTTTAGTGTCCCTGTTTCCGTTGTGGTTTGAGCTTCTTGCAGCGTTTTGTATTCGCAGTGTTTCATTTATTAAACGATGCGCATGTTTCATCTGGTTGGTGAATGTTTTCTGAAGATTGCACAAAGATTTTTCTTCATTTACAAGGTTTTTGCCACATTTGTTTTATTAACATCGTTTTTGAACATTACTTTACATTACATGTTACTTGTTAGACGCTTTTATCCAGCGTCCTAGCGACTTACATACATTCAGTACTGCAATCCCCACAGGAGCAATTTGGGGTGAAGTGTCTTGCCTAGGGAGACAACGACATGGTGACTGCAGTGGGACTCGAACTTGCTCTCCCCTGATCCGAAGATCAGGCCGCTATCCCACTGAGCCACAGTCTCCCTAAACCTGCAGCATGTTTCTTCTAATAGAAGTGTTTTAGGCCGCGTTTGCACTTGTCGGCCACCGTAGACATTTTCTGACCGCACCATTTGTTTCTATACACTAACAGGTGGGCAGCCTGGAGGATGTTTACAGCCTTAAAGACAGCAGGGGGCGCCCTGACAGAGCCGCCTTTGAGAACACACTTTCCACTGCAGTAGGGGTGAGTATTTTACCTATTGTATCAAATAAACTCTGCTCAATAGAATACTCATCACACGATGAATAGAAGGGGATCAAGCCGCAGCTTCCTAAAAGAAGCCGCTCTGAGGTTGTTTTTTTTTGGCCTTACTCGCACTGTCTCTGTAACACAGCGGGAAATGGATTTGTAACTACATCAAATCAGAGCGTTCAGCTACTTAGACGTGACTGTTTGATACATTCAACACGGCCACGTCAAGGTGAATTCACACTGTGGCATCGGTTCTGATTTCACACAGCATGTATATGCAAATGGCAGTTCATTTGGCTGCCGTTGCTGTTTTAATCAGGGTCTAGTGTTGATTAGCGACAAGGATGCAAAAAAAAAAGAAACAGATCCATGTGGTGAGTAATGGCTGAAAGTTGTTTACCTTGCTCGTGTGCCTGTTCCATCCAATATCACTATATGCCTTGCCCCCCAAACCCCCCCTCGCCACCTTCAACAAGCCGTTCTGCATCACCCTTCGGAGCGCACAATGCAGCCTCCTCAAAGGGCTTTTGTTGCCAGGGAAACCGTCACCCACGGAGACATCCCATGACAGCACGGGGAGAGGGAAGAGTGGGGGGGATGCAGCTTTTGGCCCTGGTCGTTCTCCGGGGTGCACCAGACCTCTGGCCCTTCCGCAACACACTGCCCCTTCAGAGGCACACACACTCTAAAAACACAAGGCAGCAGTATACCAAAGAAAACCACACTCATGCATGCAAACACACTAGCAGAAGAAAGAAATGGACAGAGAGTTAAAGAGAGAGAAGATTCCCAACTTTCTGATTCAGAGTTATCATCTGAATCAGTGTGCGTGTGATTAATTGAAGTAATTTATTCACAATCTCCAGTGACTCCATGTATGGTTCATGATTTCATTAAACTGTAACTTTAATTACTTTTCTACAATCGTAACTTTAGGTGAAATGAATTTCCACGCCTTGAATGTCCCACATATCGTAATGAGTCTTACATTTAATGGATTGCACAAATAATGTTTTGGGATAATGAACGATTGCATACTTAGACATTGCATCCTTAGCAGGCAGTTTTTTAAACACCTTGCATCATTTTTTGACTATATTCCTTTTATGTGGACTAATCAATTTAGCATTGAGGCAAGACAACATCTCTATCAATAACCTTGAAAGGAAACCTTTTTATTTGCTAAAATAATGCCGTAGTCCTTTAAACTACCAGTCAATATTGTCATATGTGTATGGGAGATGTATTTATGGAGGGTTATGTGTTGCCAAACACAATTACAGTGTGTTGGCTACAGCTGTTGGCCGGCTGCCAAAGCTGGAGCTGTACTCCATCCGCCCACCTCTGACCAGGCTGCTGTCTGCACAGAGCTGCATGCTGCCTTTCACTCCGCATCGTGCTGTGCATTGCATGGCAGGTGGGTTAGATTACGGTGCATAATCATTAATGCAGCATGCAAGGTTTATTAAATCGTAACCATGAGACATAATTCATGTTTTTAAATATTAGTGTTTAGAGGTGGCTACTAGTTAGCAAACAATGCTTAAATAAGATGTGCTACTTTTGGAATGAATTGAATTTGTTACCATTAAGGACTTAGTTACCGGTGCATCATTGTGTAGCAAAGGCTACGAAGACTGTGTTTTTAGTGGAGCTGAATGATTGTGTCAAAGTTCCAAATTCAAAATAAACTTGATTAAAATTCCCAAACTGGCAAAATCCTGTTAGATCTTCAGAAAATGATATAAGACGTCAATATTGCATCCTCTGAGGCCATCATAAAGGTCAGAAACCTACTCCTCTAAACATCACAAAGAAACAACATATTTTATTAATCTGCCGTCACTAGAGGATGGATGTCAAGGTAACATGCTCTAGAGAGCGTCCCATAATATGAATATACCTTCATCTTCTCCTTACCCTAGTCCAAGCCAGCCTCACAGAAGGTTTTTCAGACCACCAGCACGGCACAAACTTGACATTTTGTTTTAGATTTGAACATGGCCAATGGAACAGAAGTCATGTACTTATACTATCCCATGATACTGTGTATGGCTTTGTTATGACATCTGTTCCTATAGTAAAAGACAAGTGTATCTATTTTGCGAGACTTTGTCCCGCAATCAGTCGCTTGTTCTGGAGATTTCAATAATAGTCAGCTAATGATGTTGCTTAGCTGTGAATTCATTTGGTTTCAAGCAAACATGAACACTTAGTCTTATAACAAAAACATTGTAGGAACATGTAAAGTTTCAATATATAGTGTTCTATGAAGACTATGTAGTAACTATGTAACCCTTTCTCTCATGTACTTAAATAAAAACCATATTTATTTAAACAGATGTATTCAATTATTGCATGTTCTATTTGTATTTGTCTATGTTATTTACAGTATCATATTATGCAATAATAGTGTACAAAAGTTAATATTTATTGTGCTTAATACAATGCAACAATATGATCAATACAAAGTGAAACAAAAATGATATTGTCAAACCATTGCCAACAAATGAAGATTCATTGTGAAATATCAAAACATTTCCTGTTTCATCTCAGTTGCTGTTCTTTTTCAATTCTTAATGAAAGTGAAATAGTTCAGTTACTCATGAACATGATTAATGGTGTTCCATAACAAAGGAATAATAAAAAACACTTCATAAATCAGTGCAATCAAAGCAGTCCAGTGGAATGGCTCTCTGAGGCTCTCACATGTGTAGAGCTGTGCTGTACTATACACACACACACACACACACACACACACACACACACACACACACACACACACACACACACACACACACACACACACACACACACACACACACACACACACACACACACACACACACACACACACAGTGTAGGTCCATAGTGGTTTCTCAGAGGAGGGGGTGGTTTTGCCACCATGTAATCCCGGTTGTCAGCATCCCTCTGTCAGCAAAGCAACAATCAGCTGTTGTATTAATCGCCCTGCTAATGATGACACAATTAGCAAGGCTCTGGGAAATACAGCTCCACGCAAACATGTGAGGGCTCGGAGACAACATGCCACATGCAGCATCAACACATGCATTTTGACTTAAACAAATACGAAGCAAGACCTGCCATTAACATGATCAAAATACATGCATAAAGGAATATATACACACAGGGACAACACAGGTATACAAAATATGGCGTCCTTAAGATGCGAGATAATAACATCCAATTGTTTCCTTCTTTCTCCCTGCCTCTACTTTGTTTACTTCAGGCTCCACCTCCCCTTGTTTACCCTCTCCCTAACTGTCCTAACTAGCAGACCTCTTGCCTTTTCATTCTCAAACACACAGACATGTCTCTGACTGAACTCTACACTGACCTTTTACAAAATGTCTCCGATACTAACCCCCTGCCAGCTCCTGACATACACTCCCCGGTCCCTGCTGGTGTACACACACTTAACACACACACTCTGAAAACCACTGTGCACAGTTTGTCCCCGTCGTCTGACTTCTTTTTCTTTGTCTTAAAATATGTCTAGTTAGTCTAACTGCAGCTGGGTGTTATTGTTGCTACCTCCCTAGCAGTGAGAGAAGTTGGAAACATAAGCAGCTGCACTGTCATTACGTTGTCAATTCATAAACGAAAATGTAATTGAAGTTAGGCAAGGAGAAGCAAGTTATTCCCATAGAAGAACGTGGAAACATGAGAGGTCAACCAACCAACCAACCAAACAAACGTGACTCTTTTCGAGGGGTTACCTCCTCAAGCCAATCAGTGTAAGGTTGTCTTATCTGTGGCAAATCTTATAGTAAGCAAACATTCTTGCATCTTTTGCACATACATTTTTTTCCCACAATGCATTATATTTGATAGAAACAAAGAAGGTCACAATACAATAAAACAACACTAAATCTGTGAGATATATATTATTCAGTATAAACATTATGTATACGTGTCCCAAATCCATGGGATGGTAATTGAGTAGACAAATTAGGGATTTTGGACACAGTCTCTCACCTTTTTTACTGTGTGATGAAAACGTGCATGCATGTACTCAACTAATCACAATAATTAGTCCAAATGGTGCCTCTCCATTTGATTATTACCAGCCAGATCTGTACTCATGTGCGAGGTTGATTAAAAATATATTCATTTTGTTTGTTTGTTTGTTTTGTAAAGCAAAGTGACCTACTTGCGATGTCCAATTAGCTAGAGTTCATACTAGCTCTCTAGATTTGCTTTGTTTGGAAGCATGGTTTAATGCTGAGCTAGTTTAGTGCAATTACTTAATGATCAACATTGTTTATTAAACTTGGTATTTGATGGTGCAGTCATGACAAAACAAAGTAGACAATCTTAAAATTGGGCTCTTTAGCTTTGACTTTAGAACGTTATCCCACTCTTCTCTGCTAACAAGTGGAAGATCCTACAAACAAGAGAATCTCCTGTGTACAGCTCTCTTTAGCTCATTACAGTGGGATGGGGATTCCAATACTTTGATTATGATTCTTTGAAGCCATGCTTTGGTGGACTTTGATATGTGCTTTGGATCATTGTCATTTCAGGAATTTCATATTCCTCTTCATCTTCAGATTATTTCTGACAGAGGCCAATAGGTTTTGTGCCTTTTTGGGAAAATCATTATCCTGTCTATCTTCACAAGACATGACTATCTGAAGAGAACAGCCCCAAAGTATGATGCTACCTCCACCCTGCTTCCCAGGAAGTATGCTGTTCCTTGGATGATTGGCTATATGGGCTACATGCCAAACATCTTCAGAATTCTGGCTGAAGGTTAAACTTCTACAGAAAATAACACATTTTCCCACATGACTGGAGGACTCCTTTGGCGTAATGCAGACTGGTTAAGATGCTCCTTTTTCATTTTTAGCCAAGTCATGTGCAGAAAAGATGGTGGTCACAGGAGTCAGCACCTCCCAGAGATTCCTGTAGTTTCCTCAATGTTAGTAGCTCCTGTTTTCTCCTTGCCCTCTCTTCAATTTTGGAGGTTGCCTGATCTTTGCAATTTCTCTGTAGTTCCACATTTTATCCATTTATTAATAATGGTTTCGACCATTCTCCATGGTTCGTCTAATGCCTTCGATATTCTTTCATAGTCCTCTCACGATTGGTGCTTTACAACTACATCTCACAGTTTCCTTCCTAACTGATTAACATGTAGAAAAAGCCCATTGTAATCTGGCTGTAATGAGAACTAGAAAACTCAGAGAAATGTTGACTGTGTGACTGAAACTCGGGTGCGCGTCCCGATGCTAACATTGCCCCCGCTGAGTAAGTATTAATAGCATTAGTTGTATTGTTAAGATACAACAAAGAATATCCATTAATTTTAGCTCACTTTTAGCTGACTATTTTAACTGTTTATCTATTACATTTTGTAACAGGATTCAGTTAACGACTGACAGGTGTGTTCAAAGATCAGACAGCCTGTCAGAGAATGTATTGACAATATTGAGCTGCATTATTGCTTCTAAGTAAAAAACTGTAACTGCAATCAGCTAAATATCCTACCCAGAGTATTCAGGATACCAGATGAACACCTGATTGCTATATGTAAGTCCGTTTGATTAAATGAGCATATCGGTGCGGCCGTGACACATTTCCCTACAGTATGATCATCAAATTATGTATTAAGAGTGAAAATTGTGGCGAGCCGAGCAATAGTTGTAAAAAAAACTCTTCAGATTGTACAGCTCCTCTCCCCTCTAGCCGTGATGTCACCACTCTAAGTCTTAACTCTCCCATACACACCCATTATAAAATGTGAAACGGTGTGAAATGTTCCCAAAACGCAAGCTGCGACTACGTTAGAACCATACTAGCTATAAAAAAATATCCAATTAGTCTAATGAAGTCCATAGTCTCGAGAACCGTTTAAACTTGTAATTTGTGTTCTACGTTAACTCTGTATGGGGTCAAAGTGGGGTGTTTTTTAGCTCTGTTCAAATGGATTTCTCATTCATTCCTAATGGGCAAATGATCGCAATTTTCTGCAATTTGCAGAAAACGGCTTAGCAAATCTCTTTATAAAAGACATAGCAACCCGATCCCGGTCATTCCGCACGGTTTGTGTGTTTCGTGTCAACGCTGCCGGAAGAAGGAGAATAAGATGAGATAAGTATGTTGAATATTATACCGTGTGTGGCTTCGCCAGTCACACAGAATGACTTTCATCAAGGACGGTGTGCTATTTACCTATGCCTGATTTTGAATAGAGTTTATTGACCTGTAGGAATCTAGGTCTTGAAACTGCTTTTGTGTTCTTTAACCATCCTGAGATTAAAAGTAATTCACTGAGTGTAAATTGTCCTGATATTGTCACGGAAAAGCCTAGATGTGGGTCATACTTTGAAGAAAATTCACTTGTAATGTTGAATTTTAGTCTTACAGTATATCCTATAGTTTCATGTTTATTCTCTCTCAATTCAATTTAATTCAATTCAAAAGGGCTCTATTGGCATGAACGTTTCAAGAAACATTGCTGCCGAAGCATCAAGATAAGAAAGAACACAATAATATTCATATTGATATTAACATAACATTAAATTCTCATGTATACATTATATCTTCCTCAGTCCCTCCCAAGAATTATTCTCTTCGCGGTTCTATTCAGGATTGCAAATACATTTTTCACTTTCCCTAGATGCCTTCTCTCTGCTGAAGCATTTGTGTGGTTTTCTCTCTCCTTTTTTTCGTTTTTTTGTTGCAATTTTTAAAGACTCCAGTCACATCCGCAATCCCGCGGCCCTATAAGGAGCTTTCACGCTTTTTGGTTTGCTTTAGATGTTTAATACCCCCTCTCTTTTGTGTCAGGGAGCCGGAGAGGCGTTAAGAAGCGCTGATAAACCCCACTTAGATCCCTTCCTGGCCCGTCACCCCGGCCTGCCGGGCCGCTTTAGCAGGGAACTGATCTGTGACGGCCTGCCACTCAAACTGAGCACTTCTGAAGGCTGACACAATGGAGTGAGCAACACACCAGAGGGCCCGGGGGTGGGTAGGGAGGGGTGGATGGAGGGAGTGTGAGGCAGCAGAGGCCAAGAGGTGCCCTAAAAGAAGGCTGGAGGCGGGGCCAAAGTGTATCTCCCTCTTATCTTTCTCTTTCAATGCAATTTTTCCCTCCCTACCCTCACTACTGTAGACCTCACACATTTTTCTTACCTGCCTCTGTGTAGTTTTCACCGTTCATCTTCTAATCTGCAGTAACACACCCACAACCCCTCTCCTCCGTCTTTTTTCTCTAGTCCGGACTACCAGCTTGGCAGTTAGAGATGAGAGATTGAATGAAGAGTGAGTGGACGGGAGGGGGGGTCCAGATAGGGATCAGCAGTGCATCAGTGTCTGGGTGCTGGTTGGTCATGTGGTGCGTTCACTGCTGCGTGGCATCGTGGGTCCAACCAGAGCCAGGCTGGGGCTGACAGACCCCCAGGAGGCACAGCTTTGTGATTGACAGGCAGAGGGAGGCGGTGAGGTGGGGGGGTTGAGGGGGCATGTGGCCACTGCCGCTGCCATGGCCATCACTTTCCCAGGGGGCCGTGGGTGGGTAGCGAAGCCCAAAATGTCAGCCCTAGTATCTGTGCTGCTCGGCTCGTATCACACTGCTGCAGCTGCCTGCCATCCACCGCATCCACTCATTCATACAGAGACATGGGAGTAACACACACACACACACACACACACACACACACACACACACACACACACACACACACACACACACACACACACACACACACACACACACACACACACACACACACACACACACACACACACACACACACACACACACACACACACACAGTATATTCTTCATATGGAGAGCGAACACACACTTTTATTCTCTCCATCCTACTGTCTTTCTTCTCCTCCACACACTCACATTGTGCCTCTGTCAGTTGTACCTAAGCCAATCCATCATGCAAGTGCTCCAGAGTTATTTTCTTCCTCACTGCTGGAAAACCATTTTTACAAACATTTTCTATAGACCTACCTTGTGTTTTTTAAAAACTGATCTCTACGGTGGCTGACAGGTGCAAGCATTTAGAAAACATTCACAACTTGACGGAGCATGCGCAGAGTTTACTAAAAAGACTGAATAAACGAAACGCTGCAATTAAAAAGAACCCTGCAAGAGGCTCAAAACACAACGGAAATGGGGAAAATTCAAAGTGATGCACACAGCTGGGACTGGAGTGCTTCTTGAAGTTGTAACTGTTTTTTCAGTATATTTGAAATGACTAGGTTAGCTACGTTAGCTAGCTAGCTTATAGCAGATCTGCAATAATATCGGAAGGAATCATGTGGTCACATTGTTAAAATAAGCCAACAAAACTTACATTTTAGGTAAGTTTTCAGTGGGCCAATTTTATAATCCTCGAACTTCAACAAGCGCGGCATTCCCATGTTGTGTTTGCAGAATTTAATTTATGCAGCGCTTTAATAAACCCTGCACATGTTTCATCAAGTTGGTAAATGTTTTCTAAATGCTACGCATGTGTTGTCAAGTTGGTGAAGATGCTTCTTCATTTGCATGTGTTTTGGCACGTTTGTGTTTTTTTATTTGCATTGTTTTTAAAACGGCATGGCAGTTCTCCTCATGGAAATGTGTTAGGCTGTTGTAACACACAGGTTGGCCACCGTAGAACTCATCCCTTTTTTCTCTGTCAAACTCTCTTTGTTTTTAAATAGGCTTTTATTTTGAAGGGAGATATGTCTGCTTTCTTTACATTTGAAGTTGCATGTGTATGGCAGTCATTGAAAGAAGTTATGTTTGCAAAATGTGCTATTTGCCAAGTGATTGAATGTTTCACTGTACTATGTGTACTGTGTGGTTTTATCTGTACTTTTAATCTGTGTGTATGTGGTGTGTGTGTATGCGTGTGCTGCCTATTTGTCACAGCTGGATGATGAATGCGCTGACAGTAGAGGGGTCAGTGTCACAGACAGTGTGGTCAATTGCCCCCCATCCCCTGAGTCTAACCTTGAGCAACACTCCCTAAAGAGTCTCAATCTGCCATTAAGACACACACACACACACACACACACACACACACACACACACACACACACACACACACCAATGAGTGTGTGCCATTAGTAGCTGGCAGGGTCTGGTTTGACAGAGAGCGATTAGCTCCCTATCATGTGTATTGATCACCGTGTCCTGGCTGCTCTTCCAGAGGAGGGGCTGGAGGGGTTGTACAAGGTAGTTGGGGCATACACACTTAAACACCCACACATATACACACTATCATCCTTGTTATCTACAAATGTCTTTGTTTGATATAATATGTTAGTTTTGAGTGTATAATTATATTTATATCATTGAAACTTCCATTTATATAATGTCCTCAAAATATTGCAGGACAGAAGAGCAATCTCCAATCCTTTATTCCCCTGAATACACTTCCATATTTGAATGAGTTTTTATTTGTAGAAAGGCTTGAGTGGCTCCATTGTTATTGAAACACAATGGTGCATAAGGCTCTTAATATTTTGGAAAGACATTTTTCTTTTGGCTGCCCTTGCTGGCGATTCCAAACTTTTGAAAAGTAGTATTTCAATTAAAGCTAATTAAATGAGTTCACAAATGCCATGTTATCTATTAAAAAGTATCTTCTTGTTAATAAGGCATCACCTGAAACGTGTAAACTAAACAACATTTTACACTGAGGCCATTTTATCTTAAATGAATCTGATCAGCCTAATGTGGAATCGTACACGTATCACATCCACTTCCTGTCTGAGGTATTCAGTGTTTAATATCACACATGGAGCGTTATTAGCTTTAACAACCCCCCCTTCCACCCTGCACCCGTCTTCCTTGGGTAGTTTAGACCAGCTCTTGTTAATTGAGTCTAATTGAAGAACATGAAGGGGGAATAAAGCAAGCAGGCTTTTAGGACATAAAAGACTGCAGCCGCCTCTCAATAGTATTTATTTTCAACCTCTTCCACTCTGATTTAAGTGTAAGAGGACAATAGTGGCCTGACACTGTGTTTGTGTGTGTCTGCGCGTGTGTGTCTGTGATCTGTTGTTTGATTTAGTGTGCCCACCTTCTCAAGGACCAGCCTCTTATCAGATCAAAGCTGCAGGCAGCGGCCTATGAAACATATTGTGTGTGTGCTGTGGAGGACAGAGGTGCAGGTGAGGGAGGTGGGGGGGTGTTTTCGTTGCTTTTAACCCAGGACAATGGGACTGCAAAGGGGAGAGCGAGCGAGTCCTCTTTGAACTAATGAAGAGGAAACCTTTTACTCTCCTCCATGAAGGTACCCAACTCTCCCTGTGCTATGGATTTTCCCTCTCTTTTAAAGTAGAGGAAAACAGAAAAGAACACAAATATTTAGCCTGTTTTTTTTAGTGTTTCTCACAAAAACCCAGACAAGGCTAAAATAAGACTTCAGAAATGGTTTTAGATTGTTAGACTTGCAGTACATGAGCATCAATTGAAAAGAGTGGACACTAATGGGGCCCTATTCTGCTCATTTTCTGGTTCAAATTGGATTCTGTGTCTCGACTGTGACACGTCTCCATGCTTTAATGTTCACAAAAGTCTTTATTTTTCTCATACTGCCTGTGCTGCAGCACCTCTTTTCACCCTCTGTCTGAAACCAGAGCCCAGTCTGCTCTGATGGTTAAACATCAGATTGGTCAACCGCTTAGAGGTCTTGGAGCGCTATAGTTAATTGGCTAGTGAAAACTTGTCTTGCTCAAAATGTAGTTTCCATGTAACAAAACTGCATAGTCGATTATGTTTGAGTACAAACTTTGTTTGTTTTGAAAATATTTCAAATGGAGGACAACACTGTTTGTGTCCTGTATGAAATGTGCACAACATAACATCCTTAACTTATACGTAACTTAAATATCATATATATTATTTTAAACTAAAACGTCATCTTAATCGACTAAATGTAACCAAGTAGTTTGGTTTCAATTCAACCATGTATTTCAAATTCTGACAGTAATCTGGGAGATGATACATTTTGTATGGGTTCATTATTTTAAGGAGATAGTTGAAAGAGATTTGACAGCATCTCGAATCAATCAAGTCAACATATGTGAATTCACATTTTCCTCAGAGTAATGCATATCTTGTTGTTGTGATTCCAGGTTCACTGGGTGCAGAGGCAGCACAGTCATTACAGAGACAAGCGGGTCTCTGTGAGAGGACTGGACCTCAGAACCCCTCACAGTAAGTTCTGAGTAACACACTTCTTTCCACTGACGTTTTGTCATAGCTAAAAGTGTTGTTTTTGCTGACCTCCAGTAAGTAAGTAAGTTATTTGAAGAGGGGTTGTGACTGAGCAACTCATCCATAGTCACTATATTACCTGCAGTAGTCAGCATGACCCTGGTTTAGAGAAATAGACAGGAGTATCATCAGGAAGCTAAGCAATGTACTTCTGTGGACAGAGACCTTTACTAATCTGCCCTTTCTAAAAGGAACTAAAGCTGTTGACAAAAAACAATAAACTAACAAGTTAATAAACAATTCTAAACTATGACATTAAAAAACTTTAAAGAAACAGCCAGTTATATACTTTAGCTAGATGCACACTTAGATATACAGTATCTTATACATGATTGTACACTTACTTACTTATATATAAGGAGGCATTCTAGTATAACTGACAAGTCACTGGTCTTTAGATAATGTAAGTCCTGTAACAAGGTGTCAGTATAATTACTGTCAATAGAACACATTTAAAACAGGAGCGCCGCTGAACAGCATTTTGCCAAAAAAAACAAACACTGTCAACTCATGGCTGTTCCCTCTTATAAGCTGACACAAAGGAATGTTAAAAGACAAAATTGTTTTTTTTAAACTAAAACGGCACTAAGTATTTTTTGATGGTGAGATGTTCAACCTTTCTTTGAAATCTGAAGTTGCTTTCAAATCAAATTTGCTGTTAGAATTCTGTCAGAAAGCATCTTGTATCTACAGTCACAGCAAAGACCAATGTGTGTGTAAACATACAGTTCTATATGCAAAACATATGGGTTAATCCATGTATGCAGGTAGCTTTGGCTTTCTTTATGTGTGTCACTTGTGTTTTTCTAGATATCTTTGTGAAGTCATTTTGACCTTTAAAGACGATGAACCTCTCCGATTAAACCAGTATAACAACTGCAGCTTTTTAATGTCCGTTTAATATTAACATCATGCATGTTGAGCCCTATTGTGTGAATCGTGTATGTGTGTGTTATTACAAGAAAGAACTGGCTCACGTTCTGCTGCAGTTCCCATCCTCACAGTGTCGCTCAGCCTCTCCTCTGATAGATGATGTACAGACGAGTTAGAGAGAGAAATGTAAAAAGACAAAGATGTAGTGGATGTATGTATATTCACATACAGGACAGAGAAAGAGAGAGTGTACTCATACGTTTTGACCTTTTTGAACTTTTGAAGTCTGATGTTTCCTACTAGAATGACTGAAGCTGCCAATGTTCAATATTGTGTGCCAGTTTTCTCAAACATTACCATTTTCAAGCCAAAGACAGTTTCTTGGCAGTGTGGAAAATCCTAATGTTGGTACTCTACGCTCTATTAAATAACAGTATATAATTAGTAAAACTAGTATTAGGACGGTGTGTGTAATGGTACAGGAATTGTAGTTTGGTATGTTTATTTGTTGTACAACAGGAAGAAAACACACAAATGTAAACATGAAATGCTGATCTCATTTCAGAAAATAAACAGTAATGCTTCATTATATTATTAACAAATCAATTACCACATGTTTTCTTCTTGGTTAGCATGTTTGGTGGTTTAATTTAGAGGTGGTGGTAATGTCAGGTTCATGTTTACCTTTGGACCAAGCCTCTGTTTTACTGTCTTTGTGCTATTCTAAGCTAAGCGAATTGGACCATGGCTTTAGCTCCATAGCTTGACACTGGTATGGATCTTCTCATCTCAATCTCAGCAAAATAGAAAGGAGCTTATTTTTGAATATCATTGTATTTATTAGTCGCTTTATTAGGCTCTTCTGAATCGTACTGGGTTTGGTAGTGTTTTAGGTCTGTGTTTGAATATATGTAATACACGTGTGGATCCTTACCGATATGAGTGTACTCAGTATAATCAGTAATAATTATGCTATTAAATGTTTTTTGTGATTTGATTCACATTTTTTTTTTTTTTTTAAAGGTTCATTCTCAGTTTGCAGCAGTACAGATCCTTCTTTTTTACTCCTGGATATATATATCTATTCAAATCCAATACGAATCTAACACATTGACATAACAGACAGAACTATTATTAAGTAGATGCGGAGATAAGTTGTTGGAACAAAATACACACTTGGTTCACTCACAATTGTACAGTGTTGTTACAGAATCAACATTTTAGTATTACTGCCATTAGGTCAATCATGGAATTTAACATTTATTAGTGATACCTAAATGTGTTCTTACTGTAGGCTGCCGTAGTGTAGTGCAGTGTTGCAACATTAGCAGTTTGTGATGGACTGTAAACACAGTACAGTAAAGACAGGATCAGAATTTGATCTGTTATTTTAGCTGGTATGGATGACATATACCCTGATTTACCTTGATACCAACATACTGGAACATCTCGAACTTAAGTTTCGCTCTATAACAAATTCACTTTTAGATTGGTTTCTATCACTTTTTTTATAGGTCAATAGCCTAATCTTGTCTTTATTTTTGACCATGCCTGATCATACTGTTGATACGGCTGATGTTCTCTCTCTGTTAGTCTTTTTTGGTAACCGAAATGTTGTATTGGATGTAATTATGCTTAGTTCTGATTGGTCTTGGTTACTGTGCTCTGGTTCCCTTTCGGATAAGAAAAAAAAGTGATTTTACATGTTAGGTTCTGGTATGTTTCCTAGTCGGTTTCATTTTTTACCTGCAAAAAATGTGACTGTCAGCACTTATTTAGTTGATACCATCGCTAATAGATGAGCGTGTTTGATTAACAAGTTTGATTATTCACTGTTGGCACATTTTAGATTTATTTTCTACTTCACCTCTATTCGATTTGCGTCACTGTCCCTAAATTGAAACCATTATGCTCCCAAAAAATCATCTAAATAATAATAATGATTTGCAATGACCATCCTGAAAGCTGTCTTTGCACAAGTTATAGATTGTGACTTTATAATTTATGTTGCACACAAAAAAAGACCTATAACTGCAGGTCCGCTGCAACTCTGACTACTTTTAAATCCAGACTAAAGACTTTTCTTTTTGCCGCTGCTTTTCATTGAACTATTCACATCTTAGACAGCACTGTAACTTTTATCCATGTATGTTTTCTTTTAATGTTTATTTTATTATCTTTTCTTTTTAATGACTGATTTTAAATGCCATTTTCTTAATGTCTTTTGTTTTTTGTAAAGCACTTTGAATTGCCTTGTGTTGAAAGGTGCTAAAATAAACTTGCCTTGCCTTGCCTATAACTAAAGGTGTAGGCTACTGTGTCCATAATAACTTGTTACAGAAGGAGTACTAAACCACAGAGAATCTCATAAGCAATTTATTTAATTTAGGATCAATACATGTACCATAACCCTCTTTATTAACACTAATTACCCCCCATATTCATACTAATGCTTGAAATATATTCATGCTCATGTGTGTGCTTTGTTTTATTCCAGTCATTTCAGAAACAAGGTTTCCCAACTAGTGTGATCTTAATTAATTCTGCAATACATACGGTGTGTTATGAAACAAACTGATTCATATCCATCATTTGAGAAAGAGAAAAGTGTGGATGGCAGTGAGATGGGGTGCTGTGCAGTGCTGAAAATGTGAATAAAGCGAGAGAGAGAGAAAGAGTGTGTGGCAGTGAGTGCATGAAGTGTACGGAGAGGTGCAGGCCTTGATGAGCCGATAGCACATCGACAGACAGCGAGCCAAGCTGTGCCGCAGCAATGAGATGCTAATGGTATGCTAATGATATGCTAATCTGCCGGCAATATTCCACCTCACTGGAGAGAAGGGGAATCTGGGAGGCCTTTCACCATTGGTTGGAGACCAGGGACTTCCTGGTGTCAGAGTTCAAAACAAGAAAAAAAAACTCCACACATGATGGGTCTGTGTGCTTACAGGTTCCCAGAGGAGAGCAACTGACAGGCAGCCGGAGGAGAAGAAAAAGAGTGACCAGTCCCTCACCTTCAATGACCCGCTCTGGCCCATGCAGTGGGAACTGGTGGGTGTGCGTTTCTTTGTGTGTTCTGATCAGGAAGCTTTCTCCTCTCTCAAACCTCTAGTTCATGCCATGGTGAAGGATGTTCCTTTGACAGGCCGGCGTCAGGCAGGCTTTCATGTGTGACTGGAGAGAGAGACAGAAGAGAGAGGGAAGTAGAAAAGAGAGGGGGAGGAAGAGGGAGACGAGGTGAAAGGGTTGTCCATGTTGAACTGAGACAGATGTCAGGGATTGATGAGGCTCGGAGCAACACTGACACACAAACTGTGCTGCAACATACAACATCATCCCTTCAAAACTGTTTTGTTCACATGGTTTGGACAATATGTGTTGGTGCAGAACAACAGCAGTACAACACATGTTTTTATATGAAAATGTAAGAATTGTTACAGTAAAGTACTACAATAACTTCAGTCTGAGTATTTGCCCCATAACACACAATCAAGGAGGCAAAAAAAGTGTGTTATAGCTTAAATGCCTCCCATTCTAAAAAATAATGGCAACAATGAACCAAAATTGCCTAGTGAATTCATTTAAAAATGTTCTCCCCTCATTCAATAATGACTGCAATTCTTCTAAAAAAAATGTAAAGGTCCCATGACATGGCCATTTCTACTGATCAGAATTCCATTGTTGAGGTCTACTAGAATAGATTTACATTGTTCAATGTTCCAAAATCACAGCATCTCTGTATAGTATGTGTATTCACTCTCTGTCCTAAACGGCTTGTTGGAGTTCCTGCCCCCCCCCCTCCCTATGAGTCAACCACCGTTACAGCGGAACATCAGTGATTATGTGTTACAATGGCGTTTGTTAGCAACCAGAAAATGACACCAGTAATGACAAACAGATGAGAATGCTGCGTGGGGTCTGGGTGCCGTGTTGGCGGGACGTTGCGGGGCTCGTTGCTCCGCCCTTTGAGGCTCGAGGGGCGGACAGTGTGAGCTGGATTACTGGTGTCGTTTCCTGGTTGCTGCGTGGGGTCTGCGAGACAGCGAGACACCGCGGAACTCAGCCTGTGCACACACACTCATAGCCAGGCTGTGAGTGTGCGGAACTCACCTTGTGGTAAACCCGCAAGAGAAAAAGCATTTGAGCTCCATACTGTTTCAAAAATAATCTTTGATGTGGTTTAGAACAGGGTGGCGTTTTATCACAGCAGAACTTAACTTTATCTCCGGTAGAATTCTGATCAGGCATTAGCTCCGCCTCCTCTTTTTTTCTTTTTCAAGCTAAGGACCCAAAATCCGCGTTTCTCTAACAGGGCTGCAAAAGAGGGGTATGAGCAGTATGAGGCATGGCTACAATGGGTGATCTGTTTGGTATTTTAAGCAAAACACTTCACAGACATGTTTTGTATAGGTATGGCCCTACAATATATTTTCCCAATATAGCATAATAGGTCCACTTTAAATTAGAATGTCCTGTTCAATACATACAGTACCTTGCTCACAGTTCTTCATAGAGAAACATATGTTTCCAAAAAATGTTTCTTTAAAGTATTAATCTATTTGCTGCCAGTCTTATTTCAAGGAGCAATCAGACAGCTCATCCAATTTCTTTTTTTTCCTTCCTACAAATATATTTTTATGTCCATGTTTCTTTTACATATTACTGTGTCCCAGTTCGCATAACATTTGTGTGAACTTCAATATTTCCAACATTGCAAGATTATAGTCGACATGCATAATTGTATTACACCTGAACAGATTTATAGGGTACTGCCAAGTATCCCTAGACAAACACTCACATAGCAGGCTCCTGGGCTTAGCCAATCACACACAGGATGTTCTTGACTGACGTGCAAGGGTGTAATCTGACAGAGGCAGGAGGGAGAGAGGCGGGGCTACAAATTCACCACGGCAACAAATTGATTGACACCTCAGCTCTCGGGGCAAGATGGTGGGGTGAGAGTCAGGATGGGGGCGGAGAGTGGCAGAGACATCTATGGAGGGAGGGAGGGAGGAGGGATATGAAACGAGGCAGAAAATCTGACACAGCTTCTCTACCAGAGTACGATTCGTCGCATATGGTCTAAAATTGTAATCTTAATTGACAAGATTGTTAATGGAGAAGTACATTTTTAAAGCTAACGCTAACCATATAGCGAATTGCATGAACACATTCATCGTCATTTCCTCAATAATCAAGAAAAATGTAAACCATTTCTGAAATTGAGCCCCCCCTACCCTCTCCCCCCTCTCTTGCCCTCCTCCCCTGCTCTCCTTCTGTTGTGTTTAATCAGCCTCTGGTGGACGTGGATATTGATTGAGGGTCAGTAATCTGCTCAGGGTTGGTAGCCTGCCAGGACCAGGCTTGTATGTGTGTGAATGTTAGCTAGAAGCTGGTGTGTATGTCATGAGTGAGCCGTACACACACACACACACACACACACACACACACACACACACACACACACACACACACACACACACACACACACACACACACACACACGGCAAGTGGACTCCATTGTATCGTTGCTTATAGGCTGAGACCAGCTCTTCCAGAGGAGCTTGTTCAAAGCTACTGAAATCCATACAGCATCCTGGACGTGCTTGCTGCGGATGATGTACACGTGTGTGAGGGAGAGTAAAAAGTGTGTTGTATGCTATAACTGAGGGGCAGCCAAAATAAAGGCAGAGAGATAGTTTTGTTGTTGCATGTGTGTGTTTTGTGCATTCACTTTTTTACAACTCTATGTATATATTCGTGTGTGTGTGTGTGTGTGTGTGTGTGTGTCAATGAGTATATTTGCTGGAGAGATAGGATTGCTTGTGTTCCACTGCTTCAGAGAATGATAATTATTCTGTGCACGATTATGTGTGTGTGTAAGTGTGATGCCTGTGTTGTTGACTTTCACTTCATGACAGTGAGTGTGAAGTGAGTCAGCGTTCAAGATGCCTCAATGTTGGCTTATAACCAAGTAAAAAAAAAGGAGTGTTTCAGTTTTTTTGCACCTGTGTGTGTCCGTGTGAATGTCCGTGTGTGTGTGTCCGCTCCCTCCCAAGGGCCGGTCCTCGTGCTTTGGTGGACGTTAGCATGCTAGCTGCTTCTATTCATCTACTTTATTCTCACACACTACAAAGCATCATTCCCTAGGTGCAAAACCCCTACACACACACACACACACACACACACACACACACACACACACACACACACACACACACACACACACACACACACACACACACACACCCTTACTGAGCCGTTTTTTCCCCATTGTGCACTCTCTTCTTCTCCTCTCTCTCTTCATCATGATAACAACAACAGAGTTGAAGCCTCTTGGAACACTCACTTTGAATATCAAATTGGTCGTGTGTGTGTTCGTGCATGTGTGTGGACAGCTGCTGACATTTTTGGTAAGACAGTTTGTTCACTCCCTGAGTGTGCATCTATTGTGTATAATATGTGTGTGCATCTGTATCATGTAAAGTTGTATAGGAACAGTGTGTTATTATATTCATATGTAAGTGTTAGTGTATTTAAGTGAATAGATGTTTATGGGGCCACTAAAGCTCATGGGAGTTGCAACCATGACTCTCTAGCATCACCATGCTGCTGTTTTTGTTCTGCACATGTATGTAGATTTGTTCATGTGTTTGTTTGAAAGTGGGTGTAGTGGCATCCAAGGTTTCCTTTTGCCACCATAGAGCGGGGTTGACGACACACAATCCAAAGCAATAAGCAGCCAAAGGTTTTCAGTCAAAAAATGTAATTTATTAACAAAAAAGTATTGACTTAAACAGTCTCAAAATAACAAATCTAAATCAATATTTCGGCGATATACTTTCTTATATAAACTATACTTTGCAGTCCAATTTGCAACACTCATTTCCGTTTACAATTTGCGGTCGAAAAACTGTTCCGTTCCCCGTCTCATCAGGTCTCAGAGCACCGCGGCTGTCCTCAATTACCTCACTTAAATAAACACCGGAAAGTACAAGGAAACAGATCATATTTACGATTTGAAATGAACAATCATTTCATCAAAAATATATTCACAATGGCAATATAAATCATTTTCCATCATTATGAATCTAAATAATAACTAAATAATAACTTGTGGCTCTAACATTTAGAACGGAACACAGAATCTTTTTTACAGGTCTGATGAGCCTCTCCCAAACTCTACCATGGTGGGCTCCATATGGCGGATTAAAAGTCCATTTTAGTCCGTCCCTGAGTAATGCATTTTGAATCTTGTGTTGATTCAGGTCTTTAAGAGCAGCTCTCAGCTCTTTCTGTGCTCCCACAAAGTTTGTGCCGTTGTCTGTCCTGATGCTTGTCACTTGCCCTCTGCGACATATTAATCTGTGCAAAGCATTGATGCAGGAGTCAGTGTCCAATGAGCTCGAAACTTCCAGATGTATGGCTCGACTCACAACTTAAGGCAGGTGAAGATCACTCCCCAACGTTTTACATTTGCTCTGCCTCGTTTAACCTCCAGGGGTGCAAAGAAGTCAATACCAACATGAGTAAAGGGCGGTAGATCTGGAGACACCCGATCTTCTGGGAGGTCAGCCATGTTCTGCTCTCCAACTGTGGCTAGCATTCTTGGGCAGAAAACACAGGCTTTGATTATTTTTCTGGCTGCCGAGTTAGCGCGAGACAGCCAGAATCTTTGATTTAGTCTTGAGAGCATGTGGCTTCTCCCCGAGTGATTGATTGATTGATTGAAAAGTTTATTAACAGCTTGTATATTGGGTACAGTGTCCAATCTGCTGATGGATGTGGCCCAGGATCAGTTTGGATATAGTAGAGTCTTTGGGCAGGATAATGGGGTTCTTCAGATCCATTGGCATTGCCGATTTGCTTAGTCGTCCTCCCACTCTTAACATGCCTTCCACTAAGATTGGGTCCAGCTTCCTGATTGAGCAAAGACGTCACTTCTCTCAGGAATTTGCTCCAAGTGAATTATTGACCTTTCAGCTTCTCTAATGTCCTCCACAGACAGATGTTGTGATCCAAATGTCAACTTTAGCTTGTTCATTTTGTCCTTTAAGGATTTCAAAAGAGTCCAATCTGGGGCAAGGTCAGCTTTTGCAGATCTCGTTCTTTGATTTAGCAGAAGAAGAATTCCCCTTAATTTAAGTATCCAAGCAACCCCTCTCTGCAGTCTGCTCCATGATGAGTAATACTCAAACAGTTTGCTGGTTGGGTTGGTTTTGTGGACACTCAAACTGTTAACTGCTACGTCCTTTCTAACCTCTGGGTCCTCTGATGGAATAAGGCCCAGGTTGTTGGGTGTTTTTGGCCAATATTCCTTTTCCAGATACTTAGGTCCTGTTATCCACCTTGATGTCTTTAGAAAGTCTTCTACATGCAGCCCACGGGATGCGTCGTCGGCAGGGTTGTCCATGGAGCTCACATGCCTCCACTGCTTCTCCTGAGAAAGGTCCTTGATCACTGAAACTCTGTTTGCCACAAATGTGTGATATCGTTTAGTCTGGTTGCTGATGTATCCGAGGACAGAGGTGCTATCTGTCCAGAAGGTTGAGTCATTGAGGTCCACTTTAAGCTCCCTTTTCAACATCCTGTCCACCTTTACTGCAAGTGTTGCTGCAGTAAGCTCCAATCTGGGAATAGTGATCTGTTTGAGTGGAGTCACTCTGGATTTTCCCAAAATAAATGAAACATGGACCCTTCCCATACTGTTTGTAAAGCGGAGATAGCTGGTGGTGCCGTAAACTTTTTCGCTTGCGTCACAGAAGTGATGAAGCTCTGCAGTCCTGATTGGTCCAAAATTCTCAGGTTTCATACACCTGTGCACTTGAAATCTGCTAAGCTGTTCCAACTCTGTGATCCATTTCTGCCATTGTTTTTGAGTATTCTTCTGGGATGGTTTCATCCCATCCACACTTTATCCTGCATAGCTCTTGGAGGATCTGCCTGGCTTTAAGGATAAATGGGGAGAGGAATCCTAATGGGTCGTAGATGGAACTGACTGTAGAGAGGATCCCTCTCCTGGTAAGAGCTCTGTTTTTGATATTGACTTTGAATATGAAGGAGTCTTTCTCTGTATCCCATTTGATTCCAAGTGCTCTTTCAATTGGCAGGTTTTCCCTGTCAAAGTCCAGATCCTTGAATAGTTTTGCTCTGTGATGCTCAGGTATACTTGCAAGCACTTCACAGTTGTTACAGACCCATTTGGTCAATGAGAAACCTCCTTTGGCGCATGCGTCTCTGAGGTCTCTGATAAGCTTAATAGCTTGTTCAACTGTGGCCACTGATTTGAGGCGATCATCAACGTAAAAGTTGGAATTGATTGTTTCAGTTACATCTTCGTCGTACTTGAAGCTGTTGTCTTCTGCCACTTGTCTGAGAGCATAGTTAGCAATGCTAGGTGAGGACACAGCGCCAAAGAGGTGGACCTTCATTCTATATGCCTCCAATGAATTTTCAGTGTCTCCATCTGGCCACCACAGAAACCTAAGGAAGTCTTTGTGCTCTCTCTGGACTTGCACTTCATAGAACATTGCCTCGATGTCCCCCATGAAAGCAATTTGTTCTTGGCGGAATCCAAGCAGAACTCCAATGAGAGTGTTCACCAGGTCTGGACCTTGGAGAAGTTCCTTGTTAAGAGATGTGCCTTTGCATGATGCAGTGCAGTCAAACACAACTCTAAGTTTGCGCTTTTGTTGATGGTAAACACCGTGGTGAGGTATGTACCATATCTGTCCATCATTCCTGTTAAGCTGTTCTGGTGGCACTCTCTCTGCATAACCCTTTTTTAACACATCCTCCATGAATGTTTTGTATTCCATGGCATATTCTGCATCCCTCTTAAACCTCTTTAGGAGATTTAGAGTACGTTGTTTTACCATTTTGTAGTTGTCAGGCATAACTATGTCCTTTTTTCGAAAAGGCAAGGGTAGGTGATAGTGTCCATCCTTGAGTTCTACTGAGCTTGATGCTATCTCCATGAACCTTTTGTCTTCACCTGACATTTCCTTCTTCTCTTCATAATCTTTTTCCGAGAAGTCCTGATTGTATTGTGTGATGAGGAGATCATTCAGGTTGGCTACTGATATTCTGTTGACTATTGTGACCACAGGTCCGGATTCCACAGCAGTACAAGTGTTGAGTGGTCCATTTACCACCCATCCAGACACTGTCCTGACTGCATATGGTCCATTTCCTTGACTTCTTATTATGTCCCAAGGTTCCATTGCCTTAGGAACATCAACTCCTATTAGAAGCTCTATGTCACCATCAATTTCTTTCAGCTGTATGTCACTTAGATAAGGCCATCTTTCCAGATCCTTTTGGGTAGGTACATTTTCTTTTGAGACAGGAATCTTACTCTGTGTGTACACCTGAGGTAGGTCAAGATAAGTACTGCCATCTAAATTTCCTATTTCCAATCCTTTGAGTTCGTAACTCTTTACAAGTCTTTCCTGACCCATTGTTCGTAGAACGACTGTCGTTTTTCGTGATTTGGGATTCAGCTGTCTCATTAGATTCTCTGTGCAGAATTACGCTGAACTGCCGGGATCAAGAAAAGCATAGGTTGAGATAAACTTATCTCCTTTGTGAACCTTGACTCGAACAGGCACTATGGCTAGGGCACAATCCCTACCGGCCCCAGTAGCTTCACCAGCCGAGACAGTGCACTGTTGACCCAAGCTCCTTTTGTTTCAGTAGGCTGAGGCTTTTGTAGAAGTGGACTGTCAATGTGAAGTATTGTTGGGTGACTCTTTTGACACGTTTGACATGTCAGCCTTTTCCTACAGTTCCTGCTCATATGACCCCTCATCAAACATCCAAAACAATAACCATTTATCTTCAAAAAGTCAACCTTTTCCTTGTGTGGAGGGTTTTTGAACTGATGGCAATCAGTCAGCATGTGCTTGCCTTTACAAAAGTAGCAAAAAGAGGCAGGATTGCCCCCTTGTGGCTGTTTGAAGGTGCCACGCTGCTCTGTGTTTGATGGTGCGGCGCTGCTCTCCTGATCACATGCTGCTGCGATGAGGTGTTCTGTGGCTCATGGGTTGGCTCCTAGTGGCCATCCTTGGGCTAGAGATGTGGCGATCCTGTATATCCCCAAATAATGGGTCCAGGAGTATTTTAGCTTGTTTTTCCATAAGCTCCACAAGGTCAGGAAATCTAGCTCTCTTCTTTGTTCTCTGTAATATATCATAAGCCACTGTCCGCCATTTTTCTTTTTTCAGTTTGTAAGGGACTTTAGATATTATTGATCTTAGATGGGAAGGAATATCTAGTTCATCCATGTACTGTAAATCTTGCATAGCATTGCAGCATCCTCTTAAATACATTGCATATGCCTGAAGCGCTTTGCCATCATCCGGTCTAATTGATGTCCAGTTCATTGCCTTTTCCAAATAGGCGCTGGTTACTTTGATCTCGTCCCCAAAGTGCTCCTTTAATAGCTGTCTGGCTTCTGTGTAACCTCTTTGGGTATCCATATGCAGGCAGCTGCGAACGAGATCTTTGGGCTAGCCGGAAGTGTACTGGTCGAGAAAGTAGAGCATGTCATGACTGCTAGCTGTTTTATCCTTAATAAGGTGTTCGAATGCTCGCATAAAGGACTGATATTCAAGTGGATCACCATCAAACACTTTTATCTCCATTGTTGGTAACAAGGTAAGTTTTTGCTGCATAATGATGAGGTCAGCAATATCTCTCTGTCTCTGTATAACAGTGTCGAGGTTATCATGGGTTTTATTGCGTTGAGTGGAGCTATGCATTGTGGGCATTTTAAAAAGGTATAAACTGTGTTGTGGGTAGCTGAGGGCTGCGAAGATTAGTGACAGTCCTCTGAAGTTTAGGCACTGCACCCAATTGCATGAACTCCATGGCTGATATTTCAGGATCCAACGTGTCTGTGCTTTTTTCTTTGCTTTGCTCCATAAGCATTCATTCCATCTTGAATTTGATCTTCAATTTTTTCCTCCACGCCAATGCTTTGCAGAACCTTTATTTTAGCAGCAGATGCTGCAATTTCTGTGTCCAGTTCCATTTGTTCCAGTTGTTGTTCCAGTTTGCAGCTTTTAGTGTTGCTTGTTGTAATAGCAGTGCATGTTTGTCCTTCAATCCAGCTGCTCTGGTTAACAGAGCAGCCTTTTCAGCAGACGCTCTTATACATGCTGAGGAGACTGAAGAGGTTTTTGAGCTCCTTGACTTGTGTGAAACATTAGAGATGCTGTCATGGGGATGAATGTATGCAATTCTTTCTCTTTTCCACACATCCACATCTTTCATACAATATTCAAAATGTGTCATTTTTGGCTCAAACCAGTCCACATGATCGTCCTCTCTCTCTTCCTCTGATAAAAGCTGTTGTACGGATTCATGAACACTGCACAAGTCATTTATATTTTGTTGAAACATTTCCAAAGCTTCATTCACATGTTCCACATTCCCATCCTCCACAAGCAAGGCCTTCATTTCGTTCATTTTCCTTGTGCATGCTCCTAATTTCCCACTGCGGGAGGCTTTGAGTGATTTTAACAATGTTTCTGCGTCAGCAGAAGTCCTGGGATTGTCCGACATTATTTATTTGTTTTTAGGCCGTGCGTAAAAGACGTTGCGCTCCTTTAATGAGTCTCACAGAGCACGCCTATACTGGCTTCCTTTGTTGCACAAACAAATTCAATAACTTTCTTTTCACAGACGATCCACAAGTATTTACATTCCTCCTCCAATGTGTGCATCGCCGTTATGATTTCCTTTTAGACTTTAACACATCCGACATTCCACACACTCAATGGTAAAAGGACTGTATTTACATAGCGCTTTATCAAGTCTTTAAGAGCCCTCAAAAGACACCTACTACTAGTCAGCGATGCATTCGGCGTTATGTTTAACAATCTCATTGCTGTCGTCATGTTCAAGCTCTAATAATAATGCTGTGTTTGTGGGTTAGTTTGCACAGGGCCAGTACAGCAGTGGGTTGGACCTGAATGTGATGCCAGTTTGGAGCAACAACATCACCGGAGCTGGAGTGGTGGTCAGCATCATAGATGATGGTGAGTCTTACCTTCAATGCAATACACACTAATATGATCTTTTAAATAGGTACACAAATTAAGAATATTGTGAACTATTTTGGACTTTACAAGCAAAGCAATATTAGTTTGTAACAGAACTCATCTTGCTTGTGTTCTTTTTGGGTATGTACCACTCGCAGGGCTCGACATTAACGACTGCCCGATGGCCCGGGGCCATCTAGTATTTAGCTCGGGCAATGAAGCCTCACCTGCTGGTTGCCCGATCGGGCAATCTATTATGCCAGTATCATGCAGCTCGCGGATCCAGTAATGAGTGATCCGACAGTGAAACTAAACATATCTATAACTAGTTTAGGTAGTTTGAGAGGTCATTAAAATAGCTACATGTGATATTCTAACCTTAAGTGTGGGTTTTGTCCGCTCACCGCTGCATGTGATCATGCAGAGCTGCGTGTCGACTCGTCAGCAGCAGCTGATCTCTCTCTCCCGTCAGATTAGACTTCACTCGCGTTTATGTCCATATCGATCAGATCCAGCTAGTTCTAGCTAATGATATGACTACCTGCTTATTAAAAGACACCTAACGAATGTCGCTATGGAACTGGGTGAGGCCACAAAGTATAGCACAGCATTATGCATTTGTTTACATGCCCACCGGAACCCCGAGGCATTACCAACAGATCAACGCACAATCAACCCATACAGGACATTTCTCCACATTAAGTGTTATTAGAATTGACTCTTCTTGTCTGTCACATACTCTTTTGTCTGTCACATAAGTGGCGCAACTGAAGCGGTATTGCGCTAAAGGGAAATTATTTTGACCGAAGAGATTTAGATTTGCCGGCTAACTAACACGGCTATTTCTTATAGCTATGCAGGGCATGCAAGCGAGCAAACACAAACAAGAACAAACAAACAAGTGAAATGAAGAATAACATTGAAATTGTACAATATAATATTGTGGTGGTTCATCTTATAATTCAGTCTAGAGAATGCACCAGACAGCATAAGACCTGCACAAATCTAAATGTTCTAGGGGGAGGCCCCCCCAAACCCTTCGTGCGTCATTTCGTCCGCGCACATTTTTCTTGGCAATCTATTGGGCTCAGGGCCATCTGTAAATTAGCTTAGATGGCCCACAGGGCCATCTCCCAAAATCCTTAATGTCATGCACTGACTCGGTTTCTCAATATTACAAATAACATTTTCTGCTTAATACATTAAAGGGGCCCTATTATGATAATTGTCAGGTTCATATTTGTATTGTGTGTCTCTACTGTGACATGTCTTCATGCTTTATTGTTCAACAAGGTCTTTATTTGTATCACACTGCCTGTGCTGCAGCACCTCTTTTCACCCTCTGTCTGAAACCAGAGCCCAGTCTGCTCTGATTGGTTAGCTGGCCGGCTCTGTTGTGATGCGTCAACCGTTAGAGATGTCCTGCCTCTTAGTCTATCATGTACAGTGTGTTGAAGCACCACCCATAAGAAGCGCAATTGTTACATAGTGATGTCATTATGTTACAGAAGTAAACAAAGGAGTTCAATGGAGGCGTTTCAGGCAGTGTGTGGACGAACATTTGGGATTTTTGCTCTTGCAGACTATTTACATGCACAGAAATCAATATAACACACTACATCAGGGGTTTTCAAAGTGTGGGAAGGTGAGCCTCCCCTCAGAGAACATAAGAACAGCCGCGCCCCCCCCCTCCCAATTATTATTGCTATTATTATTATTATTGTTGTTGTTGTTGCTATAATGCAGGGGTATTCAATTGCATTTCAAAGAGGTCCAGTAGGAGAACATGTCATTAAATGCTCTGTTTTCTGTCTACCTTTCTCTTTTTTGAGCTCACCATTTGAAATGACTCACTGCTGTTTCTCTCCTCTTGTCTCATCTCTGTGTTTGAATCTATCGTGCTGACTCACTGACTGCACCGATTTGATTGGCTGAGTAGCGTCACCTCCTTAAAACAACAAACAACTTTTTAAAACCTTTTTATCTTTATGTTTTAATTTTTTTTAACATTTTCAACATCGTGGATAAATCCTTATATGCTCCCGGCAACACACTGAGCGTCAACTTTGCCTCCTTATTAGACTCACCTCTACTTTAGTGGGAACAATGAGTCTGCGTCTTTGATGCACACAGGCGGATGATGCTGGGATGCAATGTAGACAGGAATAAACGCAGATCATCCTCTGGCTGCAGCCTTGACCGGTACTTGCTTTAGATAAGTATTATTACAATTAAAATAGAGGGCGGTGCCAGCCCTCAGCAAACCGAGCCATCCGTCAACGGCCCGCTGACGACCGGCCGTTCTGTGATTCTCCAGAACACACAGATGGCCAGTCCGCCCCTGCCAAGACCGGTCCATGAAAATCCTAGCTTCAAATAATCGTGGTCAGTCATACTTCCTCCGTTTTCTGCCACACGCTGTCTCCTCTCTCACTTTAGGTAACTTCACTAAAAATTGATCCGTGTTGCCGCTCGCATAAAGTTAGCTGAAGTTAACTAGCTAGATTTCACTGTTTCTCGTTATTTTTTTATCACGCTGCGCCTCCCCTGAAGCTCTCCGGCGCCCCCCGGGTAGGCGCGCCTCACACTTTGAAAACCGCTGCACTACATGAAAGGGAAACCCAAAAAGCATAATAGGGCCTCTTTAAGACAACTAACATTTTGAGTAAATAAAGGTTTCTTAGGTAATTGAATAACCCAGTTTTCAAGCTAAGACGAGCACTACCCAAACATTTTAAATATACAAAGTCTCGTCAAGTTTGGTGTGATTAAGCTGAACTCTGGTCCTCGTGGAGAGGGTGAGTGATTTATGTTGGTGCTCCAGCTCCTCCACCACCACCGTCATCTTCGTCTCAGTCACGCCACAATGAGAATTCATTTCTCTCTGATTGCTGGGATATCTGGCAACAAGGGAAATGAGAGAGCGGCATCTTATGGGCTCATTCATCAAGAACTAATTGAAGCCTCACTAGTCTCAAGTGCTGATAGAGCTGGAGTAGAGTTGGAGCGTGCTGTTTTGTATGTGTGCGCTAAAGTGTTCATGTGACACTCTGCATCCAAGTGCATCTGACTCTGCAGTAAGTGTGTGGAAGTGGACTCGGAAAATGTCTTATAAAAGTGTCATTATACTAAGAAACGGTATGTTTGTGTGGGGGTGTGTTTTTCTACACTCCATACATGTGTGTTCATTCTGACATGACTGATGAAAGATGCTGATATTATGGTGGACTGCTTTGCCGTGCATCCCTCTGCATACAGACAGCTACTCAGTGTGTGTGTGTGTGTGTGTGTGTGTGTGTGTGTGTGTGTGTGTGTGTGTGTGTGTGTGTGTGTGTGTGTGTGTGTGTGTGTGTGTGTGTGTGTGTGTGTGTGTGTGTGTGTGTGATGTGTGTGTTGTGTGTGTGTGGTGTGTGTTTGTGTGTGTGTGTGTGTGTGTGTGTGTGTGTGTGTGGTGTGTGTGTGTGTGTGTGTGTGTGTGTGTGTGTGTGTGTGTGTGTGTGTGTGTGTGTGTGTGTGTGTGTGTGTGGGGGGGGCGAGGGGTGCAGCTTGGATACAAAATGAGCAAGCGAGCGAAAGAAAAAGAGAATGAAATTAAATAGAGGAAGGATATAGAGGGAAATGTCAGGCGAAAGCAAGAGTAAAAAGGATTCAGAGAGGGGGCGAGTGTGTGTGTGTGTGTGTGTGTGAGAGTATTAGACTTGCACCACTGAATCTCCTCTCTCCTCTGAGGCTATTGTACTCCGCTCCACCTCTCTGTATTGATTCCACCGGGCAAGAGCTCCCTCACTCCTTCTCTCTCCATCTCTTTCCTTCTCTTTTCTTTTTGTTTGCTTCTTCCTGTTCCCTCTTTGTTAACTAGGAGGTGACTCTTTCCTCTGGCCACCCTTCTTCTTTTTTTCCTTCCCTCTCCCTTCCCTCTCCCTTCCTCCCTCGCTCTCTGCCTCTCACAGCTGAAGGATCATGTACACGCTCACCTTTAGCCACCTTTCAGTCGATGCTATTGATTTTAATATCACAATGAAATAAATTATTTTTCTTTGAGTGAAAGCCCCCCACTTCACCTCCTCCTCTTTCTCCTTCTATATCTCCACCCTTCAATCCAATCTCTCTGTTTTAGAGGTAATGTAATTGGCATCTGGGGTTGGTGCTGCACAAGGTGGTGAATCACATTCACCACCTTCAATTTGTGTGCTTGTCTTTGTTTTTTCTACTGCCTCTCCTTCTTCAAACAATCACTGTTGCCCCATTCATTTTATTTCTGTTCTTCATGGACATCAGCATGACCCTTAAAGACGAAGCTCAATCAAATCTGAAGCCTCATTTGACAACCTACAAAATGTTGTGCAAAAAACGTGTGTACGCTTTTTACTGCCGCATATGTTTTTGTTTTGGATTCTCTCTGTCAGCAGGATTACAGGAAAAACAACTGGCTGATTTTCATGAAACTTGGTGAAAAGGTGCAGCATAGGCCAAGGAATAACCTGTTACATTATGAAGTGTGTCCGAATTACAGGGTGGAGGGAGGCACATTCACTTTGGGAATTAGTGGTGCATTCTAGTTATATGAGAAAATGAGTTGATACGACAACTCTGGAACAGATATCAATGTGTTGTTTTAATGATCTGAGTAATGAATTGCAACACATTTAGATTATAGAACGACTCACTAACTCGGGCAAATGAAACAATCTATGCTCTCATTTAATAACTGTTTCTGACCATGGGTACCAACAAATCCCTAGTGGTACACACGTGTAATGATTGCTTAGACAGTCTGTTTGTGCAGACACAAAAAACAACTTTGTAAAAAAAGTAAGTAATGAGCTATGATCCTTAATTATTTAAGAGAACATATACTTTTATTTTAAATATTAATAAGGTAGCAATGGACAGAAACTAGTATGATAATGGATTATTATTGTAATGTGCTTGATTCTCAGTTGCTTTCCTTTGTCTTACCTCTTAGTAAACATCTTTCTGCATTGGTCAGACACAAAAGGACTTTCGATGTCATCTCCTTTGGCTCTGTGATAGTGTTATGGGCTTTTTTCAATGTTTTATTGACCAACAACTCATTAAGAAAAGTAAGATGACAATATATCTACAGTATCTTTTATTTGTATCTCAGCTGCTACTTCTGTCTACAAGTTATTCTTTACGCACACATTTAGATCTTGTTTTACGCATGTTTTAAGAAATGAGGCCTTAGACCCTTTCATATGAGAAATAAATCACAACTGTCACATAATGTACATCACAAAAAACAGCACTCATTAGTCAGGAGTGGGTTAGATATATTCATCAGTGAAATGGCATCCACCTTGCTCTACCTTACCCCACCACAGCCCCACAGTGTCCCTATCACCCTGCTTTCAACCTATGCTTTCAACACAGGCCTCTGTCCCTGCTGCCTGAGCATCCCAAAAGCACTCCAATATCGATTGGTGCTTACGCCATTGTCATTACATGTCATTGGTACACGGAGACACAGGCTAAAAATAAGATGGGGTTGGGAGGTAGAATCATGGATGGATGGAGAGAAAAAGATAAGAGGGGGAATATACACAAAGAAAATGGAGCAGTGTCAAAGATCACTCATTAAGCTTTTTGAGTACAGATTGCATTCACGTAGTAGTTTTATGTCACACTGAGTGCAAATGCTGTCTCTTTTCAGAGCATCAAATGATGACATACTGTACACATGTAAACATCCATTTCAGCCAATCCTCTATTTAGTGCCCTCTGCAGCAGATGTACAGATTGTAGCACTTCTCTATTTATGTACAGGGAATTAGAATGAGATGAAGATGGTGGGATTTTATAGTCGTACCTTGAAAACCAGTCCACTGAGGGAATAATGTGAGCCTAATATAGACACAGAGCCGTACTGTACTGTATGTTGTTATGCTGCATGTGTTTATCTGTTGATGTAGGAGGTGTGATAAAACATTTTATGGCTGATTATGAAGGCTTACGTAGCTGCTGTAAGAGGCAGAGCTGTATTTTGATATTCTACGGCCTTGGCTGATTGACTTAATGAGCTGTGTCCGTACAACATGGAAAGCATTTACTCTACTGTCATACTGTTGAATGCGTCCACAGATACCATGGATGGAAGTCAATTTGGATAACATAATTAATACTTTTTAAGACTGTACTGTTTTTTACGTATTTTTCTTTGTCAGCGTATATTATATACAACAATGTTGATTACACTTTAGAGGGAACTTTCGGATTTCAGGAAAGTGAAAATCCTTTTATTTTCAGCCGCTTACATATAGAAATGTCATGTTTTCCTATCATGTAAATGATATCAAACTAAATATCTTTGATATTGAAAGATATTATTTGAATGGCTTTTTTTTTTTATTCTGACATTTCACACCAAACGTTTTATTCTTTATTCTAAATGATAACTATTAAATTAATAAAAAACATGTCTAAATTAATGATCTTATTTGTCATCTAAAAAAACGATCCAAAAGTTAGATAAAAAGAACAGCTCTTTCATTTAAATAATTAATACTGAAGAAAACTTCTATATTATACAAATATGAACGTAATATGTGTTAACTTATGTAGAAACAATCATATAACTGTTACTGCCTTCTGAGCCCACACTGTATTTTCCATTATATAAACACAACAAACCATCATTTCCAGAATCTCTCTGTGCACGGACAAAGGTGTCTCTCTCTCTCTCACACACACACACACACACACACACACACACACACACACACACACACACACACACACACACACAGCCGGCTGCTGTTGAGGTAGCACAAACTAAGAGCATGATTATCATGATTATCCTTCACCACCGAGCAACAAAGACAGGTAGCTAAACAAAGTAAGGAAGCAACACAAAAGGACCTGTAAGGGTGTAATTCCTGGTTATTAAAGTTAATATTTATATGAATAAGTTCTCTTTTGTTTAAATCGCTAAATGTAGGTAATGCTGTGTATTATATCCCTATAGGGTTTTAATCAGGCTGGTGTTTTTAGCAGAGAGAGACACCTTCATAATAGGAGAAACTTGTGTATATTTATATCACACTCATGCTTTGTATGCATCCGTGCATTAAAGCTGGATCCTGGCTCAAGTCCAAAGAGTGTCAGGAGTGTGCTTATGCATGTGTGGCTGTTTGGTAGAAATGACACTGGCCGGCGATGTAAAAGTGTGTCTGACAGGGGGTGCGACGGAGTCAGCGCTTTTTTTCCTCCCTCCTTGCCCCCCGCTGTTCAATCCATCCAGCTGCTGTCACCACAGGGGAGCAGACAATCTATCAAGGCATCGGGATGCATTCTCCTCACCTGCGCCGCGCCTTTAATGAACAGCCAACATGATCCCGGCTGACAAGCAGGAAATGGATGTAATAAAGATTGTTTCTGCATGCTCTTTGCATCCCTGATAAATCACCTCGCTGTGCAACAGATACGGGAGCCACATGGAAATTTGATTTCACGCAGCAAGGGGGAGGAAGAGGAGAACAGTGGGGGAAAAGAGAGAGCTGCTAGTGGCAGGGTCACTCTATTTTATTCCTCTTTTTTCCTCCAGCGGAGCACTGGAGCAAGGTGTGTGGGGGTTGAATGGAGGGAATGTTGTTTTTTGCCTGGGCTCTTACTTATCCCACCAACGCTCTGTTAAGCCTGGAACATGCCTCTGTGACTGTAAGTCCATAAACAATAACTGACGATGTGTGCACACGTTCACATATGTGTCTGTCATCGTACATGGACAGAACATTAGTGTGTGCACTAGGGGGCAGAGCCGCATTTACTTATACCATATGCATGGGACATAAAGAAACCTGAAGAAGGAAACCATATTTGCTATAAATGATGAGTGCCAAATGAAAAGAGAGGGAAACATATACTAAATAAAACTTCTCAATGTCTCTTGATATCCCTACTAAACTAAACAGAGTTAGATGTACAAGTCCATAATAGTACACAATGTGTAGGGTTTTGAATTTGTTTCCGGAAAATGATCGTGTCTCCGGAACATTTTCGTGTCTTTTTTTTGTATTCTCCTTCAAAATACAAATATTTATGAACTCATGAGAACAGCCAGTAGTCAAAATCGAACTAAATGCGGTCAGGAAGAAAATGAGAATATTACGTTTTGTGTTCTTCAGAGAAATCAGAAATGTAAATGATGGTGCGACGTTTTTAAAATAGAGAATCTGTTCAAGCTTAATCCACTAGCAGGGATTTATTTTAAATTGTGGAAGTCTGGTTCTGGTTGCACAGAATTGTCTTGTCATCCCGGCACCCGATTCATCGATAACCCATCTTAAAGTGAGTGTTTTACCTGTGTGTTCAATAGCCGATCCGGATTGGTCCTGATTTGACTATTTAGATGCAGCTGTGTAAATTACTTTCTTCAAAGTAAATTATTTTCCTTTATTTTAAGAGAGATTTATTCAGTGACTTAACTCATTTATTCTTAACAGTAATTTCAAAGCATTTCTTGAACCGATTAAACATTTCTGTTCACTACACAGTGGATGTGCTAGTCTTTGTTTTGACTGTAATCTGTAACCCCATCTGACTGTAGTGAGCTAATGGTGTGTTCCTTGGCCTTGGCATTAATGCTCTGTTACTGCTTTAAGCATTACGTTAGTTAGTAGGAAATGATAACCTTTACATTAGAGCAGGAAAACACATTGCTCACTGTTTTCCCTTACACAACTCATGTGGTTGTGGAATGGCTTAAAACAGACTAAAAGGCTATAACTGTCTAAAGATGGATAGTTTTCCTGTGCACCACATACTGTACACCTGTATAACCTACATGATAACTCTTCGCTCAGGAGTTTTATAGCAAACTGAGAAAACAGGATGCATTAAGGCATATACAGTACCCCACATAGACTGCAACACCCCCAGTGAAGACCCTAAAACACATAACAACACAAGCTTTCACCCATATGGCCTGTTGTCCAAACCCACTGTCTCTTAACAGGAAGGCATTTATATTGTAGAGTGCAGGGAAAGCAAAATAAATGAACGGAGGCTGAAAAAAAAAAAAAAGAATCATGATTAGAGCTGGGGAGAAATAATAGTGGGGGAGCAGGAGAAATACATGGGGAATGGAATATAGGAGAATAAAGGGAGCGCGAGATTGAGATAGGGAGAGGAGGGAAGAGTGAGATAGGGAGAGGGGCGGGGGGATGCAGATATGGGGGTGGGTGGGTAATTTATGATTTAATCTAATGCAGTCTGGACCTGCTGTAAGTCACACAGACCTCAGCTGGGAAAGCGAGGGAAGGAGAGATGGAGAAATTGAGAGAGAGACATTAACCTTTCCTTGAAGCGAGTGCGGAGCTGTTTTATCTGACCGCCATCACCCCGTAAACCTTTTCTCCTCTCCACCTCTATAACTTCACCAAGTGCTCCTAAGGCTGCGGTTACCACATGTGTTATGTAATCATAATAAAGTTTGCTTCCAGGGTGTTAAAATAAGTGTTTTAATAAAATGTATGTTGATTAAGTTAGATGTGCCCTCATGCTCATATTCAGGTTCATATTTGTATTTTGTGCTTCTACTATGTTTATGCTGTTCACAAAGCTCTTTATTGTTCTCATACTGCCTGTGCTGCAGCACCTCTTTTCACCCTCTGTCTGAAACCAGAGCCCAGTCTGCTCTGATTGGTGATTTGTCAACCACTTGTTTATCCCGCTCTTTATCAGCCTATCATGTACAATGTGTTGGAGATGCTAGCTAATAGAAGCACGAGTGTTACGTATTGATATCACTACTGTACAGTGTTGGGTGTAACGCGTTACAAAAGTAACGGAGTTACAGTAATATATTACTTTTTGCTGTAACGAAGTAATGTAACGCATTACTAATGAAATGTGGGTAATATATTACCCGTTACAATGCTCAGTAACGCAGTTACAACACATTTTAACCCGAAATTAAATGGTGTTTTGTTTTTTAAGAATGTACTAACATAGCGAGACATTCTGACACCAGAGACAAATTGTGCGGGTAGATTAGTAAACCTGGTGTTTACCCTTCAGGCTTTGCGTCGGGATCTTCGGGCAGTTGAATGTTATGCACCCTCTATTCAAAAAAGAGAATGGAGCGAAAAATACAAACAACAAATTGTGTCAGGTGCGCGTGACCTGCTCCGCTGCGCGTGCATCATTTCCAAAGTGCTTCCACAGCAGTGATACACATCTGTGGATAATCATTTATACGAAAATGGTTAAAGCAACCATCACTAAACGCCAGCAACACTACATCTACTGCAGACAGTAGCAACAGGTCAGATGCAGGGGCGGCGGGTGCTGTAGGCTAGGGAAGGCTAAGCCTTCCCAAATATTTGTGTCACTGCATCCTGGTAAAATACAAATATAATGTATAATGTCTGTGTCTTTGACATTAGCGCTGCTAGCCACCTGTGCCCTGTACTAGGAAGCCAGTTCAACATACCCTGGATATGTTTGAGTAACAAACTAACTAACAACAACAAACTAACAAACGAGATCTCGCTAAGCGGTCCTACGACGCTGGTTATCAACTCGGTAAATCAAGCCAGGGTTTCTCTCACCAGCTGAGAGCGCGTTCACGTGAAAGGGGCGGGGTTAGCTACATTTGACCAATCACAAACAGGGACAAGTCTACTGACAGCGCAGCGTCATACTTAATTAATGAAAAGTAAACTAATATTAGACAAATATGAGCTTTAAACATCCATGACTTAAACATATAATCCAGGGTACAAGCCACATAGTTGCACCTGCAAGGTGAATACAGAACAACTGGTTAAAAAATAACTAGGCCTACCGAGTGTTTGAAAGCGTATACTTTTATGATATCACTGCCCCATCTAAGACACGAGTGGATCTGACTTTAATTACATTTGACTCGAGTGTTTCGTCAACATAATGTGTTGCTTAAAATAATACTTCTGCATACAGTCTGTGACACTGTAAGTGTTGCACGGCCAGATACGGCTGGAGAAGCTGACTCAGATAAGGAAATATATGATATATTATGATATTATATGATCGATGATCTGATATGAATGATAAGTGCGACACGTCGGCGTCTTCTCTGCATAGGCCTACGGCAGTTAAAACTGTATTTCCTTTATCCTGTAATATGACTTGAGAGATTTAAACTCCGCACACTGAGTTGATCTCTTTTCTATAGACGCCGGAGGCGGGCAGCGTCAGGTAAAAAAAGTTATTTAGCCTTCCCAAACCTGAGCCTCACGCGCCGCCTATGGTCAGATGGGGACATCACGTTACCCTCCGTTGTGGACACTAGCTTACTCCCGCCTGACTCGCCGCCCTCGCCCCCGGAGCAGTGTTCGTCGCCCGAAACTACGCCGCCCCTCTGCGGCGCCAGTAACAAATGGCATAATCTGTTCATTGGGACCATCAATGCTATTTTTCATTGCTGTTGCCGCCACTATTGCTCATGTAAACCTGCTACTGCTGCACCCCCTGTAACCTCAGAGGCACCCTGAGTCATTTTGTTCTGGAGCCGGGCCTGTACACGGCCATATACTAAACACACTACAGAGCCCATTCCGTGTCCTGTTAGTGTTTACTTCCTCTCTGCCTTCTTCTGGTGATTTATCTGACGTCCAGCGCTCCGTCTTTTAACCTCTTTTCCTTTCTCTTTCTTGATCATCCTTAGCAACCTTCATTATAGTCCTTGACAGCGGTCTGTGCTGTATTAACAACGTGTCACATGTTAAGAAGTTACAATCAGAATCGAGTATTCAACTAAGCCGTGTAATAAAAGGTGTTAGTAGCCTTAAGGGCCTACACAGTTGTTATGCTACACCACATTGCCCTTCACTGGACGTATAATGAGCTGCACTAAACTACATTTCAGCATTTAAAATACCTAGCCATTCTTTTGCGGTTATTTTGGTGAAAGTAACTAAAAAGTAACTAAAGTAGTGTAACTCATTACATTTCAGAGACAGTAATATTGTAATGTAACTTATTACTTTCAAAAGAGAGTAATAAGTAATATGTAATATATTACATTTTGGAAGTAACTTGCCCAACACTGCTACTGTATGTTTAGTAAGTAAACAAAGTACTACAAGATTTCAGGCAGGGGGGGGGGGGGGGAGTGTGTGGGAGAGAAACTCCCTCTGGAGGTAACTTTGGTGGAAAGTAACTAAGTAAGTTGTCCGGTGCCTTGCTCAAGGGCACCATGGCAGGGCAGGAGGTGAACTGGGACCTCTCCAAGTAGCAGTCCATACTCCATATTTAGGTCCGGTTGGGGACTTGAACCGGCGACCCTACGGCTCCCAGTCCAAGCCCCTACTGACTGAGCCACTGCCGGATAATTGGTCCTCACTGAGAAAGTACAATGCTAAAATGCTCTAACATGTATAAAAAGGATAATTTAGTAACCATAATAGCAACCCAGTCTGCATAATGAGTACTTTTACTTTCAATACTTACAGTAGATTTACCTGATAATACTTCTGTAGTTTATGTTATTCTGAAATGCGTCATTGTGCAGAATGAGTACTTACTTATTTTTTGTAGTTAAAGTATATTTTGATGGAAATACTTTTCTGCTTTTACTTAACAATCTGAATTCAGGACTTTTAATTGTAATAGAGTACTTAGAGTACTAAGACCATAGTATTTTTACTTTTACTCCGGTAAAGGATCTGAGTACTTTTTTTAACACTGCTCTATGCACAGAAAGTGATGCATGTGTGCTACACTTTCAATGTGTTTACAACTGAAGAACACTTTGTTGGAAAAAGGAACTAAAGCTAAAACTTCATCACTAAAGCCCGAGGAAAAACACAGAAGATGGATAAGAAATGCAAGCATTACCGAATTTCACATCAGCAGAACATGTCCATGTTTTTCACAAACCCATCCTTACATCAGTATTTGGTTTAATCTGCAACATACAGTAGGCTGCCCCAGGAATCAGCTGTTGCCATTGGCATTGCTGCTGGCAACTTTTTGTACTTGAAAAGTCTAATGTTATTTTTGGCCTATGCATCAGAATCAAATATAACTCTTTGAATCCTCCAAATGAGATTGTGTTGCTGCAGAGAATAGAAAATAGGAATGGATTGACCGTAACGGGACTCGTGCGGAAGGCTCATAATATGCTGTGTTTGAGAGAAATATCACAAAAAATCAGTGTCATCAATAAACTGTGGCTGCCACTGGCATTGCTGCTGGCATTGTAGATGCTTTCTTAAAAAATGTATGACTTTAGTTGCAATATCTTTGATATTAAAGAGTGTATGGGATAGGGTATAGACAAGTGATGTAGGGTATTGTAAATGGTGAAGATAACTGTTATGTAGGCAAGGTAATGTAGTGTAAAGACATTGGTTATTTTGCATAAAGTCGGATTTTTGAGCTTGATATCACTATAAAAACACAGCTATATCGTGAGTGATCAGCCCACATCGTTCTGTAATAATAATCTATAAAGTGACTGTGTTTACAATATTTGATTTATTTTGCAATACATTGCCATTTGGCTACAAAAATCGACATCTAGGTAACATTTGTTTTACCTTGTCTCATTACTTCATAGTACCAATCACCTGCCAAGTGACTTTTTCCAAGTTAAGAAATACATCTGGCGTGTCAGTTTAGCAAATCTCTGACTGAAGAGTTGGAGGACAACTCAAGAAAGCATGGAATAAAAAGACGACATATATTGTTCAGCCGCATTTATTTCAACGGCGAGTCTGACAGTGCCGTGGGAGTGCAATGATACACTTTTTAATGTTCTTATTAGAGGTGAAGTGTAAAATCGTTTGGAGTGAATATAGAAGATCAGAGAGAAGACATTGAGCAAAGTTCAAGTGTTGCCATTTGTTGGTAGGACTTTGAATACCAAACATCCTCTTTTCCACGGATACCTGAAACAAGGACAGACTACACATACACATACGAAAGCACTGAGATATGGTATTCACACAGAGGGAGAAGAGACAAGCTGTTAAGTTAAGATGAAGAAGTTAGTTGAATAAAACGTATGATTGAAGAACACACTCTCCTGCAGGAAAGAAACTCGGATCAGGGTGCCTGGTTTAACTTCTGACTCACTCGTCATTTTGGTCACAGAAGCTGATTGTAAAAGCAAAGTCTAGATTCTTCTTGGTGGTGTTGCTTGTAATCTGCATGGTTATAAATAAAGGAGCCAATCACTGCTCTCAATGAACCAATGAAACCAGCAAATGAGCAATTGTCCTATTGTAGTGGGACTGCATCAGCGCCTACTGCCGGAGTGCAACTCTTGTGTCTGAATCAGTAATCTCCCTCCAGAGAACCATTTGCCTGGATAAATATTGGTTTTGCGTAGGCCCCTGTAATGGCACCCTGCGCTGGCTGCGGGGCCCGTAAGTGACGTTGTCTGTCACACAGTTGGCAGGCTGGCGTGGGAGTCGTTGGCACATTGTGGGGTCTCTCCAACGCTCATTTGAATTCACTCGTCCCCAATCATGCCACTACACTCAGCGACTACACACTTCCACACTCCACTCACACACTACTCCCACTACCTGTTTGGGCGCCGGCGCACTCATTTGCATGAAATAAGATGGAAATGGAGCCCTTATTTATGCCAACAGAAATGGAGTGTGTTATTAAGGGCACTATTGTGCAAAAGAGACGTTGGCGGTAAGAATACATTACAGAGGCTATTTCTGGAGTGGCTCGAGTCACACAGAGGGTAATGCTTTACAGGTCCCTGATGACTTCTACAGTCTGGGCTCCAACACTGTGTGTATATGTATGTGCATTTTGTGTGTGTGTTTTTGCTCATGCCTTTGTTTGATTGTTTGTGTATGTGTGCATTTATCTACAGTACCCATATATTAGTGTGCGTGTGGCTGCTCAGGCTTGGTGAATATGATTCTAGGAGATGATCATTTGTATATTGCCTGGTGATGGATAGCTTTCCTGTGATTGACAGGTCTCCATTCATACAGGCTTCATTGTAAGTCTGTTTGCGTTGTTAAGGCTGGGCAAGAGGGAGCTCCATTTCTGTCAGTCAGGCATTGATACAGGGTTTCCAAGTGTTCAGTGGGTCATTTCTGGTTTTATAAGAAGCTAAAATGGGAGGAGGACAAAAGGTCTAAAGGGAGCTGTTTCCCATTGTTTTTTTGTGTGCTTATTGGTTCACCCAAATCTAGGCATTTGTTTGCTATGAAGGTTTAAGAGCTGCTGTGGCGTTTCGATCCCTGGCTCCTCCTGTCGGTATGTTGAAGTGTCCTTGAGCAAGACTATGGGCAGGCCAGTGTGTTCCATGGAAGCTCCAGCACCATTGGTGTTTGAATTAGTCTGTTAATGGGAGAATAAGAGGCAAATTGTAAAGTGCTTTTTCCATTAAGGTAGAGGTTTGCTATATCCATTCACAATTCAAGCAAAACTGATTCTGCCTACAAAGAATACGGGGCTGTCAAAGCATGCGGTTGCAGTAAAGCCACATTATTTGGGGGATGATTGCACACTTGATAACATTTTTTAAAGGTTGAATTCTGCAATTTTTTCATCAAAATCTGCTCCAGTTTCCAGAGGTAAATAATTAAGGAAACACAGAACGTCTGGCATGTGTTTGCTTGTATTTTTTATTCAGCCATAAGTATAGAATAAAACACTTTTTTGATATCTCATGAAAGTAACCTCCTGGTGTAATTTAAATCTAACCTTGTAAAACAACTTATCAGACTTTTTATCTGCACAGGTATCTATTATGCCAAAATGGTGGCAAACTTTTAAGATGTGTGGCAAGATATTAATCTCAGCCGTGAGATTCATTTGGTAAAATCTCTCCTTCTGTTTCGATTAGGATCAGAATGAATTGTAGTCATTTTGGTAATCCTTTAACTTCTAGTCCAGCGGCTTGTTAACATATTTCACATGTTCAATACTTTGGTATATTGCCAAACTGCAAAACTAATGACTTTACCATTAGCTTAAGCTGCTTTTTGAGTGTTTATTAGCAAAGCTTGAATGCTGTGTGTGACCATTAGCATGCTAGCATTTTCATTCTGAGAGTGTTAGCATGCTCATGTTAGCATAGTTTAAAGCTCTCTTTGTACAGCCTCCTAGCACAAAGCTAAAGTCAAATGTGTAAACTAAGACTACGTGCTTTTCCCAACAAGCAGCATATAAGTTCCAATCCAAAATCATGTGCAGGGCAGTGTTCAGACAGGTGGACTATTGCCTTTGTCGATAGGCCTAATGTTACAACCTCAAACAAGAGTTCTCCAGTTCCTGCAAACGATCAAAATAACATGAATTACACTATGTATATTCTTATCTGCTGATTCACATTGGTTTTCCAGTATTAACCTTGGGTCAGCAGTGTAAAAAAATGGTCAATCACTCATAGTAGTATACACTCATATCATGAATTTATTTTTAAATGTATCTTAGAGGATTTGTTCTACTACCACTTTGGCGGAAGAAAAAAAGTGATATTTACAGGAAATAATCATGTTCGAATCACAGGAAAGCCTTCATCCTTAATTTTGGATTTTTAAAAAGCATTTCTCTTTCATACTACACCTACAGTCTTATCTGCCAATGGTAGTTTTTCCATTATCGGAAAAATAGACCCTAATTCTCTCGTCACCTTTTACTAACCCCAGTGGACAGCTAGCCTTTTCTCTGACGTGACCTGACCCCGCTGACCTTTTACACCCAGCTCAAACCTGAACCTGCCCTACCACTAACCCTTGATTGGCCCCTGGGTGACCCGGGACCTTTGACCTGATCAGGTTTGGTGTCCCCAGGCTCCTCTGTGGTGCGCGAGCATGCTGGGTAAACATTATCTGCTGCTCAATTGGGTGAACCCTGCAGCTGCATGGAGGAAGCAGAGCGTAACTATTAAAAATCAGTGATCATAAAGAAGTATTTTCTTCTCCTGCTGTTTGCATAGGTTGTTGTGTGGTCAGTTATATTTGCATAAGGATTTAGCATCTTACTTAGCAGTTTATCGTGTCTGTAATTGTTAGTGTAGGAAAAATATGGCCTAGACTTGGTAATGATAGCCTTACCTTGTTTTGTAGTTGTTTTATACATGCCTAGTAATGGAGTGTATTAGCATGTGAGTAGCAGTGCCTAATTTCCCCGCCCTGAAGGGTAGCCATTTTGAACGTAAAACAAGAAGAGAAAAGAAAGTTGCCCATTAACTGGAAATGCCCTCCTGCCAGGGCTAAATTGGTGTAAATAGTATTGTTCCCCTCTCCGTCAAAGATATATGGAATGTGGTTGCGCTGATGGCTTCAGTAAATGCTGCAGTCAGGCAGGCGTATAGATATAACAGATCTGCTCCGGCACGGCATCTAACCACTGGGCTGTGTAACTGGCACTACACTGCATTTGTCATGTGATGTGTGTGTGTGTGCATGTAGGTATGTGTGTGCATTTACAAGAGTGTAGTAAACGCAAACAAAGCAATTGAAGCAAGTAGAGAGACAAGATAACAGAAAAGGGGAAATAAAGAAAGAACAGGTGGAGCTGTTGCTGAGAAAACACACATCAAATAAGCTAATGTCAAGGCCAGCGTGGTACCATAACTTCCCCATTCAACGAGAGGTCAAACTGGGGTCAAGCTCTATTGATTTCTTTCCAGGCTCTGTGGCAGTATTTCTTTCTTCTAATAACGTACAGCCCTGGATGTGATTTCTCTATAACATACAGACGTCAACATAAAGCAAACGATCTGATGGGAGGAAGAGTTAAGATAACAGATACAAATTTGAATCATGACTTAGTTTGCATCCGTTTGATCTCTGTGTGTTTGTCAGGTTCCTGCAGAGCTGTGTGTTTTACTGTAGGTTTGTAAGCTTATCATTTTGCCCGTGCGCTGCATCGGTGTGTGTGTGTGTGTGTTCGCTTACATATCAGTGTGTGCCCGTGTTTGCTGGCGTGCAGTGATGGATCGCAGCAGTTCCCTGTTTACCTAGCCTCATGATTTCCTGTGCGTGCATGTAACAAGTGGAGTTTGGCAGGATTAATGAGCACACAGCTTGCTGAATGGGTGTTTGGCTCCACAAAGCACTCCATCATGGCCTGATGCCGCTACCATATCCCTCACACACACCAACACACACACACATTCACACACCGTGCACTCTGCAACTCACCACTTACCCCTGCTCTTAATTACACATGCTTAGCCAAGTCCCATTAAGCAAGCCCCCCCCCATGCTAAACAATGTTAAAGCATCCACATTTCTCATAGAGTGCAGTGTTTAAATATAGTCTCGCTGCAGAGTCTAGGAGGAAAACTGTTCTAAGGTTTGCTCCAGAGAGACACAAAGAATGACCCAGTGATGCTATATGGAAAGTGTCCACTTAGTGCCAACAATATTGTATATATTACCAAGTATTGTCATTTTAATTTGCATTTATGTTCAAATAACTTACATTTGTAGTGTGGAGTTTGAGGTGTGTAGATTTGACATGACTGAAAGTACTTGAAGAGTTTTCCTGACCTGCTGTAACAATCCACCCGTCTTTGCTTGCTTTGTAAGTAACTCATATAGTTTGTTTCAATGAATGTCTGATTAGTGATTGACAGTTATAATCTTTCTTGAACAGTATAGAAACATTGATAACATCTATCAAATTGAACCTTGGAAGGAGATTTTCATTATTTCATAATAATACATACATTCTTGCAGTCAGTTGTGGAGTTTGAAAGACACAGCCGGTTATTGGACAGTGAAGGTCTAATTAAAAAGACGATATCAAGTTGCATTATGGGAATTGTTGGATGTAGTGTTTTTGGAGTTTAACCCTACATTTACTAAATTTTATTGTATGTACAACATGTAAAATGTTCAGATATGTAGCCCACGCTTCACTTCATGCCAGTTTTGTGTTTTTATAGAAGCTACAGCTCTGTAAGTCTCATTATAAACACAATAGGTTCACTTTTTATTTTATTTTAAGTCCGACAAATTGGATGTGCCACACTACACTATATCACTTTTTAACATCCCAAAGGCTTTAGAAATGACTTCCACTTCCAAGCTCTTTGTGACTATTACAGTATTTGCACAAAATGACTTGCTTTGTAAACTAGCCTGTTTGCTAATTAGCTGGCTAACAGCGCTAAAGCTGTTTGTTGTGGTTAAATGAGCCCTCTTTCCCTTAAACCATACTGTAGCTCAGTACTTTGTGGTGCTTCTGTAGAAGAGACTCTCAATACTAATGAGAAGACACTTTATTGTTCCACCATCAGCTACATGCAGCCCCACAATAAGATAGACTTTGTGCTTAATCGCTACGAATACAGAGCTTTGTGTAATCAGTCTGCATGGCTATAGCGGTTTATTGGTCAGAGATGATCTCAGATTATCTGTAAGTAAAGATCCCTCATACCAGTTTATTTGTCACATCAATCTTCTCAAGGTGATTCACTTGAATATTCAAACACTGCAGGCGGCTCTGCATCCGCACGCCTGGAGCGGGAAACACAATAAACTCAATGTATGAGAATTAAATCCCCCTTCCCTCACGTGCATGTGTGACACTAACTAACTGAAATGAAGTGTTTGTGTGCAAGTGCGTGTGTGTGTACGTTTATGTGTACCTTTGTTATACGTGTGTATTGGTGGTTTTAATGTGTTCACACACTACGTTTTTTGACTTTACAAAGGAGTAAACCGTTCTTTTTGTTGCACATGTTTTCCTGAGTGATATGTTGATATGTGTGTATTGTTGTTTGAATGTATTTGTGAGCAGATCAGTGTCTGTGTGCCAGTATATGTTTTCACAGTACACCCTATGCAAAGGAGTGCTTTCTTTCTATTATTGTGGTACGTCTTTGTGTATGTGTGTGTATGTTTGTAAAACATTTGATATGTATTGCTGGTCTTTATGTGCCTATAGGTGCATATCAGTGTCTGGATGCCAGTATGTTTTCTTACAAGTAGTCAGTGTAAAAAAACATATATATGTATACAGTGTATATATATGTGTGTGTGTGTGTGTCTGTGGATGCGTGTGTGTGTTAGAGTGTCTGTGTGTCTTTGTGTGTGTGTACATGTGTTGTATTTGTGTGTTTTTAAAGGGTTTAATGCACATCAGTGTCCATGTGCCAGTGTATGCCCCTATAAGCTTTGCAAATGAGTATTCAGTGTGTTTGAACATGTTTGTGGGTGTGCATGTGTGTGTGTACTTGTTTTATATGTGTGTATTAGTGTGTGTCAATGTGTTAGAGAACAGATCAGTGTTTGTGTGCCAGTATATCATTTCACATTACAGCCTAAGGAGTTCTCCGTTTTTCTTCCTTTCTATTTTTTTGTATATGTTTGTGTGTGTATACATTTTGTACATGTATATATTGCTGTGTTGCCTGTGTTTCTGTGCCAGTTTGTTTTCTTAAATATATGTGTGTTTGTGTGTGTTTTTAAAAGGTTTATATTCACATCAGTGTCTGTGTGCCAGTGTATGTCCTCACAAGCTTTGCAAAGGAGTACTCAGTGTTTTATTTGTATATGTTTGTGTGTGTGTGTACACACATTTATATCTGTGTGTGCATGGAAGAGTGTGTGTGGGCTAAAAGGGGGGCTGGTAGAAAGGAGGACATGAGGGTAGAGAAGAAATCAAATCACTTAATTGCTGCATTTTTCATCTCCATCTTTTGTTTTATGGCGGCTGAGGGCCGGCGAGCGGCTCTGGCTGTGATTCATGGACGCTGGTGAGGCCCGTGAGCGGCGCCATCCCTCATCGGCACCCGGCCGCCCGCGTTCCCAAAGCGCCCACACAATTACCGTGATGAATATGACTTGTTTTTGTTTTGCTTCTTTTACTCCGCTACCTTCATCTGGTTTTAGCGGGAACGGTTTGGTTTTTAATGCAGCCGCTGAGCTGTCGGAAATAAACAATTTACCATTTCAGGTTCATTCCTTCCCTGCACCCTCCGTTACTGAGAGCGGGAGAGAGAGTGTAGATACAGACAGATAGGCATGCATGGAGAGAAGGAGAGGGAGATCGAGATAAGGGAGAGATAAATATAGGGAGTGCAGGCGAGGGATGTGTTCATAGATGTTGTGGGGAGATGCTGGATATCAGAATGGAAAGAGGGAATGGAGATGCTATGAAAGCGGAAGGAACAGCAAGGTACAGGAAGTAAGTTTGAGATACTACATGTCTGAGGGGGGGGTAAGAAGAAGGAGGACAGATATGAGTGCAGCATTGGAAGGAGAGATAAGGCAGAGAGAGCAGAGGGAGGGATGGATTCTAGAGAGAAGCTTTGTAGTATCATGTCGGATGTGTGACATGTCAATACTGGCGGGTTTCCCTTTGTAGCTTTGATACACGCAGAACTGCTTTAATTCATGGTGTATATCTCAATGTTGTATAGATACACACATAAACACAGTTTTTCACACGTCTTGTACAGCCTGACCAATTTAATTTAAGCCAACAACTTTGAACCGCAGCAGAGATACAATAAGATACATTTAAATTGAGACATTTGACTCAAATGTATACAGTATAAATGCATGCTACTGAAAGAAAAACATTTAAAAGTCAACATTGCAGATGTACCAGAAACTATTTATTAACCATTGTTAAATGCTAAATATTGTCAAAGGTTGGTTTATAAACGATTTATTAACCAATTAACGACGTTCTATAATCATCAATTAAAACTTTTCCAGTGTTACAATATAGCTGTGATACTGCTTTTACAAATTATTCAGTCATTATTCACAATTTCTTAATCAAGTATACAAAATGTTATATGTGCAACAAACACTGTTGTTAATATATCAACAATAAGTTAACAAAATGATATAATTACCAATGCTCTGTAAAATGTAGTATTGATCTAAATATCATTGTATATCAACAGTAAAACTACTATTGATCTAAGTTTAATTAACTTAACTTAATATTTAAGTGTGCACTGTAGAGGAAACTTCTGTGTAGCATGCAGTGGAGTCACCGACTCAGGAAGGAGACACGGGAAGAGTCGGAGCTTTGATGTCAAACCACTGTGATTTATTTGGAGTTGGTACCAGAGTATTCACATCACAAATCCAAGAGTCAGAGGTTCTGACTCCACGGTAGAGTTGCCACGTCAATTCTGGAGAGCCTCTCTCTTGCCAGCCCATCTAACTGGTTTCGCAGAGAGGTAAACAACATATTTGAGGAGATAGCCTAAACAGTGTGGGAACACAGAGCTACTTGCCTCGGACACTTATGACCTCGAAGATTTTACCTTGGAGTCCACAAATACAGAGAAGGAAGTGTCCCAGTGTACCCACAACACAGACCATCTGTATCCCAGTATTGACCGGTCACAGAATGGGAACAATAACATTATTGGCTAAGCCGCCTGTGTCCTTAAAGAAGGTAAACAGACATCGAGGTTTGTCCTGTATGTTACTAATTGGCGTCTTATGATAATTATTTCCACAACATGCACTACAAGTGATAATATTGTATTGTTATATTGAGTATATATTTTATTATGTTGCATCCTTTAAATTATAATATATATCAACACTGATTAAGCTGCCCTAAATAATCATTTAAACATTTTAATGCACCGACTTTAAAGCCAGTAAACTCACACTCAATCTCCCACATGACAGTACACACACACACACACACACACACACACACACACACACACACACACACACACACACACACACACACCACACACACACACACACACACACACACACACACACACACACACACACACACACACACACACACACACACACACACACGCTTTGATCACACTCCTGGCAGAATAAACCTGGTCTGGCAGAGAGGTTGCCTCCCCATCGTCTCTCCACAAAGAAGCGTGTTGCACCGGGGCCCCCCCAACTGCGCTCAACACAGAGCGGAAGAAGATGAAAATGAAACAAAAGCGAAGCCTCAGACGTCACGTCCGCTCATCACTGTGTTTGTTTGTGTGTTTGTTTGCATCCCTCACAGCGGTGGACAGAAGTGGGTTAGAGCATACTGCGTGGAAGAAAGAGCTGCAAGCAGTGAGTGAGTGTGTGTGTGTGTGTGTGTGTGTGTGTGTGTGTGTGTGTGTGTGTGTGTGTGTGTGTGTGTGTGTGTGTGTGTGTGTGTGTGTGTGTGTGTGTGTGTGTGTGTGTGTGTGTGTGTGTGTGTGTGTGTGTGTGTGTGTGTGTGTGTGTGTGTGTGTGTGGTGTGTGTGTGTGTGTGTGTGTGTGTGTGTGTGTGTGTGTGTGTTTAAGGATAGCTGGGGATTTCTGATTACTACGTGTGTGCGCTTTTAGTGCGTGAGTTGTCTGCACTCACTCCCACCTGGGAAAGTAAATGAAATGAATGTGGGAGTTAGGGAAAGTGACGATCAATCATGCCATGTCAAATACAAAAGAGCTCTTTCCTTTTTTATGAAATGCAGTTAGCCAGAATCTGCTGTTCTTCTCCAAGAAACCACAGTTATATAATATATTGGATGGTTTTATGACACTTTTTGTACTGTTCTAAACATGTATTTTACATTAATAGTTAAAGCAACTTGGTATAATAGCTGGGCAGGTCAGAGCTGGAAACAGTGACATCAAAGCAGTCAGTGTTTACCTCCATAAATGAAGTCACTGAGTTTTTTATTTATATATCCTGTGTAAATTATATTTAGTATGTCATGCTCAAATAATCCCTGGCTGCTTTGAGTGACATGTGGGTGCCGTCACAAGCTGCTTTTTGTGAATGAGCAACCTGTGAGTAAGGTAGAGTCAAGACAGCAACATCCTATTGGGGATGTCACACAGACTAACAGTTTGTCCGATCTATGATATAAACCTTTTTTAAGTAATTGTCGTACATGCTCAATTTTAGCGCCTGTCTCTTTAAACTCCATCCTGAAAAGCCTCCTCTTCTCAGGTTGGCTGTCTAGAAAATGTGGCACACCTTTGCAGAGGTATAGTTCTCAAGCTGTGGGTGGAAATAATCTGATGGGGGGTGGTGTATCCTGTTAGGCCCCAAGCCTGTTTTTCAGGTCTCAGGCTCGAAAAGGACATTTCCAGAACAAATGACTCAGTTGACTCAGTTAAATTAATAATCTTTTTTCTCAAAGTAATGATAAACCTGTGAGTTGGATGTAGAGAAGTCAGAATCAATATAGATGTTTTTTATTTTAAAGAAATTTCAGATTGAACATAGTAAAAAACTGTAAATTATAGTGTCCGTCCAAAAGATATGTTTTACTTGTAGTGAAAACTACCCTTGGATGATGGGTTAGTAGACTAAAAGCTTTAGGAATCCAGACTACAACACATAATAAGTACCCTGTACCAAGATAGATGCAAAACAAGTGACATTTGACCTTTTTAGAGAGATTTAGCACAAAAAAACCCACTTCTGGGGACATTTGGGTGGATTTTCCATATCTCTGGCCCCCCTCGGTCGATTTTGCTGATTGACATCTCTTTCTTACCGTCAGGGCCAATGGAATCGAGGGAAAGTTCCACATACACACACAGGTTACCAAATAAGGAGTGATAGTGACGCGTAGAAAAACCGGAAGCTGCGCTAGCCTCTGGCAGCTCATTTTTCTTCTCCGATTTTGGCATAAAAATTGAATTATGGATTATCAATACTTTTTTCAAAGTGACAGACACATTGCTATAACCATCCATTAACCTTCAGCCGCGTTTTTTCTCGTTTTAATGCCATTGAACACGACTTTTGATCAGAATAACAGCTAAGGTGAGCATATCTCCGTGTTTTGCTACCGAAAGCTATGTTGTGTGTTGTCTGTATTTGCTTCCCCTGTCACGAGTTCTGATCGCTCAGTGATGATCCTTATATTTCTATAATCCGTGGAATCTCAGGATGTTATCTATGCTTGTTTGTGCAGATACAATAAGTATATCGATCGGTATAGCCAGTGGCGTTTTTATATGTACAAAAGTGGTCGGGCACAAACAACTTAGATGTCTATATATAAGCTTCTGCAGCGACGTGCAGTGAGGTTTATGGCTGGTGAGGCACTGGCACTGACTCTTATATTTTGACCTAAATCAAAATATAATATTATTTTCAAAAGCTTTTTTAGTCTGATGCTTCGATTAATTTTAAACAGACAGTTCAACAGAAGGATACCCAAAAAATGTAATTTTATCATTTAAATATTGAATTGTTCTCTCTTGGTAAGATCCCATTTTCAATAAAATTGTGGTCTTACCTTGACTTGAAGATGAAGTCCATTTGCCTATCCTTCTGGACAAAAATCTCTATTACTTTTTTGTAAAAGTCCTCCTTATGTTCTTGTAGTTTCAAAAGAGCATCATAAATCTAATCGATAGATTTATGATTAGAAAATTATAAAAGTAGGGTAGAGATGTGGATATTATCCGGCTGAACGAAACGTGCATTTATCTAACAGGTACTGTACGTTTCCCACAGATCTTATTTTGAGCTATTTTCTCAAATCCTATGGAGAAAATAATCTCATTGCTTTTTTGTCGAGGGAAGCCATGCACAGCTTACTTCCGGGTTTTAGCGTCACTGCACCTCTCTCGTCTCCTCTTCACACACCACACTTTTCGCGGCACACGTACTTACAGCCAATCAGCTATGAATTATGTGAGATGACGTATGGTGGGGATGGCAGCTCAGTGCCCCTATGGCAAGCCCCCAGGAAGTGCGCCGGAGTCTGATGAGAATATTCGTGCTGGTCAAACGGCGGTACTACACTTCCTTTAGGTTGCTGGGCCCGGAAACACTTTTTCCCATTGACTTACATGGGGAAAGAGTGGTCTGTAACTCGTTGGATAATTTTTTTTAAAAACTAAATAAACTACCCAGTATAAACGTTTGTATAGCCCTTATTAAAAACATTCGTTCTTCAAGTTGTAAAAATGTGCTAATAATGTTATTTTGAGTTATTTTCCTCGGCATTATGAACGCGCATCTAACCCACGGGACCGCGCCGGCCGGCACGTTCATGTTACGTGTTCAGTACTACATGAGTTTCTCTTTACCCATGGATGCACAATAACAACGTACCATATCGCCTTACTGCCAGCCCACAGAGCTGTAATAATGGATATATTGCACATGTTTGCTGTAATTCATCATTTGTAAAATATTATACTACATGGGCTGTATGATGTAAATCTTGTACCGTAAATGTTGTATTAAATAAAGTTAATATTACCGACGTAGATTAACGTTCCTGTAGCTTCTTATTGCACTTGCAATTGTTTTAGTTACTTGTGGGCTACTTAACATGAATAATCACAGTTACTATCCTTTTACTCCATCACATTTAAAATAGGCTATTGTTATTTTAACTCCACCACAGTAATCCATCATCAGCTTTACTTTTTAGATAACGTTTTAACTCACAATTGATCATAACAGGCTTCAACATATACATTTTTATATATTACCAAGCAGTGGCGGAGCCATGACATTTTCAGTGGGGTGGCCAGGATGGAACCAGTGATCATTTTGGGGTGGCATTGAAATCACTATTATATGAACATAAAAATACATCTCACTAGAAAATAAGGGGTTATTTAAGGCACCTACAACACACCTCTACATTATTTGGGATGAAGTGGTGGAATAGATCAAATAATATTCAGTATATCTAACTATCTTTTTCATATTCCCACAGGCGAAGCTTACATTATAGAAATGTAATGCAATATACAGACTGTTTAGCTTATGGTGATCAGCAGCCCTATGAGCTTATTCTCTCAGTGTATCATCAGGAATACAGAGACACACACACATCATTTAAATAAGATTTTTTAAATTCAATTATTGGTTAAGAATTAACATCTTAAAGCAAATAACAATAAACAATAGCCCTTAACCCTGTAAGGCCCCCGGTTGTAATTTTACAACATTACTTTAAGCTATCCACAAAAGTCAGTAAATGTTTTGTTTTTTTAAAAGACTACATTTACATAGTCAACAGGTCCTTTTGTTCAGCCTCACAATGCTATTGGGTAGGAAATGTGTTTATACACTGAACAAAAATATAAATGCAACACTTTTGTTTTTGCTCCCATTTTTCATGAGATGAACTCAAAGATCTAAAACATTTTCTATATACACAAAATAACCATTTCTCTCAAATATTGTTCACAAATCTGAAAAAATCTGTGATAGTGAGCACTTCTCCTTTGCCGAGATAATCCATCCCACCTCACAGGTGTGGCATATCAAGATGCTGATTAGACAGCATGATTATTGCACAGGTGTGCCTTAGGCTGGCCACAATAAAAGGCCACTCTGAAACGTGCAGTTTTGCTTTATTGGGTGTGTTCCACACTGAGTGGAAATGGCCATGACATGGGACCTTTAATGTTCTAAAATTGTTTGGGGTGGCCAATAGGGTGGCCAGGATTCAGCTGGGGGGTGGCCACGGCCACTCCCAGCCACCCCCCAGCTCCGCCACTGTTACCAAGTGGTTTCATGCTGTTACGTGTACGCAAATTCACGTGCTTAATGTGAACGAGCCTTTTGGGTGGCGTGGTTAAAGTTGCGCATGCGCTATGAGCGCCCATACGGGTACTTCTCAGGCATGCCGGGTAATCTGTGACGTTTCTCTCTCTCAAAAGTTGGGCCATTTTGTCATCATGCGCCATTGAGCAACTCTCATAGGAATGAATGAGGCCCCGCCTCCCACGCTGTATCCAGTTCTTATTATACATCCATGCCCTATGGTCATTATGTTTTTGCCACACATTAAATAGGAAAATACTCTGAGCATGCGCAGTGTAGTTTTTACAGTCACCATTCACTTAGACCAGGGGTGCCCAACCACGGCAACCAGTCGATCGCGATCGACCGGTCGATCGCGGGGAGATTCCCAGTCGATAGCGAGATGTGTCTAAAAATAGAACAACAATATTCTGTTTTATCGTTAATGTCCTATAACATAATCTTCCTGTGCCAGAATAATGCACTTGAACGCATCAACGCTTTGCGATTGGCCGGCATGACCCCATGTGTCGGGGCGTGGCTGGTGGGCAGTGGGCATAGTTCGCTGAATCGCTGACATTGTCCGTGTCAACACTCAACAGTAGTGACAGTCCGTACACACACAAGACCGCAATTATGGCAGAAGCAAAAAAGCCCAAAATATATAATTTTCACTCCGAGTGGGAGGATGATTATTTTTTTATCTATTCCAATTCAAAGTCCATCTGTCTGATCTGCAATCGATGCTTTATCGAAGAAGAGTAATTTAGGAGCGGCATTTCAAAACGAGACGGAATTCCCTCCTAATTCTGCCCTACGCTCCCAAAAGGGGAGGGGCCTGAAAGGACAGCTAAATGCACAGCAGTCCATTTTCACCAGGCCCAACAACAAGAGCAAGGCTGCTACCATAGCATCTTATCGTGTCAGTCACGTTCTTGCGAAACACATGAAGTCTTTCAAAGACGGCAAAGTTGTGAAAGAAGCATTCCTGGAGGCTGCGACGCACTTTTGGGGGACAGTAAAAATAACAGTAGCATTTCAACAGGTTTTTGACATAATAAAAACTCAAATTAGATACCGTTATTAATCAGCTGTAATTTGTAGTTTGTTTGAACTTATTTATTATAATTATTGTACAAAATGGTATAAGAATGCAAACATTAAGATCTGTTCTGTTTAAATTGATTATAGTCTATTATCAATTCAGGTTAAGAAACTAGTGTTGCTTGCATCCTATTTTAAAGGCATTTATTTGTATACTCTACTAAAATGCAACAAAAAAAGGGTTTGATTCTATTAATTTTGTCTTTTTTATTGCACTTTGGCAGCAGATTCCTGCGTAGCTTCAGATCTGAGTTGTCTTATTAGTAAGCCTCATTTATACTTTTGTAGCAACACTATGTTTATATAATGGCAAAGAAAGGGTTCAGAGTCTTTTCTTGTTTTCCTGTGTCATATGTGGCAGCACTTCAATGTTTCTTGAAAACATTACCCACTGTAGTGACGTGTGAATAAACTCCAACTCTGTATCAACAACACTGTTGTGTAACTTCAGTTAAATACTTGTATGTGTGTAGATTAGAAAGAGGTAAGATAAAGGATCTGCAGTATTTTATGAAGTATTCATCGTACAAAGGTCAGTTTTATACAAGTAGCAGTGTGTATTTACCTGGTAGTAGGCTGTCAGTAATGGCTACGCCTCTCTATTTGGACTGGTAGATCTCGGCAGACCGGCAACTTTAAAAGTAGCTCTCGGTTCAAAAAAGGTTGGGCACCCCTGACTTAGACAGTGAGAGGGATGGGCATGATCGGGTTTTGTCCCACATGGCTCAAAACAACTCAATAGGCACAAACTGTAGACACTAATTAGAAGAACACAGACTAAAACAGCAATGTACAGACGAATCAGATGATTAAAATATGATCTTAAAATATATTTTATATATATATTTGTTGTTGTTGTTGTAATCATTATTTGTAATACTTTCTGCTGACACTAGGTGGGGCTTCTGTGCTAACGGCCTTAATATTTTGTTGCCCTTGGCTAATTCAGAGGCTCAGCGTTAGCTTTGAGGTCTAAAAAAAAATGTAAATAAAAAAGATCAGTAAGCTGAGTTTCTTCCCGTTATATAGATATGAAACATTCATAGTTTATTAATTCTTAAGAAGCCCTCAGACACTTTTGCTTGCAGATGTTGTGATTTCGGCCCCTTCGGCGGGTCCGTGGGGCTTAAGAGGTTATAACCAGCCTGCAAGTGAAACAGAAAACAAAATCTGAATCGCTTGTCTTCTTGTCTTACTTGTGTGTGGGTCGGTAGGCACTTCAGATAGCAAACAAAAGCAATGTAAAAGTGCTTTTTTCTTTTCTTTAGATGTATTCTTTAAGCTTCCGTCTCAGGTAGTGGTATTCCATCAAGTGCAAGTTACATTTTGAATAAGTAAAGCCTAGAAGACACAGAAAATATACACCACAGAAACAATACAAGTTTCTTTTTGTGTCCAAAACCCAAACAGGTTCTTTTTTTTATCCTGAAAACACAAACAGTGATTTGATTGAAATGACTGCGCTCTAAGCTACAATCTCTCAGTGCAAACAACAGATAGACAGCTTCAGGGGAGTTGTTTGCTAATTTTCTACGCTCCCTGTTTTACATTGCAGAGATAACTTTCTACTGCTTTCATTACATAAGGAGGTATTCGCCACTTTTGTTTTGGTAAGAAAAGTAAGTAAAAGAGTCGGACTTAAACGTTGTACTGATCCAGAATCTGCTTGTGGGTTTAAAGGGGCCAAATTATGCTCATTTTCAAGTTGATTTTTGTATTTTGTGCCTCTACTGTCTCCATGCTTTAATGTTCACAAATGTCTTTATTTTTCTCATACTGCCTGTGCTGCAGCACCTCTTTTCACCCTCTGTCTAAAACCAGAGCCCAGTCTGCTCTGATTGGTTAGCTGGTCGGCTCTGTTGTGATTAGTTGACCACTTAGAGATATCCTGCCCATTAGCCTATCACGTACAATGTGTGCGAGCACTAGCGGAGTGTTACATAGTGATGTCACTACGTTATGAAAGTACACAAAAACCTATAAAACACACGACTACAGCGAAAGGGAAAACTTGAAAAGTACATTTTAATACCTGTGATATCTTGGATCATATTATTATAAGTTTGCCTGGAAATATTTATTATATATTCCAATTATATTTATACATTGTACGGTCATTAAATCACATTTTTTAATGAATCACGCTTTTACTAAGGCAGAGATTGTGGGTTGTAGATATGTGGCAGCCTCTATAGGTTGTCAAATTCAATTTAAACACACTTTAAAACAACAATAACACATTGATCTTTGACAATTGTTGACATCATTACCAGCTGCAGATACAGTATTCATTTCGAGTGACTACAAGGTGTGGTGAAAATAATTATTTCATGCCAATGTCATTTCAATATTTGTGTGTTTACTTTGCTCCTTTTATGTGCTGTTTCACATGATTCAAGCATCTATGAAAAACTGTCAACATGTATTGTCGATTATGTCAAAAAAAACAGTCAAATAATAAAGCTAAAACTAAAGGTTGTAGGTTAAAAGACCAAGTGCTCCTGCGTGTTTACCTGTACGTCTACCCATATTAATGCCAGCAATTTTCCAAGAGACCACAAATTGTTTTAGATTTCTATTTTTTCTATCTTCTAACTCGTTTTTTTTTTCTTTCTTTAATTCATTGATGTCAGGTATAAAAACGAGAGTACAAAACATGCTCTACATAGATAATTCATTACAGTGATGGGAAAAGACGTTGAAAAACACGATGAATACATACCTTAATGCCATTCATGTACATGTACCGGTATATAATCAGCTTTTCTTTATACAGTATTTATAGATACAAGAATCAGAACAGAGCAGTCAGTTAATGAGGTAGACTTCAGTGCACCACTGGCCGCGGGGCACACAGTGAGTAGTGTGTGTGTGTGCACGTGTCTGTGTGTGTGTAGAGAGTGTAGCCAGCTTTTAAATATTAATCTCAAGGTCAAAGGGAGGGAGCTTTTTGATATTCATGCAGGGTGCTGTACCCTGTGCTTACACACTGCTGCTCCTCTCTCTGGCTCACTGGGTCATTATGTCTGCCTCTGTTTCTCCTTCTCTTTCTCTCATGTGTTGGCACAATATGGAACCTGACTGTGTGTGCTCACAGACACAGAACATATGCAGCCATTTAAAGGTGCTACAGTACATGTGCTGTACCATTATAAAACCATTAGCACATTCCAGATAAGCTGCTTCCTTTGCCTTCTTTATACTTCATAATGTGAACATTTGCTCTGACTATTTGACATGTTTCTGCTCAATGCTACATCTTTAAAACGGCACAGCTCTTCTACTTTTACATTCCAATACAATCACTTCTTTATTTTCACAGTCATTTGTTTTATTCTCTTTTTTTGTAAGACCAACCAGATGAACAGTTATCTTTGGGTGGGAGAGAAACTCAGGGAACACAGGGATTTTAGCCTTTGCAGACAATTTACATGCACACAATACAGGAAAGGGAAAATCAGAAAAAGCATAGTAGGGCCGCTTTATTTCCTCTTCCCTTTAATTCTTTCTGTGTTTGAGTAAGATCTTTGTCTTTGAATAAAACTATTGGCAAATAACCTGATCCTAATTATCCTAATTCTGACTGTACACAAACAACATGTTCTGATGCTGTAACATATTTCAAAGAAGATCTGCTTGATGTAACATAAGCCCCAGATGTTAGTGATTCTCTCATTGTCAAAATGTTTTCATTTTATAACGCAACACATAATGTTGGTGTATGAACTTCTCTCATTTCCACTCAGTGACAATTGCCATTTTACAGGACATTTTACATGTATATTTACACAACTTTTTACAGTTGGGTAAATGGGATGAAATATAACATTGAAAGGAAGTTCTATATTTGCAGAATATATGAATACATTGTTGTTAGATTTGTATTCAGCCAAGTACATTTACAAGTAGCAAGTCACCAACAAAAATCACTTAACCATCTTTTAAATCCTGATATTATTATAATATTAATATTACTTTAATTTAAAACAAGGCTTGATATGATTTAGTAGGGCTAGTGATTTTTTTTTGTTCAGTGTTGATACTGATTTTATTTATAATCCAGACCTGCTGAATAATAAACACGTCACCTGCTGCTCTCTTGAAATACATTTGGCATATTCAAAAGCAAAGTTAGACTTGATATTTTTATGCACACGGAATCGGCATGCAGTGAATAAGCCAATCAATATAATGAGGTAGCGGACATATTTCTTTATTTTAGGCTGATGGAGTAAGCTGTGGGTAAATATTTATGCAAGGAGGCTGATTTTTGTAAGGGGTGAGCTGAAGTTTTATACGGATAAAGTTTTGTTGAATTGTGATTACGTTCATCGTATAAACTGGAATAGAGACATCAAATGATTATAAGGTGAGGCCTTTGCCATCACATACCAGCTAGATATTAGAGAAGTCTGTATTTGGGTAAAAAAAACTAAAACATGAATGATCCATTCAGAACAGGTCTACAGTATCAGTGGTCTGCATTTGAAAAATAACCAAGGGTTGCAGTACTACAGGCAATAATACTAATAATATTTATAATTGTTTACATACCAAAACATACAGTTAATGATATATTGATGGTACTGTACTTAATAATTGTGAGGTACTTGTAAGTATTTTCTTTTTATGCTACTAAATACTTCTACTCCAATACATTTTGGAAGCCTATATTGAATTTTTTACTTCATTAAAATGAAAAAAAAGCTTTAGTTATTTGTTAATTTACAGGTTCAGATTATTAGACGATACAAAATATAAATCGACTAATAAAAAACATTGACGTATTATAGGTCAGAATATCCAGCAGCAGTATACTTAAGAATGAAAAATAGCTCCACCTTTCCAGCTGTAATGAACCCATGAATTAATCAATTATCTTAATCCAGCCATTGAATAGATATGATTCTGAAATGTAATCACTACTCCAATGCCAATACTTTTGTACTTTTACTTAAGATGCTGATATGTGACTTTTACTTGTAACAGAGTATTTTTACAGTTTAGTAATTTAGTAGTAGTACTAGTAGTAGTATACAATCTAAGTATTTCTTCCATCACTGTATGAGAGTTACAACAAGACTTCCAAAAAGCACACAGCCAGGAAATATAATTTCAAATCTCTGATTATATACCTACAGTATGTCATGTTTGACTACAATGGCCCTAATATGCCGTCATACTGCATTCTGCTTTCTGCTGTTGAGTAAAGAACACAAAAAAAAAACGCTCTTCAGAAACAATCATCTGTGTATATATTACAACCTGTTTTATGCATCTCCATTTTGAAAGTTGTGCTTTTCCTTTGTGCACGAGCTCAACCATTGTATGATATTAAGATTAGATTGTGAGGTTATGCTATGCAGAGTGTGTGTGTGTGTCTGTCTGTATGTCTGTGTGTGTATCTTCAGCATCCCCATCACTGCAGTCCTACACTGTAGTTAAGTTGAGAGCTCCGGGGACTGCTCATTATTTAAGCCATTTATCAAACTGGCCCCCTCGTCCCATGTGGTAGAAAACACACACACACACACACACACACACACACACACACACACACACACACACACACACACACACACACACACACACACACACACACACACACATCATGTATACATCACTTCAGGGGACATTACATTGACTTACATGCATTTCCTGGAGACTTATCCTAACCTTAACCATAACCAACACATGCCTAACCCTAACCCTTAACCTTACCCTAACCCTAATCCTAAACCTACCCAAGTCTTCACCCTAAAATTAATGATTCCCCTCATGGGGACCTCCATTTTGTCCACATAAGGGAGGCGAGTCCCCACACGTGACTGTGTAAATAGATTTAGGGCCTCACAAGTATAGTAATGCTAGGACACACACACACAATAACTCACACACATACGCATACTCAATCAGGGAAGGATGTTGGACAAAGAAACAGATAATTCCCAATCATTTCTTCCTTTGGTCAGGTGTGCATATTAAAGCTACACAAGTGACCAGTGTGCATGACAGACGAAATGAATGAGAACTCTGTACTGCAGCGACTCTCCACTTCTTCAGCGTGGAGCTGCTGTACAGGCATGTTGAGTCGTGTACAGGTTGATAAGGTTCAGTGTGAACATGGCACACAGTGGCCTTAATGAGCTACACGCCCATTTCTTCCAGAGAGAAAGTGCTGACACATGCAGAACATCTCCTCAAGCCGTACGATGCTTAATGCATGGCAACATGCTTAGAGGGTAGAAGGTGCTGTCGAATACAAATCCAATGATAAACCACTGAAATCACTAAAAAAGTTAGTAAACTAGCTTTGTAGATAACATAATAGATGATTGGAAATGCTTCATAGAATGGATACATAAATGCAGGTTAGGGAATATGGGAAAAAACACATTAATTACAAATGTTATCATATATATTGACCGGCACACACCTGACAGCACAACATTCTGTAGTGGTGTTAAAGGATGAAGCTTTGAAACACTGAACTAGCAGCTCTGCGGAGGGATTCTCTGTTCAGGGTTTGGTCAGGTCACAAGTTCATCTTGTAAAGCAGCTGCAGAGAACAGTGAGCGGTGCTGTCAGGAAGTGAAAAGACATCAGTTGGAGTCCAAACAATTGGAAATCTGTTTCATCATTAGCATTGAACTTGTATCTCACATGATTGCCTTAGTACCAGGACTGAGCATCATACTTGACGTGCTCTTATTTTTCATAATTTAGTTAATTATTTAAAAATGTATTCTCACATTAAACTCTAAATAAAAATAAACATTTTATTTATTAATACTTTATTTATCCTGAGGGATATAGGGAATGTGATAGTTGTTCAATTTTATAATGTATATAATTTAAATAGACAAATAAAATCTTCAAACATGACAAGTAAGATTGTGCAAAAGATAAAACAAGATATCATATGAACATAGGAATTTAAAGTAAAACTGTCCAATATACAATACAAATATTAAAGAAACATAAGAAGTGTGGTGCCAGCATATTGTGTGTTTTTGTGTTCATAAAGGTTGGAATCAAATGCATCCAAGGTATTAAGGCCTTACTGATTAAAGCATACTACCTGCCATCACGTTGCAAAATGAAATAGCTAAACATTTGGAAGATATGCAGATTTTTTATATTTCTGAGAGTTAGAAGATAATATTGACACCTCGGTCACATTTAGTTTGGATGTTAAAGGTAGGGTAGGTCATTCTGGAGAAACCAGCTCGAGATCGCTAGAATTTGAAAATACACAACCGTAAAAAATCTGCCACTTCCTTACAGAGCCCCTCCTCCAACACACACGAACGCGCACATGACCAATGAGGGCACGAGATAAGTTTGTGCACAGATGGAAGGCTGACAGGCAGGTAGGCCATCCAGTTACTTTAGCCGGGCCGGCTCAGATGATTGGTCGTGCTTTCTACAGTACTACGGCTTCCAGAGATGATATTTTTTTATGGATTTATGGTCAAAGCATTTAATGTATTCATTGCTATCGGGATGTTAAGAGCATTCCATGGAATATAACAACAAGAGTTTCTGAAGTGAATTACATAACCCATCTTTAACTACGATCCATGTTTATCAAAAAACCTAATGTCAGCATCCTAATATTTTCTTTAAGATTGACTTTAGGTCCAACAGTGCCTGTATTGGAGAAACAGAGTTAAAAGGGGGGTAAGACTATACACAGTCTTAGGAGAAGCATCTGTATATGGTCTCTGAGCTAGATTTGAACACTGGTCTTCTGCAGCGGGAACTGAACCCCAGTAAACTCAGCCCATCATCCTAGTGCTTCTCTGAGTCTGAGATATCAAAAATGTGCATTAACAAACCTCTTGCAAAATGTCTATAACTGATCATTGCTGGCAGTTTAAATCCCAAAAGATTGAGGAAATGTAGGTTTGATTCTTGGTAAAAGCATCTTGAAAGAGAACACTCACTTTTCTTTATGAGTCATTGGGGTGTAAAACACTTCCATCAAGTATCATTGTGAAAAAAAAAAAATCTGCATTACAGTGTCAGTACCAGCCTTTCCCTGGCTCACACTGTCAGTTCATGAACAGCCACACGACTTGTTATAAGCTTGTGTAATCTCCTCTGTTAGACCACATCTGTACATATTTGTCCATGAATGTCAAGGCAGTGTCACCTTCATGTTCTACATTGGATCTACTCCTTTCCTATTTCCCCTCCGTCCAAATATTTGGTCTGTCAGCGGGGCCGTGTCAGGGTATCTGTCCGTCATTGTGTTTTAACAGACTAACTCCTGGCTTTCCCCGTCAGAGTAACACCCCAGCTCTGATCCCAGCCGCACTCAGGTGTGTAACTGACTGCTCTGTTTCCCCATAATTACATTGTGAGATCCACGCAGTCTCCAATGCCTGAGTGTGTGTCTTCTCACCCCAGACGGAAACATGTCATTTCCCGTGCTCCTGTCCTTCTGCGAGACAGATACAATATTAAGAGCCACAAATCTGAGGAGTGTGAGTCGAGAGGAGACGGTGGCTGGGAGGTGGGAGTGGGGGAGGGTTGACACTAATAATAGCATATAGACAATAGTTAGGGAGGGAGACAGCGATTGAGTGCAGTCGTACAAGTCGTGTCAAAAGACAGGATGTGCAGACAGAGAGGATATCAGACGTAAATCTAGGTTTGAAGAGAGACGAGTTGAATGCGGCATTGTCACAACGTCTTATCTCCGGCACAGCGTGAATTCTCCTATCTGTGGATTTTACTGCATGCTCAATTATCTTTCACACAGCCTCTTACTGTATGTGTATCCCTTTATGATTCCCATGGATTTCCCCATTATTTCTCTTCTCACTGTTTAATGTTTAGTGTTTGCTGGGGATATCACAAATCTGTATGCGGTTATATTATTTCCTAAACCCCAATGGTCTATGATGTCATTATCAAGTCAGCAGGAGGAGCCTTCCCTTAGTTATTATTCTCTGGATTTTAATGGTGAGTTTAGAATAAATCCGGTAATGTGCTATATGATAAGGGACGTTGTGAGTGACAAGCTACTAATGGAGATTTGTGACTCTGGGCTTATTATTATACTAGACCTTTTGTACATCTATTAACCCTCCTATTGTCTTCGTTTCCCCCCCCTTACTTTGGTGTTCGCGGTCAAATTTGACCGGTCCTGTTTTAACTGCTATTACATTAACACAAAAACCATTAATCATCACCAAATTTCATTTAACACCCTTTCAAATTGTACATATTGTATCAGACCACTGATATAAATGAAGAACTGTAGTAAATATACAAAGAATAGACACTGAACATGTATTGCGTGTGCCAGGTGTGATCTATGTGGGGGGATGGGCACATCAGGGGGGGGGACACACAGCTAGAGTGTGTGTGTGTGTGTGTGTGTGTGTGTGTGTGTGTGTGTGTGTGTGTGTGTGTGTGTGTGTGTGTGTGTGTGTGTGTGTGTGTGTGTGTGTGTGTGTGTGTGTGTGTGTGTGTGTGTGTGTGTGTGTGTGTGTGTGTGTGTGTGTGTGTGTGTGTGTGTGTGTGTGTGTTGTATCTGATCCGATCCGGATGGTTAGTGGTGATCAGCCATTTGATATGTTCAAATATCTGCTGTGAAGGATATCATAAAAGCCTTAATGCAATCGAATGTAAAACAAAAAAGTTATGATTGATGAAAGTAGTAAATTGGTCGGATTTGACCCGAAGACAACAGGAGGGTTAATAAATAGGTGTAGAACTTGTGTTTTATGAGTTTTTAACCTTGTTCATGTGTTCATCTGTAGTAATTTTGAAACTTGTTTAAAATGTGACAACTTTTCAATAACAGATATGCTTTGCAATAAACATTATACTGCCCAGATTATATTCATTTTCCATGTGTTTTTCTTTGCATGATTTGATATTCTATTCTTATTCTAGGCCAGCTCATAGCACTCACTTAAGGTAAGGAAAAAAAGAACAATCTTTCAGCAATTTGTGCACACCATCCACCCTGAATACATCCTTACAACCTGTGTGGGGAACTTATACGAGCCACTATTCCTGCCTTGGCATTAGGAAACCCACTTCTAATACATTTTAATGTAAGGATTTAATTGTAGTGCTATTTCTTAGAAGTATATCCGTAGAACCGTCACACCTTGTCACAACACAGACATTACTATGCCCTTCAAACAAAGGGCATAGCCTAAAAAAGAAGTTACAATTACATGTAGTATGTTTTGATGGACAGCCATACATTTTGGACCTGCAACCCACCAAACCTTTTGCAAAATACTCAATGCAAAATGTATATCCAACACTTTCAGCACCATGGACAGCAGCAGCCTAATGAAGCTGGTAGGAGGAGGGAATGAGCTTCACAGACAAGATTAGTGGTCTGTATGTATAGCTTTGGAACTTTATTGCTAACTCCCTCTGGAGAGAACTTTGGGATGTTAGCCTTTGCAGACCATGTAGATGCACAACAACCTATACAACACACTAGAGGAAAAGGAAATCCAAAAAGCATAATAGTGTTAACTTTCTCGAAGCACACATATTGTGCGTAGTGTTCATGCAATGCTTGGTTGTTAGCACTGCTACCTTGCAAATATGGAAAGTTAACAGATTTATAATTGGTATACAGGTGAGGTAACAAACCCTCAGGATATAACACCCCACAGGTCCTGAGTACATTCTTTTAAAGGTGTATTTTGCTGTATACTGGGTAACGATGAAGAGCTCTCTATGTTCTCTTGCAACTTTTTGCCTTTACTGAACAGAAGAATACTGCCTTGCATTTGTGGTGTTTATATGCTTTCAACCACTGTGAGGGAGAGTGGGGATCCTGCTGAGCAGAGGGTTTGCAGTTGAGATGGTTTTGCTAGATACAGATGATTACTGAGGCTCTCTTTCAAAGAGTTCTCCAGCGATTTACCACTGTACACCTATACTATTGTCAGACTCAATGGACGAAAGAAACCAACATTTACATTAATGCAGCAAAATTAGAGAACATTTTAAGCAACACATTCTCGGACCTGGCACCTACATTACCTACATTGTAACATCCCTGCATGGGGTTTGTGTTGCTTTATGCTGGTAGGGGTTAGCGTAGCATTGATCTGATAGCCAGCACCACATCCTTCATTTTATATTTCAAACTATACCTTAAACCCCACCACGGAGACTTAAGTGACATCCGTTCAGCCACAAAAGGAAATACAGGTTTTTTTGGGAATATTCAACAACTAACTTCTCTGTGCCATCAAAAAGTTGTTAAGACCACAAACCTTTATACTCGACAACCTTACCTGCTATTGCTGTATCAAAGTGAACATGGAAACCCCATGTTGCCTGGGCAGGTGCATAGGTCAGGCACGAGAGTAGATCCAAAGAGCAAACTCTCACAAACATTTATTTGCAACTTTCAACCTGGCAAATGATTTGTGATTGTTTTCCCAATGGCATTCTTCACAGCCTTGTGTTCATTGTGATTTCTTGTTTCCAGCAATTTAATAATGCTGACTTTTTATTTACCATTTAACCTGCAATATTTGGGATATTCTTAAGAATGCAGGTTAGCCTTCCGGGCTGCAGTCATTGCAATATAATCTAGCCAATTCATGTATTCATATATGATTGTTGTTATACAGTATTTTATGTTTCTGGTCCATTGAGTAAACTGATTTTGTAATGTATGTCTTTCCTGATTTGAAATCACCTTTTCTTTAAGCTTCGCTTCTCATAGTAACAATAGTCTAGCATCAAAATATTGCAGATAAATGTATTTAAAAAAGTTAAATAGCGGGTGGAATTTTTCCTTCTACAGTAATAGCCCCATATTTCCCCATAACCCTGAAATATAGTTACTCTCTTTAAGATGCAACATGTCAATTACAGTTGAGCTTTCAGCGTAGCCTCTTCTGAAATCCGGGGTTCAAACGTGTCCTTAACTGAGGTCACAGATATGTTAAAACCAGGTTTGATATTTTATTAGTCCACATCTGCTACACCTGCAGAGTCAAAGCTTGCCCCGCTCCTTCTCTCATACACTCATACTCAAACACACTCACACACAGTACCCCCTGACCCACCTCCTGCTGAGCCCTGCGCCCCACAGCACAGCCAGATCTCTGTTCCATAGGTCACATCAGATGGCTGGCACACTTGAGCCCTGTTGACAGCTTGTTGTTTACAGTATGTGCAGCCAGCGTGGGGCAGCCACCGCTGATCTGGGGCCCGACGGGTGGCGGATATGCCAATGTGTGTGTGTTACATGCAGGTTTTCGGGGGGGGGGGCGGCAAAGGTGTAGTGGCGTTAGGGGGGTTGATGTCGGCAGGGGGTCCGGGGGTAGGTTTGCCAAGCAGGGAGCCCCTGGCGCGAGGCCCAGCAGTCTTTGAAGCTCTCCGGTGCTGAGAGGGGGGGAAAGGAAGACGGAGATGAGGAATGAAAGAGAAAAAGGTTACCTGTGGATCAGCCAGAAGGGGGGGGAGGGGGAGTGGGGGACTTTGATGTGAGTCCAGGTTAGACAAGAGCATTGATCGCAGAGGGAGGCGAGGGGTGCAGAGGAGTTTGGAAGAGCCGAGGATGGCCGAAACGGCAACACTTCCTCCTTTTCTGACAAGAAGGCCTATAGGATGTTGTTGTGGATAAGCTCGGGGAAACGTGGTAACCGCGCACGTATCCATTGTGGAGCTGAAAGTCGGTGGATGAAGTTTGAGAGATCCATCTTTGGCGGCTCGCTGTGAAAGTGAAAGTCTTTCATCTCTCTCCCATGTGTTTGCAGCGGGAGCATCGGGGAGTTTTAGTCCCTCTGTGAGAGTGAGTGTGTGTGTGAGCATAGATGCATGCAGGGTGAACTCTCTGTGTGTATTCAGATCCAACAAAGACAGTATCCCGCTGTGCTGCTGTGTATCCATAGACCAGAGGTGTGTGTGTGTATTTGCGTATATACAGTATGTGTGTGTGTGTATTATCTCCTCTCACTGCACAATCATCGAGACGACACACAGGCATAACACCCGCTGGGGCGACTATTCCCCACAATACACCCCAGCTCCCACAATGCATCAGTATTTCAAAGCTAAACATCCTGGGAGACTTTGCTCTAACAGTGAGGTCTCTCCTACCAGGAAGTGACACCCCCCCTGCTGAGATACAACTCCCACAATGCACCGAGGTGGCTCCCATAGAGATTTGCACAATGTGTTGCTCCTGTTGGAGGCTGCTGCCGTGCATCTGTCAGCCTGCTGCTAACAATATTCATCTGCTGACTCCTACCCGAGCAGTGGCGAACCGTCAGGACCTTCAAGGTATTCAGAGAATACCCTGGAACACTCAGATAAAACAAACAAAACATCGATTTAATTATATAAATAAAATGTAATAAAATGTATATAAAATGAATAAATGAGAATGGTATCTGTGTTGTTGATCTGTAATATTACAGTGTTACGTTGATTTGTTTGTCCTTCTCGGACCATGCACTACGCATTTCAGTGGTTTTGTGTTAGAAAAGAAAGCAACCAATCAGATCTTGTTCTGGGTCTCTGGGTAGAATATCCTTCAACAAGGTATTCTACATCCTTGATCGAATGCCCTGGCTGTTGCACTGAATGAGAGCGTACGTTTGGACTGGCAGTTTGATCAACCAATCATATATTGATTTGTAGCCAATGGGCGTATTCTTTCAGAGTTTCCCTCGGTTTCAGGGTACTCTAGAAGGCGGGGGGTGTGTGTGTCTACAGAAGGTCCAGTTGTGATAGACACGGTTCGCCACTGTACCCGAGTCACTCCATTGTATTATCTCTGATATTATAACACAGTGGTTTCATTCTTGAACCCACAGTTTAGGGTTACTGCATTTGATTTAACAGCTGATGGCAAGAACAAGTACACATTTAGTAGCCCAGTACATCTGAAAAATATTTAACATCAACAAGGAATAACTTATGGCGAGGTTGACAAGCCATGCAGTTTCTCTTTTTAAATATTCCCGATTCTTTGGTCGATTTACAGTGAATTTAGAATGCGTTTGAACTATAAATACGCTGTTAACTTTTTTCAGATACAATCTTATTCTTATAGCTGCATTTGGATATCTGCCAATACCAATATGTCTATCTGGGTCTATTTGTGTCAGAAGTTGGGCATAGGAAGTTCTGACACATTGCTGTGGTAACCAAGAAGAGTAAGAACTTAGCACTGGGGGTGTTTCTCAATCTCGAGTAAAGCTGCTCCAGAGCCACTATTTCAAGCATACTACGTCATCGAGTGCCGCCAAAGTACTGTTCCAATGTCCAGCATACTTGGAATTCTACCGAGCCCGGCATACTTCATTTGGAGAAATTTCGAGGCTGCACATGTGTAGACTCCACGGTCTTAAAATCCCCACAATGCTTTGCGCATGGACCAATTTCCCCAAATCTGTGGAAAAAAATGTAAGGCGGGGCCTCTCATATGACGCACACCTGCTCGCCTGTTCCACTCTTCGTTTTCCGAATGCTAAGAAGTATTCTTGCCTCGCTTCTGAAGCAAGACGCTCGGAAGACATGTGCTACCAAGCAAGCGTACTCGACATTGAGAAACACCCAGAGAGTCCCTCTCAGAACTAAATGACTATACAAAGTTTGTTGCCAATCCATCAAATAGTTGTTGAGGTATCTTACTTGTCTTATATGGACCAAATGGAAGGGACACAGATGTTGTTATGTGGACACTGGGGACCATTAGCAGTATGAAAGGCAAAAAGCAAGAAAACAAACTTCTATATAAATGAAAGAAGGAATGCAGAAATGAAAAGAAAACAGATCTCAAATGTGTATAACATCAAAATGTATCCTTTATCTGATGTTTTACCATGTTTTGGTTTTAATAAGCATGTATTTAGTACATGTATTAACATGAACTGTCTCTAAAGAACATTGCAATGTCAAGTACAATGAAAAAGGTCACAGTTAAAGGTGGGGTATGTAATTCACTTCGGAAACACTTTTTGTTATATTCCATGGAATGCTCTTAACACCCCGATAGCAATGAATATCTTAAATGCTTTGACAATAAATCCATAAAAAAATATCATCTCTGGAAACCGTAGTGCTGTAAAAAGCACGACCAATCATCTGAGCCGGCCCGGCTAAAGTAACTGGATGGCCTACCTGCCTGTCAGCCTTCCATCTGTGCACAAACTTATCTCGTGCCCTCATTGGTCATGTGCGCGTTCGTGTGTGTTGGAGGAGGGGCTCTGTAAGGAAGTGGCAGATTTGTTCCGGTTGTGTATTTTCAAATTCTAGCGCACTAGAGCTGGTTTCTCCATACCCCACCTTTAAACAAATTATATATTATACTGTATAATTTGGTTATATTCATGTTATACTTTCACTCTATGCTTTTATCCTATCTCTTCCAAATGTCTAGTAATTGTATCAACAGTCTGCAATCAACCTCTGTCATTTTCTAAATTGCTAGATTTTAAGGCAAAGGTTCCTCCACTTTCAATCAAGATCCAATCATCACTGCTGAAATATGATATATGACAACAGATCAACTAAATTGACAGAATGCGATTGACCCCCTCACACACTCGCATGCCCTGAATAGTCACCATGTAGTCACATTGCACATTACCCATACCGGTCTATTGCTCATAGTTCACAAAGCATCATTGATTCCTTTTTGAGGAACTGCCAAGAAAATCCCAAAAGTGCATGTAGTAGCCGAGGTAGCTGTTTCAGAGTGTTTAAGATGTTTTCAGTGATCGCGCCTTGGCAGAGCTTCCTGCCCTGGAGTGGCTTGTATATAATGGACTGCCATGAAATCATAATTGCGTGTTTATGAACAAACCAGCTGGTTGAGGCAGAGGGTGATTATTTTCTCTGCGTTCTCCTTTCCGCTCATCGCACATTTGCGTCTGATAACGGCCCCGGTTGAAAATAAACAGTTGGAAGAAGAAGGGGAATGGAACTGAGAGGAAGGGGAATGTAGTGTGTGTCGTTGTTGCTCTTTTTACCAAGCACTTTCCCCACTGCCCCTCCTCCTTTTTCCTTCCTTAGTGTTCAGTTCTGCCATCAGGAATACAACACTTTGATTTGAGTCCTTTTTAGTAGTTACAAATGAGTATGACTTACTCTCTGGGATCACTTTTTAAGCCACCCCATAAAAAACGTGAATTTGCATAGTGCAATGTTATGATGTTCTGTCTTTATTTGACGTTTCAGTTGATGGTTGGTTAGCATACATCGCTCCTCATGAGTGACCAGTCACATCCTCTTTGCTCAGCGTGCGGATTAGACCAGCTTTTACTTGCTGTGTTTAAATCTTCCTCATTGGACAGACTAAAACTGAGCTTGTGATATTAAGACAGAACAGCCTCATTTTCCACTTTTCCTCACAATAATTCAAACTGTTATAAAGTCAAAATGAAAGTTTTGGAACTTATATGGAGCACTAGAAGCTCTGGGTGGCTGACTCATGACTTGTCACAGCTGTTTGGATGTAAAAGCCCTCTTAAGGCACCTACTGTCCATACTAATGCGAGCCAGGTGCATAGGACAGGTGCTGGAAGTGCTTAGGAAGTGTTCGATGACAAGAACATTAAGAACCTCAGATGTTCACTGGACGCAGCTGGTGTTTGTTATGGCGACGACAAGGCTCCATCTTGGTTCAAATGTCCACTTGAAATATTTAAGAAGTTTGTCTTGTTCAAGCAGTCTGATCAACTCTCTTTGGAGCATTTAAAAGCTGTTTTAAAGAGTGTTTTCCTGGCATTTGTGTGGTGTACAAGCAATATACGTTAGCAGCTCATTCCTGACCAATGTGGCAATTTAAATTATAACTTTAATGAAGCCCATTAAAAAACTGAGTTTAAGTGCTTTTCTACAATTTTCTTGACAATATCCTGATTGTAGCCTTTGCAGACCACTTACATGCACACAAACCTATAGAACACACTACATGAAAAAGGAAAACCCCAAAAAGCATAATAGGGCCCCTTTAAAGCATAAAGCATATATATCTTACATAGGTTTGTTTGTCTAATGATGGTCACATGTACTTGTTCCAGGAAAAAAACGAGGTAATCCAAGGCAGAGCAGGTCTTACCTAAGTATGGATGGAGGATATAATCCTCAGGGCCAGTGAGAGCTGACCCGCGGGCAGGAACACAGCACAGTTATCCCGTCTCATTACCGAAATCGCTGCTCTTACATTTAGCCTCGTTAGCCGCTCCGAATGAACATCGAGCAGCCCGCTGAGGATTCAAGGGGTTAATTGTGGCTCGTGTCAGAACTTGGACTTGGCCAGCTCAATTAATGGCTGCGGTTATTGGCTTGCTGGCTGTGTGTATGTGTGTGATTCCGGTGCTTGTGTGTGTGCAGCCTGTCTTCAGGTATTGGCTTTGGTGTTGACCCAGGGCCAGTGCTGCGTCTCTGTGCTGTCTGTATTGACAGACATCAGACTCAAGGGAGGGTCCAGAGGTCTGGAGGCCCCCAGGCCCCGGAGACACACACCTCAGCAGAGGGGATGTCCTCACCTCCACACACACATCCACAGAGACACAAACACATTCACAAATGCACAAACACATTTTTAAAGCCACATAGGAAAACTGAGCGAACTCAGACTCACATATGCAACCCTCCCCCTATAAAAACACTCTTGAAACCCCACTCAAATACCCTCAAGCTCTATTCGTCCCAATCAGCCCTTCATGATGCGCCCCTTGGGGTTATCTAGCCACCTATTCATCCTTCTGTCTGTCCATCCATCGACTGGTAAATTGACCGAGGACCCCTCCGACCTCTGGAGATGCCCCATGACATCCCTGCCCCCTGATAAACCCCCATGCCCCCGCCTCATTGCTCATGACCTGCCACTGTCTCACTCTTGGCTGCCAGAAAAGACAATACAATCAACATCAACCCCCACCCATCCATTGACATTTTGCATGCTGCTGATACAGGCCGTGTGTCAGATATGTGCAGCGCAATTGTTTATTTTTCCACAGTTCATTTGGTTTCTTTTCTTTTTTCATATGTTTAGGTATTTTGGTATCAAATACCAACACCCTTTGGCGTCTGCTTGAGATGCATTGGCCTTTCAACTAATTCCAATTTCAAATAATCCTATCCCTGTCATAATGAGACGCGCTGAGCGACTGACGTAGTATAAAGAGTGAAATGGTCTACTTAAGGAGGAGGCTGGGATCGGTGAATTTCACAAAGAAGACCACTGTTTGTGTCCAGTGTAAAACCAAAAGGCAATGTCACTTTAACACAAACCACGATCTGTTCCTAAACCTGACAAGGTTGCTTACTAACTAAGCCTTCATCAAAGGTTTATGTAGAAAGCACACTGTATTATTATTATTATTATTTTTGAAATACAGGATGCATTTGAGGAGCAGAAACTGAGACACTGTTCCCATCTGAATGACTCTAAAGGGGTACCTAGAGCGTCATCATGTGGAGCAGAGGGCCACTGACCAAGCATCTGTATTTGAAAGAGTGAGAATGTGTTAGTCTGGTGAGAAGAATATGCAGCACTGCAGCATCTAAACGCCACCCACCTAACCACCACCACCCCAAATGCACACACACACCACACACACACCCACACACACACACACACACACACACACACACACACACACACACACACACACACACACACACACACACATACCATGTATTCATCACTTCAGGGGACATTACATTGACTTACATGCATTTCCTGGAGACTTATCCTAACCTTAACCATAACCAACACATGCCTAACCCTAACCCTAACCCTTACCCTAATCCTAAACCTAACCAAGTCTTCACCCTAAAATTAATGATTCCCCTCATGGGGACCTCCATTATGTCCCCATAAGGGAGGTGAGTCCCCACACGTGACTGTGTAAACAGATTTAGGTCCCCACAAATCAAATCAAGTTTTATTTATATAGCACATTTATAAACGATTTTTGGTCGAGCCAAAGTGCTGTACATATAATAAAAATAGCCTACAGTAGAGACACTTTACAGCAAATACAACAGCACAGATTGTTCAGAATATCAGTATGAGAAAAACGACACCCTCGAAAAACTTCCAGAGAAAACCCACAGTTTAGAGGGAAAAAATGGGAGAAAAGTATAGTAATGCTAGGCCCCACACACACACACACACACCGATAAAAACGATACACTGTACAGTGCATACAGGAGAAACTTGTGGTAGCTATGAACCACACATGAGATTTACTGTAATTGTATATGTATATAGTATGTCTGTGAACATGTATTTGAGTGGTGGTTTTCATTTATGTTATTGCTTGCACGCATAGAGGGAAGTTCCTGATTCCTGATCACACCAGAATTTCATAAAATACTACTTATACTTATTGCCTCGTGACATACTGATTTGGTTCGTTTGGAGTCTGTAGTTCTTTCTGCTTCCTCACAAAGAAGCACTGTCACAGCTTGTGCTGCAGTTTAGGATTTGTTTCACTAGTCATTCATCTAGAGATGTCTTTCACTAATCTTGACCAAATAAAGGTCCATATTATTTGCTGCACCAACGTTATCACCTCCAGGTAGGTTAACTTGTATTGAGACTTATTTTTTCTCAAGTTCCTACTTATTTTTCATGAATGTTCCAAATCTAAGCTCAATCGTGAATTAATTAGTCACTTGAATGTCAACATTTGTGAAAAACATGCAAATAATATCAAGGTTAATAATACTGCACAAAGTGTGAATAGGAATATATTTATACAGTATGTCTGTATATTTATAGTTTTATGTCTGATTATATTAATTAACCCTTAGATGCTGGAGTGACTGGACCCTACACTCTTCCATAAGTGGGTCAAAAAGGACCCGTATTAGAATAATATGTGTTTTTATGCCATTTTTGTCATTTTGGTTAAGAAAAATTACTTGTATAATATTTAGTATTATATTTTGGTTCACACTAGAAATATTTTATATTTAAGTTTTCACATTTTTGACCCACTTATGGAAGTTTGGGGTAGTAATACAAAAACTACCATTTCTTAAAATGTATACAATGTAAATGTAAAATGTGAATGGCATGATATCCAAAACATGTTTTTTGAGGAATAGCTGGAATATGAAATGATAAAAAAATGTAATTACAAAGATACTCTAAGAAAACCACCTCACCGGGTCAAAACGACCCACTTATGCATCTAAGCGTTAATAATATCTGCTTAGTCGATTTTAACATTTTGCCGTCTCTTTTTTGCTAGCAGACTGCTGCTAAGGATAGCAGACCATTGCTAAAGAGAACGCACTGTTAAAGGTTCTATGCTCAGTTTAATGTTAGCAGTGGCCAAAACAAACATTAGATGGAACAGTGCTGCTTTCATTTCAAGTTGTTGTCGCTGCAGTTTCAGCCGTCTGGTACGCAATGGAACTATTTTTTCTTTGCAAGTGTTTGGTTTATTTAGTTCGTAGCCTTGTAATAGACAGGTTCAGGGTGATTCAAGATCCCTCCACTTCGCGTAAGTATGCTGCTTACCCTGTCTGTGTTATTTTTTGTTAATGACCAGCTTGCTGCACCTTACTTAACAGGTTTTATTCATTCTTTGCTATATATGTGTGCCTTTCAATAACTGTTGTGTGTCACCCCAATCCTAGCTGTGTTTTATGAACAGTAGACTAGGGATCCGTACTGAAAAACATAGAGAAGAGCTACCTGTGTTGCTAACTCTTCTGTTGCCTTAACACTCAGTAGGCTTTTCACTTTAATGAGCTTTCAAGGCGTGCAACAGCACCCACTGCAATGCAGCGCACTGTGAGTGTTGAGTGATTCTCTGTGTGTGAAAGATATGGCCATATATGCGAATGTACGTATGTTAGAATTGGCAATCAGGTGAGTGTGTGTGCTCAGTGTTTATAGCTCTTTTTGGACTGTCGAAGTCTAAGTGTGGTTTTAAATGCTACCGGCTTCAGCTAAATAAGACGCCTCGGTGGAAGTGTGAGACGGAGTCTGATTGGTCCTGCGTAGGTGTAAAACCATTGTGCATTTCTTTCTCGCTTTCTTACAATATGTTTGCTCAGAATGATCTCTTTTTCTTCCCAACCACCCACCCATATACACACACACACACACACACAACAACTCACACCACCATCTCTGTTGACAGGGTAAATTGTATGAAAAGCTTTTAAGGCAATTAGTGGATTGAGCTGGAGCCTTTCTTCCCATTCGCACTGTTCATTAGCAGCTCCTCCAGTCTCTGATATTACCATCACTCCAAGCTGGCATCAACACCACTCACTTCTTCTGTGTGTGTGTGTGTGTGTGTGTGTGTGTGTGTGTGTGTGTGTGTGTGTGTGTGTGTGTGTGTGCACATGTGTTTCCACATGTCTGTCTGTGTGTATTTTACACCTCTCTTCGCTGAAGCCCAATTTCAAAGCACACAATTGTCAGAAAATAGATCCTCGCCACCCCGCCGTTCTGACTATTTAAATCCATTTCAATAAAAGCTCAAACGAGGAAAATCCGATGAGACAACCACAGAGATGTAATTTGGCCATCATTGCTTTTCTTCCCTGATTATTTCTTTATAGCCATTTATTTATTCCCCTGAATAATGATCATCTGTCAGCCTGTGTCTTCATTTAGGTTTCCCAGTTAGACAGGGACAGAGATGGGTTTTAAATGCAGTGGCAGAGCATTCATAGTGATGTCCTCACTCGTAGTATCACTTGCAGTGTAATGTGTATTGTAAACTGTAAATGACTCAGAACAGCACTTGGTTTGATGACATAGCCAAGCATTTCAAATATTTGAGCTTTTAGCAACGCACACGGTAGATTTGGCTTCATAAACTGAAATACAACATGTTAAAAAAAGGGAGTGGCTATATACAGGACCGTCCTGTACACAACGCCAAATGACTATATACAGGACCGTCCTGTACACAACCCTCTGAAATGGCTATATACAGGACGGTCCTGTATATAAGGTCTCTGAAATGGCTATATACAGGACGGTCCTGTATATAAGGTCTCTGAAATGGCTATATACAGGACCGTCCTGTATACAAGCTCCGAAATGGCTATATACAGGACCGTCCTGTAAACAGCTCTCTGAAATGGCTATATACAGGACGGTCCTGTATATAGCCATTTCAGAGACCTTATATACAGGACCGTCCTGTATATAGCCATTTCAGAGGGTTGTGTACAGGACGGTCCTGTATATAGCCTCGGCCTTAAAAAAACTACTCAGCGGAACCTTGCACCAACTGCATTACTTCATTTGGTCTGGTGCTGCATTTTGGCACACTTCTCCCCCTCTATAACACCTGTAGGTAGTGCTGCGTACCCGTACGCCGAACCGGTACTGGACTTGTAAAAAGTTTCGGTTCAAGTCCGGTTAAAACCGGAACGTCGGGAACCGGTACTTGGACTCGCAAAAAAACTAGCACTTACATATTCTGGTGTCTGTGGTTATTTAAACATTCCCTGATAAACGTTATTCAGCGTCAATAAATGAGTGCTAATCCCAGTGTGCTCAGTGTACAACATCACATGTCATTTCACCTTCGATTCACGGTTTGAAAACGTAGCATTTCGACACATGCTAATGCTAACCGGAAGTGAAGAATTTTCAGAATAAAAGTATTACATTAATAGTGTGAACTTCCGGTTTTTTCAGAATAAAACTGATTTAAATTAAATAGTGTATTTAATTCAAAATTACTCCATATCAACATTGATTTTAATTTCTAACAGTATGTATGTACATCACTATGTATGTAGTATGTACTGTATAATGTACACATGTAGAGTTGTAGAAAATACATGGTGTACAGACAGTACAGTACACTCTGACTGTACAGTCACTATAGTGTAGTCTATACTGTATTGTAGGTGTGTAACAGTGTAATGCGTATAGTCTACTCTACACTCTACCTTTCAGCAACGTTTTAGAGATTTAGGCTCAGTCAGCTCAGGGACTGTTTGGTTACTTTAGTTTGGTAAATGAAATAAATGTTTGAACTTTGTAGTAGTTCACTATAGTTGCTGTCATAAGTCATGTGTAGACTAAGTGGCAAAAAGTGTTTTTTTTACATTTGTACTTTGTAGAGAAATGTAGACACAAGTTGGAAGGGAGCACAATAAACCTGATGAGTTTGAATTTGAGTTGATTATGAGTTCATTTTCAATTGATAATTAGCTCACAATAAGTTCACTTTAGTTACTCACACAACTTGACACAAGCCATGGGTTCAGGTCCGGACTTATAAGTCCGGACCTGAACCTGAATGTGAGTCCAGGTACGCAGCACTACCTGTAGGGTATATCCCCATGGATGTAAACTCCTTGAATAAAGTCATATGAATTTGTTTTATTTTGTTAACCAGAAGAATTTAAGGATGCATGTGGTGTTCTGTATTTTTAACACAGTGAGCAATAACACTTTTGGATACAAAACCAATACTTAGTTAGTAGGATCCATTCAATGGTGACAATACAAAGAATATGTAGAATTTAACCAGATTTTCCTTTTGATGGACAATTTGCTTCCATGTGTCATCTGGATGTATTTCCCTTCTTCTATGTTGCCTGGTTGTGAATGATTGAGTAATGATAGCTGAATGTAGTGGGATCTATGACCTTTTCTATCTGAATCACCTTTTGTATCTGAATCATTCAGATACAATGTCCAAAAATATGTAAAAAGCAGGGAATTGGGCCATATTTTTTAAATGATAGTGGTTGTATTTATTGTCAAGTCAATTGAAGACACGTTTGTTTTTACTAATTGTGTTGACGTGGATTAGAATATGAAATACTCTCCAGGAAGATTATTTCCCATAAGTGGACTTTGAGGTCAGAGTGTATCATGTTGTCTGGTCAGTGTGGCCTTAGACCTTTTACCATAGAGTATAACCACTTTCTGCATAGACGTTTACAATTATACTTTCCATAGTGTTTTTATACAGTGTTCTTTATTAATATCATGTATACCACTTCAAACCTCGTGTTTCCTTGTAATTGCCATTCAAAGTGTGAGGCAAAGAAATTATTTCATTGTTCAGGAAACAATTGTGCAAATGGCAACGCTTTTATTTATGTCTAGACTTGACTTTGGCAATAATATAGATTGTATTAATGGGATGGAGCGATACGAGAATCACTCTCTCCTCAGTTTCTGTTATCCTAAAGGAATTTCTTTATTCAAGTTCACAGGCAGCATACACTCTTTTTACTAATCCATGTTTCCTCCATCCTACTTGAAGAAAAGAAAAAAGTCATAAAAAGGGCTTTGTGAGCCATAATATCTATCTTAAACAACAAACTACATTTCTTCAGGCAAATCTGAAGAAATGAAGACACCAGAAGTTCTTCAAATGTTTGAGAATTAAAAGTCTGACACCTTCTCTCACGTCAAAAGTTGTAATCCACTTTATAAAACAGATAATTAAACTGCGATTCAGCAACTTTCTGTATACTTTTCAATCATTTTCTAAGACAATTGCATACAGGTTAAAACAGATTTTTAGTTTGAATTTTCCGTGGATGTTTTAAAATGTGAGCTCATTTACATGTGTATATTTGTATGTGTGGGTCTGTGTGTGTGTTAGAGAGAGTTAATTATGTGGAACACTGGAGCGTCACTAGCTTTGAAGAGGGGAGAACCAAGAGCCGTACATTATTGATGAGTGACACACATTGCCGGCAGAGTCACAAACAGAGACACTGCCGCGCATTCATCTCTGCATGCTCTACGTCTACGGCACACACACAACCTGAATTGTGCACACACACGCATTACACACACACATGTTAACGGTGTATATATTTGGCAGTGATCCTCCCTCCAGCGCCGGAGTATTTAACAGCGGTTGCTGACATACTTCCAGTACCTGCTATACGTTACGCTTCCAACATTTCTCTCTGTGGTCCATATGGGACTGTCATTGGCTCTGTACGCTACATTATTTAGCAGATGGAGTATTTGATCCCACAGCACGAGCTGATCTCAGTCCATCATTAATGCTGAATTTGGCTCGAACCAGAGCACGCTTTCATTACTGTATTATACACACACACGCACACACACACACACACACACACACACACTGATTACGTCCTTATTATGATCTTCTATGTACGAGTCCCTAAATTAATCATAACATGTTTATTTCCTGAGTCTAACTGTGCTGGTTTAGTTACTGCAACAAAACAGATTTTCTCCTCCAGCGAATCTTCACAAATTTAAACCAGTGCTTCAGTTGTGTTGCTCACAGCGTGCCCACTTTTCCTGCGTCTCCCTGCAGAGTGAACCGAGAGAGTGTTTCCTCCAATTTTAAAGACATAGGAGGAAATACAAAAATAAAGAATGAGAAGAACATGAAGACATTTTGACACCAATTTTCAATGCTTTTGATTTGGCGTACTATATTTTCGGTAAAAGTTTAGTCGTGGTTCAAAATACTAATTTGTGTCAAACCACAGAAAATGTAACCACCAGAAGGCGATGAAGAATATTTGATGAATATGAAAAATTGCTGAGAGCATACAAGGTTTCATTAAGTTACTCACAGATATAACATTCAATATAAACAGCTGATGACTTGTCACAAGTGCTATTGGTCCAACGATGACAGTAATGTACGCTGACTGATCCAAACATGTACACACAAATACACAACCCAAGTCAACTCAACTACGAAAAGTTGCTAGAAATATCCTTCACCACTTTAAATTCCCATTCCTTTAAAAGCTGCACTAATCAGTATTTCAATGTATGGCCCATTTACAGCAATTAGTGTTGATTATGGCAGTTATTTAGATTTAGTCTGAGTCTTATTCTTTAGGAGGAAAACATCTGGGTGTTTTTGTCATTACATTTTTGAAAATTGTAAGGCAAGGCAGGGCAAGTTTATTTATATAGCACTTTTCAACACAAGGCAATTCAAAGTGCTTTACAAAAAATGAAAGACATTAAGAAAATGGCATTTAAAATCAGTCATTAAAAAGAAAAGCTAATAAAATAAACATTAAAAGAAAAAATACATGGATAAACATTAAAAGAAAAAATACATGGATAAAAGTTACAGTGCAGTCTAAGATATGAATAGTTCAATTAAAAGCAGCGACAAAAAGAAAAGTCTTCTTGCTGGATTTAAAAGTAGTCAGAGTTGCAGCGGACCTGCAGGTTTCTGGGAGTTTGTTCCAGATATTTGGAGCATAACTGAACGCTGCTTTACCATGTTTAGTTCTGACTCTGGGGACAGAAAGCTGACCAGTCCCTGAAGACCTGAGAGATCTGGATGGTTCATAATTTAGCAGGAGGTCAGAAATGTATTTTGGGCCTAAACCATTCAGTGCTTTATAAACCAGCAGCAGTATTTTGAAATCTATTCTTTGACACACAGGAAGCCAGTGTAAAGACTTCAGAACAGGAGTGATGTGATCCACTTTCTTAGTGTTAGTGAGGACTCGAGCAGCGGCGTTCTGAATCAGCTGCAGCTTCCTAATAGATTTTTTAGTGAGACCTGTGAAGACACCATTGCAGTAGTCGAGTCTACTGAAGATAAAAGCATGGACAAGTTTTTTCCAAATCCTGCTGTGACATTAGTCTTTTAATCCTAGATATATTCTTTAGGTGATAGTAGGCTGATGTAGTAACTGTTTTAATGTGACTGTTGAAACTCAGGTCAGAGTCCATGACTACACCTAGATTTCTGGCTTTATCTGTTGTTTTGAACATTGCACACTGAAGCTCAGCGCTAACTTTTATACGTTCTGCCTTGGCTCCAAAAACCATTACCTCAGTTGTATCTTTGTTTAATTGGAGAAAGTTCTGACACATCCAGTCATTGATTTGTTCAATGCACTTACTCAGTGTTTGAATTGGAGCATAGTCTCCTGGTGAAATTGTTACGTACATTTGTGTGTCATCTGCATAGCTATGGTAACTTATTTTGTTGTTTTTCATTATCTGAGCCAGTGGTAGCATGTAGATGTTAAAGAAAAGAGGCCCCAAGATGGAGCCTTGAGGAACCCCACATGTCATATTTGTCAACTCAGATGTGTATTTACCTATAGAAACAAAGTTGTTTCTGTCCTTTAAGTAGGATTCAAACCAATTTAGAACTGTTTCCGAAAGTCCCACCCAGTTTTCCAGTCGGTCTAGTAATATGTTGTGGTCAACAGTGTCAAACGCAGCACTGAGATCTAATAATACTAACACTGAAGTGCTGCCACTGTCTGTGTTTAAGTGGATGTCATTAAAGACCTTTACAAGAGCAGAGTCTAAGTAAGTCAAATGTTTATTTTATTATATATTTTTCGATATAGTCTTAGTTCCTATCAAATGCCACAGATTATATAGAACATTTCATCAATTGAGTCCAACTAAATCCAATAAGTTTGTCATTTTAGTCTAACTTATTTTACATAATATTTGATATTATCATTATGAGATAAAAAAACACAGAATGCTGCCCCTTCACTCCGACTGTAATATCCCAACAGAGCTGTAATGAGAGGCAGGTCAACAATATGGCATGTTGATATAGTCAAAGTTAGTCTTTAATAACAATGGGGCCTTCTTGTCTCATCATAGTTATGGAAACAGTTTGTTAACAGACATATTCACCTCATATTTTTTTCCCACATTGCTTTGGAAGCTTTCTAAGCACATTTTCAGCACCAGCAGGCAGTTATTTTAGGTAACAGTTGATCAACTGAATGTGCTCCAGCTGCCCATCATCATTGGACAGACAAAGGTAGCCATTAGTGAAGACACTGCAGAATTAATCATGGTGGTGGAGACCAAAGCAGAACTAAAAAGGAGAACTTAGACACTACTTCTTATGAAGGCTATTGCTGCTCTGTGTCTGTTTGATGTTTGCATTAGGAGCCATTTGCTAACAGGCTCTACATATCGCTTCATTCTGCTTTGATGGCAGAAACTTAGCAGTATCCTGGATATTTTAAAGGTCCCCGCTATTATACTGTTTTTCATGAATATGTTATAGGTCTCAGATATATACAAACATGTCTCTGAAGTGTTTGGCTCGAAATACCAGATAACAGATCATTGTAGCATCCCATAATCCCCTCTGTTTCAGCCCTGTTTCAAAAGTGCTGATTCTCTGTCTGTCACTTTAGATGAACATAAGGAGCCACTCCCCACGCCCCTCTTTGAGAGATATTTGGTTAAAAATAACACAATAGGCGCGTTCACACCGGAGTGCTTTTACTCGTACTTTTCCCGTTTAGTTCCGATAGTGCCTGGAATTTTGCGTTCACACCAAAAAGAGTACTTAGTTCCGAGAACTTTTACCCCCATTTTAGTGCCTGCTAAAGAGGTGGTACTATCCTGGGGAGAGAAAATACCAATTCCGATTGGCTGGGCGAATTGCGGTGGGGGGGGAGTGTTACCTTGGTTGGTTATTGGCTAATGGTTACACAAGCCAAAAAAATCTTATGACATCATAAAGTGGCCAACATCTGATCAGCTCATTTTCAGACAGGTTTTTATATAATCTCTTTACACAGAGGGGACACATGTTGATGTAGAAAATACTTGAACAATTAGATTTTGCATACTACTGTGGTGACCTTTCACAATGGGTTATGCCTTTGCCATCAGTTTCAATAATTTAAAACTTTGTCTTGAGAAATTACCTTTTTCCATGAGCGAATAAATGTCTGTAATGCTTCAGCTTCTGTTGCTATGAGGAAGGAGCCAATCCTAGGTGTCAATCAGAGCTATTGCAAATTCAAAACAATGCTATGGGAGCATAGAACAGCTACATACTGTAGGTGCATATCCATCCAAAGTTGACATAGAATCTAAAATAACTGATTTAAACTGCTGAAGAGTGTAATTCTAAGGGTGGTTATACAAACTATGTTTTGACTTTCAACAACATGTATGTGATGCCAGATTAATCGGACACATTAGTTTACAACTGTGATAAACCACCAAGAACAACTCTGAAACAGCAATCCCGTTTTGTTATATTTGTAACAAAATACATATATTCTATGTAGCATTACATAAAATGACTTAAAGCTCATGAACAGAACAAAGTAGGACAAATAACTTCCTAACTCAGGAAGTGTGACATTCCGATGAGCATGTGAATGCACCATAGGCCTTTGTGAAGGTCTGCCTTCTCCGAGTATCATTCTAGTCGTAAGTGAAATCTCAGAAGCACTCAGTCTCTGTCATATTGGCCTGATGTACTTTTCTTCTCCGGTTCAATAGCTGCTCTGGCAGTCAGTGCAGACAGGGGACTCATTGTTTTTTATGGAGCCACATTATTGTTTTATTGGGGTCAAGGGTCAAGCGCCCATACTCTGGGCTGTGTCTGAAAATCAATACTGCATACAAGAGCCCCAAGAGCACAAATATAGATGAATGAATATTCGTAAATATCATGTAACACTACATCTCTTTCTCTCACACACTTACATGCGTGAGCGTATGAGGAAGGACACACACACATTGCCACAAGCTGAGACGGACATAAATATAGTAGCTAGCATGTAGTGATGTGTGTTTGTGTGTGTCATCGCCTTCGCAGTTACGGACCATTTCCCAATTCATGTACAGACGGTTAGAGACGCGAGGGATCGAACTGTGCTAGTGACCTTTCTCATCCAGCACCCACAGATCACTTTACACCCACCCTCGCCTTCTTCACTGGCCAACCTTTGGCTTTTTATGAAATTCAAACCAATTGATGCTCACCCTAGACCTCCAAATGCCTCCTAAAGCAACCACACTTAGGGTAAGTGATGTATACATTAGCTAATTTCTCTGCCAAATCAGCTTATAAGTAATAAGTAATTCAGTGATGGAACGTCGCTACAAAAAACACAAACAGAAGATGATTTAAACGAGCGCAGTGTCCCATCTTTAAACATCATTACACCATTAATAGTGATACCCCGGTGCAATTACTGTAAACAAATGAGGCCATGGATGAGATGATTGGTAGTCTGTACTACACTTCATCTTTCAGGGAAACACAAAACAGTTGCTCATGTTAACATTTATTTTTCCACTGGGAATAAAGTTCAGACACCAGTTTGTCAGTGTTTTATTCAGTACTCAAATAGAAAGGATATATGTAGTGCAGGGTGCAGTGTAAGCTTGTTGCAGTATTTCGACTTCTTCTCAATTTTCAGGCATTTCAACTTGGCTTTTTTAAATGTCGGAATGTCAAATATGAATGTCAAGTATCTGTATTTTCTAGTCCCAGTCCCAAGTACATGGTTACTTTCAAAAGACCATTTTCTGGTGTTTCGTCCTTTTGACTACAACAAATGGATTCAAGGTCACTGAACATGTACCTTGCGTGCGTGCGTGCGTGCGTGCGTGCGTGCGTGCGTGCGTGCGTGCGTGCGTGCGTGCGTGCGTGCGTGTCCCAACCTGTCCACTGCTTTCATAGTGCTTCAATTGTGAGTTTGTGTTGGCGATATGAAAGAGATTTAAATGTTTTCTAACTAGTGTTAAGGGTTTGCTGTATAGCTTTCTTGGTATAGCTGGATGCTCTAATACTGGAGCTTGGTCCCCATGCGGAGGACCCAGGTTCGAATCCCGCCCGGCCCAAAAATATATCTTTAAAAAAGAAAACAACTGTGTTTATGTAGATAAGATTTTAGACAACATAGCATAACAAAGTATATTCCAACATGCGTATGTACTTCTTAATGTGGCAACGATTTTATGATAATACCTTTAGATTTGTAATATATTTATTAATAATAAAACCCAAGACAGAGCCCCTTTAGTACATGAAATGTCCTTAGGGGTCAAATGTAAAGCAGGACATTTGATGTTGAAGTCAATTCCTTACATGCACTGACAGAGATAACAGCAGGAGACAAAGAAAAGTCACTAAGGCTCATATGATCCTTTTAATCCTTTACCCTCGGCTGTAGCGTTTGCCCTGTAGCAAGGACACAATCCCTCTCTTTCTTTACACTTTCTACCCTTTGGTTTCAAAACACCACCGAGTTGAGTAGTGTTGAGGGTATTAATGCCCCTCGCTATTCGTCTTTGTCTTTTGCTCTTTTTATCGCCTGCCTATCTCTCAGTCTGTCTCCCTGTCACCCGTCTCACTAAACCGGGGTGACATGACCAGTCCTAGGTTGCTATGGCGACAGTCCCACTGGTATGGCGGCAGTGGCGATGGCAGCGTTCAATGGGTCCTTATGTGTGCTCGCATGTGTGTATTTCTGTGTCTTCGGGGTGTGAGTTGCCAAGACGTGGCGAGGATGTGTGTGTAGTTATTTGTGTTCATATTCCTTTGAATGTGTTTTCTGTGTGTGTGTTAAGGTATGTGTGCGGCCTCCTGCAGATGTTCTCTGGCCCCAGTGCCTCCTGCCAGCTGCTCCGCCCCCAGAACACACACAAACACACACTCTCTTCTCTTAATTAAGAGCCCTGTGCCATGGTGGGCGACTCTACGGGGGCACGATGGCACTCACACTCATGCACGTGCACACCAAAAGTGCTAGCAGTTTTTTCTGCGTGAGTGTTTTTATTTGTGTGTGTGTGTGTGTGTGTGTGTGGGAGATTATGCTCTGGTGTTGCCCTTGAAGCCCTGTGGTGGTGATGGTGCTGGTGCTGGTGCTGGTAGGTAAACAAGCAGCTAATAAGGCCTGTGTGTCTAATCCACACACTCCAGCAGACACCACAGGCAGGGGCTACTGACACTAACACTGAGGAAGAGGAGGGATGGTTGTAGAAGTAGGAAGAGTAGGAGAAGGAGCAAGGATTTTGTTAGAGACAGGGTTAAGACCAGTGACGTGCGGTGAGGTTCATGGCTGGTGAGGCACTGACTCTTTCAGAGTCAGATTTACAAATATTATATTTTGACCTTAATCGAAATATTCGGTTATTTTCAAAAGCTTTTTTAGTCTGATGCTTCAATTCATTTTAAACAGACCGTTCAACAAAAGGATAGGCCTACCCACAATTTAAATATTGGATTGTTCTTTCTTAGTAAGATTTCCATTTGCATTACAATTGTGGTCTTACCTTGACTTGAAGATGAAGTCCATGCTATCCTTCTGGACAACAATCTCTATTACTTTTTTGTAAAAGTCCTCCTTATCTTCCTCTAGTTTCAAAAGTCTAGTTTGTTGTTTGCTTCTACCGTCCCTGCGTAGAATAACAGTAGCCACAAGAACCTGTGGGCTCACGTGCGCCCCCTTCAGTGCGGCAGAGGTTATGGCTGCCTCCCCTGGTGCTTTTTTCATTGCCGTTGTATGATGAGACCAGCGAGCCTAAATATCATATATACGTGAAATAAGTTATTTAGAGACTATGGATGGCGAGGATAAATGTAATAAAGGGATCTACAAACATTACATTAGTGACATACAGTGAGATGGTGCAGGCATGCGCTTAGGGCCCGCTTTCCTGCCAGTTTCTGTGGGGTGACGCATTTTGAGGTGAGGCAGATCTCATCTGTGCCTCACCTCACCCCACAGTAACTGGCTTGAGCGCGCTCACAAAATTAGTGCCCGCGCTCCAGCCAGTTACTGTGGGCTTACGAGAGGCAGAGCTCGTCCCTGCCTCACTTCTCATCGCTACCCGTAGTTGTAGCGGAGCTCGGCAAATTTGCTGATTTTGACTATAAAAAGCGATTGGAATCAAACATAAATCATATTTACAACACAGATCAGTGGAGAAATGTTATTATTATTACTATTTAGTTTTTCTTTAGTTGTTTTTCCGTTACATTGGAGTATGACAGGTGAGGTTCTGCCTCCCCTGACTGCACGTCGCTGGTTAAGACAGAGGAGGAGGGAGGAGGTGAAAGTGGAGTTAGAACTGCTGAAGTAGATGTGGGACTGTTGGAGAGTTCATATCCAGTCAGTAAGGAGGAATGTGGAGAGGCAGGTCTTGTGCATGCATACTTGGGTTTCGTCCAAGTATTTTTGCAAATGAGGGTGTTCTGCCAGGCATTAGCACAGTGTGAAGGAAATCCAGCCTCCTCATTCACTTCAATGACACCACTGCGTTTACACTGTGGGGATGCCAACGCAGAGGCTATATCAAAGAAATGCAGCAATGATGTGCAATGTTATTATGCAACGAAGTATGATGGCCAATGAGTTATACGCATTCCTGATAGATAAATGCAGATTGAACTGGCTAATTCTGCCGGTTACATTTAAATCATCAGAGAGGTATTGTCATTGTAGCGTCTACAATGGTGTGTTTCACTGGCACCTAAAACAATACAATACCACTAAGACAGCATTAGCAGGTGGTGTTATGTGTCCGGGTTGTTCGTTCGTTTGAATGTCCATTCCATTTTTGCAAATGCCAGGAACAAAACATTTGGCGCTGATGTATGCTTGAATTCTAAGATGAACTGATTAGATTCTGGTTGTAAAAGTTCAAGGTCACTATGACCTAACACTTAAGGTTTCTTCGAATGTGCTAATTATGACTACTCACACTAATGTCAAATAGGATACAATAATAAAGTGATGACATTTTGGACAGATATGGATATAAACATGCAATCAGACTGTAAGCAGAAGCATACAACCGTTCGGTGATGTCTATTTTCTATACAGTGCTTTTTACAGTCTGATTGTCTGGTTATAATACAAACAAAATCTCAAACTATTAAATTGAGAAAATCTCTAAAATTACAGAAATGCACACTGAAAATATTTTGAGGGACAACATATTAGCCATCATACCCTGGGTTTGAGCGTGACCACTAAAGGGACATGATGAATCCATTATTACAGACATTATGTCCCATGAGATCATGGATGAGTAGCTACAGTAGAATATTGATTGATAGATGGATAGATTACTAATAACTTGGGAGTGATTTAAGACTTAAAGGGGCCCTGTTTTGCTCTTTGGGTTACCTTTCCTATAGTGTTTTATATGGGGTTTTGTGCATGTAAATGGTCTGGAAATGCTCAAATTCAAAGTTCCCTACCGAGGGAGTTTCTCTTGATCTCCCCCCCCCCCCCTACCTGAAACGCCTCCTTTTTTTACTTCAGTAACATAATAACATCACTATGTAACACTCGTGCTTCTATAGCACTCCAAAACATTGTACGTGACAGGAAAAGGTGCGGGACTAAGCGGTTGACCAATCACAACAGAGCCAGCCAGCTAACCAATCAGAGCAGACTGGGCTCTGGTTTCAGACAGAGGGTGAAAAGAGGTGCTGCAGCACAGGCAGTGTGAGAAAAATAAAGGGCCTTTTGAACATTAAATCATGGAGACATTTCACAGTAGAGGCACAAAGTACAAATATATGAACGCTGATAATGAGCCCCTTTAAATGCCCTTTATACAGTATACCACCACACAGACAGTAGGTAGTATATATATTGAACAATATAGAGCAATTCAATAATAAAGAACAACCTGTTTTTAAATCCATGCATATACTTCAGTGCATTATAATGGTCGCTCACCTATGATTCATATGTTACACCTGGTTTGTGCAGCATTTCAAATGTAGTGTTATATTTGTTGTAATAAGTTTAAATCTAAAAAAGTGTTAAGTGGAATGTTACATTAACATGCACATAAATGGTTTCCCAGTATGTTCTTCCTTATCCTGCCCTCAGTCCCTCTTCTTTAATGTTTGTCTAAGTCTCATCTAGATGTACTGTCACTTAGTCCTGCTGCTCTGCATGTTCCTTATTATCTCTTACTCTGTTTTTCCCTCTGGTCTCTTTTTCACCTCACCCATCCCTCTAATTTCTCTGCTTTCTCTTCGTTATTTTCTTCCCTTTCTCTCCCTCCTCCTCTCTGTCATCTCCTCTCCTCTTCCCCTAACACACCCGGACACGACAGAACACCACGGATAGTTAATAATTCTCTAATTTCCGCTCTTCACGGCACGTAGAAGGTGTCGCAGATAACCTGATTTATCAGACGGCTATTAGAATGTGAATCAGGGGCATTACAGCAATGGACATTAACGTGCACATTGTTTAAACAACGCCACGGGACTAATGGATTTCAAAATGAATTTGTCAACATGGTTCTCCGTGAATGTAATTAGTCAAATGAGAGCAGTGGAGGAGGCCAGAGGAGGAGTTGGGAAGCAGTTTAGTGGGAAGAAAAAGGAGTCATATACATACACACTGCAACAGTGAGCTATCGGTGTAATGGATTAAGAATTGTACACTGTCGTTTACGGAGACACGAGATTACCAATGGATTTGTCAACAACTGACACATATTCAACCCTTTTTTTCCCCAAGAGACTTAACTTTGTGAAAAATTAACATCTTATTAGACTAATGTATGCAAACTGTATATCACAGGAGGAGTATCATTACATTCTTGGACTATCTGATTTACCATTGTTGCATATTTTTTAATTTTAATTTTAAGGTGTTCATCATTACAATGAATACATTTAACAAGCAGAAGCAAAACAGAAGATTGAGTTAACAAACTAAATCAGTACATTGCTTTGTGGCACTTACACACATTACAAATATAACACGCAAGCATTAGAGAGAATGGTCCATAGATTACAAGTAAATTCATAATTACAAGGCGTTCTTTTATCCATAAATGTTCAAAAGGTTTTAAAGAATAAAAGCTAGTGTTTATACAATTTTGTTACAGTTATATTATTCTATTAAAGAGGACATGCTATGCTCCTTTTCAGGTTCATATTTGTGTTTTGTCTCTACTGTGACGTGTTTCCATGATTTAATGTTTAAAAAGCTAAGAGCATTCCATGGAATATAACAAAAAGTGTATCTCCAGCCGGTTTCTCAAACGTATCTACCCCACCTTTAATAATTAGAAAGGCACATGTATAGAACAGACCGTTGCCAAGGACAATGATGCATTCATGTACATCGCAAAATGTTGGGAAATCGTTCTTCCAACTTTGGTGTGACCATTGAGTCATATAATATTTGTAATATTGTAGAAAATATAAGTCTTCAAATAGTAAATGTTTTATAATATTGGAAATACAATTACATAAAAAAAATTCATGAAGGGCCAAAACTGGCAGGCTTTTACAAAATCTGATTCTGGAAGCAGCAAAGAAAGTTTGCAATCAGTGCATCTCTAGTTTTGAATCAATTTTGAGTAAGCTATTATTACAATTCCCCAAGTACATTTTATGATGTAAAATATGAGCTTCTTTGGCAACAACAGAATAGGGATTTGACACACCCATTCTGTTAGAAATGAGTATACTCTTTGCATACATCATAAAGTGTTATCGCTGCCGCTCACTGTCTTACGGCTCTACTTTATTTCTGCCCTCCTGGATCATTATCTGTGTATGTAGGCGGGTGGCACTTCACAGATGTGCACCTTTGCACATTTCAAGTCCTGCTCACTGACTGACAGAAATTCAACATTACAGGTAACAGCTGAAAGCACACTGAAACCCACACACCGAGTACAAAACGAAATACATTTCTCTAAAGTGGAGATCTCCATTGAAGGAAGCGTTTCTATGAACTGGAGTCCCAATGCACACACACTTCCTCTGCCACCTCCAGCTCAGTGTCTGGGTCCACCGCAGGAGGAGAGCTGGGCAGAGGGGCAGCGGGGTGTGGGGGGGGGATGATGGAGGCGTGCCGCTTGAATACTAATGTCCCACTTTAGAAGTCAACCTCTTCTCCATCCCCACATACCCTCTGCTCCGTCCCTGTGTCCCTGCATCTTTTGCTCACCATCATTTCCCTTCTCTTTAATGCCTTTGTTATTACCTTCCCGACCACTCTAAACAAAACATCTCTTTTCTTCCCTAAACTTCTCCTGCTTTGTGTCACTCTTTGTCGCTCATCAAACCATCTCTCCTCCCGAAGATCTCTCTCTTCACTTCTTAAACCCACAAAAACACACGGACACACACCCTCGACAAAGCCGGCTAATGACAGGCAAGTGTTCACTCCAGCCCTTCTTAAATACCGAGCTGATTAATGAGATGGAGGTGTAGGGCCAGGAATGCTCACCCTCGGTGGGTGGTGATACACACCCCTGTCTCTCTGCAGCTCTCTCACACACACGCATGCACACCTTTCCTTTGCTTCTTCACACTTGCGAGCCGTGTGCAGCTTCATTACAGAAAAACTCTTCCCTCTATACCTTCTCCTGCATTTAGAGGCAGCCTGTGGATTTCTGCTTTTCTTTCTCTACTGTAACTCCTACAGAGGAGAGCTAAACGGTGAGAGCCAGCCGGGGGGCCCTAGGTGTAGCGGGGGCCTTCTCTCAAGTGATGTGGGCTCATTGTCTCAGTGGCGGCTCAGGCACGACTCACCGTCAGCTCAAAATGGCCTCCGACACATCTTTGTGGCTGATTTGTGTGTGTTTGACCCTGAGGACCGGCGAGAATGCTGCGGGAGCAAAGGAGATAGAGTGCAGCTGCTGCTGCTGAATGCTGACACACATGCAGAGCGGCAAACACACACACGCACAATCACAATCTAGACTGGGTCAGCCAGGTTGAAAGCATTTGTATTCATGGAAGGTTTTGCATTGGCTCCACCACCTACAGTGTTTCATCTGTAGGACGTGGCTTTCTACTTTCACTCTCAGAAGACCTTGAACTGTGTTGGAGTGTGTTTATGGCTGTATTTATGGCAGTATGGTGCTATCTGAGTGAATGCATTTTTACACTCAGATCATCCTTATAAATACTTGAAGGTGCAGTGTTTTGATGCTCAAATTGACCCTGTGACACACCACCTCTGGGCATACATGCTCCTGCTGAGCATGTTTCAATCCTGATCCGAATAACACATCTGTGCACTGCAGAGTACTATCTACAAGTGGAAGGATGCTCGAAAATTGAACCTGGCAGAGATATAATATTAAGGATATCAAACAAATTTAAACACTGTTTTTGACTAATTTTCTACCAAGATTATGCCCCCATATTTGTACTGAGAGGCTATTAAGGTCCTAAACAACTTTTGACTAAGTACTGACTGAGAAAAAACATAGATCTCATTGCGGCTTTCACACTATAACAAAAAGATTGTTTAGGAAAACCTACTTTCAAGCAGGTAACCATGCAGATGTTTTCACTATGCTACAAATACTTTGAACTTTGATGGCATCAGTTCCAAAAACAAGACTTAAAACATTTTATTTATATACTTATATACTATGAAATGATGATGTTATCATTTGACACTACACTTACTGATTTTCTTAATGTGTTGAATGTTTTTTGTTTCTATTTTAGATGTAATACCACTGAGTTTGAAATATGCCATATAAATAAACGTCCTAAATATGCATTTACATGATATGGATTTTCTCTTTGCTCGCCTGGAGGTTGGAATCAGAGCCATGCGGTGAAAACAGCTAGTTAAGTTTTGTTTCTATGGTTACCTCCCCTGCTAGCTTGCGCCGCTATAAACAGCTGTCATCTGCAGCTTAACTGTTTCTTGCCTATTATCACAGTGATCATTAAGACAACTCATCCTGTCATTATGAATGGTAAAACAAACTCAGACGTGATAGTAGCAGTCACCCCTCCCCTCCCGTTTCTGCCTCTCCATTCCTTCTTCCTCCAACTATCATTTGCTCACTTGTAACTCGTTTGCTCCTGAGCAGCTTGACGGTAACATCCCCGAAGATGTTCCTATCACATATTTGCAGAATTGTTGGTGTTCATTTTTAAACGCTGAGGTGAAGTTCTGACACACACGCACACAAACAACATTCGTGAGTGCACACTGAGGTTCCATTTCTTTCAAATTGAGTAGAAACAAATATGAAATCTTAATAAAGCAGGCTCCTTTGCCTCCTCCCAGATAAACAATTATTCTTGCGAAACAGCAGATATCCACACTGTTTGTAGAACTGCACTCATGTACTAAGGGGCTGTCAGACACACTGGGAAAGATTAGTTTCAGTCTCATATTCAGGTGTATTTATTTGTAAAGGTTGAAAGGTTCTCCCTAACTGGTGATTAGACTTTGATTAGACAAGTGGCATCAAGAGAATTGAAGGTTTGAGATTCCTACCTGAAGAAGACAAATATTGGAGCAAAAGAGAAGAGCAAAGGATATAAGAGAGTCTCCTGATTTCACTGATGATAAAGTTTGAATAATTAGAAGTATAACTAATCAGCATGAAGGGGGATTTGTAAAATATATCTGACATTTTATAAATATTTTATAAATCACTTGAGTTCCATATGAAGACATCATGTGCAGCATCACTCAGTACATATCTTTAAATAAAAAATATTCCAAAACCTGATAAGCATCCTTCCCCTGCGTCCTGTGTGGTTATCCAGCTTGGCTCAGGCAAGGATACAAGTTGGCAAGAGATTATGTTATCCCTTGACAATAGGACATTTAAAATATCTTAAAACGCTAAACCACAGTTAATTTAAACATAAAAAACAGTTTGAAAAAGGTATCTGAACTCGGAGCTGCATCTCAGTGCATGGAGACCTAGAGAAGTAGTCAAAAGCTGTTGGAAGAATGCAATTAAAATGCTTGTACATTTTTATATACATCCCAGGAAATAAAATAGGCCGCCATCGCTGTCGGAGAGACCCAGTGTTTGGTTTCTGGCATCCATTTCCTCCAATTACGGTAAAAATGTATAACAGAAGTGGATGTAGTCACCTCAACATCACCCTTGGGTTTGTAGACTTCTGGTGTGGAGGGTGGAGAGGAGTGAGGCCCTGTAATGCATGTACCATTAGCAGCTACCATGCTAGCTAGCTTAGTTAGCAAGATGCATCCGTAATTCCTATTGACTTTTCAACAGTGAAAGAAATGCTAAAAACAATTGTTACTAACCATAAATAAATAACAGTCAACTCCTTAGAGTATCTTTAGGTACAACTTATTGCTGAAGAACAGCGTGGCAGAGACACTGCATCGAACGCCGACCTTGTGGTAGTAAAGCTGTGGTGGAGAGTTTTCACTGATAAGGGAGCCATAAAGTATACCCTGCTTTATCACCAGTTTTACTCAAAGACTTGAATCTAGTGGTTGAAACCATACACTCTTTAAAAAATGTCACTGAGGTAATAAATCAAGTGAGAAGTAACGACATTTTCTCATCGACTTCTATACATCATATTTCTCCTTGCAGCCAGTTAAGGCCCTGCTGGCCGTTTCAAAGAATGCTGGTTCACTACACTTTCTCATTGGTTTCACTTTTTAGACCCATGGTTTGTCAGTTGGAAAGATAAATACAATTGAAAGAGAGAAATATAATTCAAAACAAATGGTATGTAAAGTACTTAACAACAGGAAAATGAGGAAGTGTGTATGATGAAGACCCAAAGTAGTGTATGGGGGAGAGAATAAAGCCTCAGTGGTTATGTAGAAGATGTAGTAGCTTGACCTGGCATGGCATGGCACAGCATGGTACGGCAAGGCAGGCTCCAATGAGGTTCACCCACCCAGAGCTCCATCCCGCCTGAGCTCAACACAATCAGGCCTCAACGGCAAAAACACACTGGAGGTTACCATGACAACCAGGAGGCACTGCCTGCGTGGGACAAAGGCTGGCAGGTCCTGTGTGTGTGTGTGTGTGTGTGTGTGTGTGTGTGTGTGTGTGTGTGTGTGTGTGTGTGTGTGTGTGTGTGTGTGTTGTGTGTGTGTGTGTGTGTGTGTGTGTGTGTGTGTGTGGTGTGTGTGTGTGTGTGTGTTGTGTTGTGTGTGTGTGTGTGTGTGTGTGTGTGTGTGTGTTGTGTGTGTGTGTGTGTGTGTGTGTGTGTGTTTGTGTGTGTGATGTGTGTGTGTGATTGCGCGAGCGCGTGCGTGCTGTCTGGCATAGCGGGCGCGGCCCTCCTGGGGCCCTCATTCGTTTGTCTCTAGCTGAGACCACAGGAGCCCTGATGCAGCAGAGATGGAGGAGGAGGAGGAGGAGGAGGTGGTGGTTTGGGTGAGAAGAGGGGGTGAGAAAGGCAAGGGGGCAACAGAAAGAACGGCACCTGATGTGGAAGAATAATAAGTGAAGAATAATAAGAAATAAAATACCCAAAATTCATACATTCATAACATTTTTGGAAGGGATTATTCTTGTGCCTGTTTGTTCGCTCACTCATCCATCAGTCATGTGCAATACGCTCTTGTCATACGCTTTGATCTTGACAAACTGGATTTGAAAAATAGACTCCACCGTTAACACTTTGGCAAATTAATTACTCCAATTAGGAGGGTACTCAACATTTCAAGTTTTAATAACCTGTCTACCACACTGCAAGTTCAAATGACTTGAAAAAGCTCTTACATGCCTCAACAGAAAATATTAAAACATTAAGTGCACTTACTGAACGGAAATATTAAAATCTCTACATCTCTACGGTGGCCGATAGGTGCAAACACGTTACAACGGCCCAAAACATTTACATTAGGAGACACGTGATAGAAAGTGAAGGTGCTTCTTCATTTGCGTGTGTTTTACAACGTTTGTTTATTTAAATTTGCATTGTTTTTTAAAGTGCAGCACGTTTTTCTAAATGCAAGTTTGCCCCTTTAGGCCACTGTCAGTGTCACTATCAAGATTGTAATGTAATTATTGAGTACTTTAAAACGTTTTCTTTGTTGTCTTTTTCAGGTGTGGATCACACAAACAAGGACCTAAGGAAAAACTTTGTAAGTAAACTTAAAATATAAGAATTTATTTTTACAATAACGACTTTCACTCAGATGTTATTTAAGCTAGGCAGTAAAACCTTATCTTATTATTCTAGTGATCTTGTTTACAGCAGATTTGCAGGATGGGTATGCAGTGTAAGTTCTGATTCAGCGGTTTTTATATTAGTTTTCCAAAATAACTGCTTGGTTACACAACCATGCTCGGATTTCCCTTAAACTGCCCAACGTCTCTATTACTTAAAACAAGAGACAATAAAACGTTCATACAGTGATGAAGCTGTTTTATTCTGTTAGGCTGGTGTTACGCTGGCGAGCCATAAAGCATATGTGGAGTGGCAGTGCTGTTTGTGCCTGACTTGTCATTTATAATCCTATAGGCAGTTTGAAGCACACAGGCCAACTTGTACTTTGTCAGAGCAGATTGTCTGGCATGGATAAGCCTGGCTGCAGAGAGATACATAATTGCTCTTGTACGGTATCCTGCCAAGACATCCTCCTCGCGTTATGCCTATATACACTGGCAAACAAGTCATTCAAACATGCTCTCACTTTTATGAGGCTCACATAAACCACACAGTCACAGTCACAGGCTTCCCCCTCAGTGACAGTGATTGCCGTCAGTCAGGAGAAAAATTGTTGACGGACTAATTCAAGTGCCAGTATCGAGAGTTTTTTAAGGGATTTCTTCATTTCCTGACAGGAAATGAAGAAATCCCCTGTCACTCTGTTTTGTTTTGTCGAGGGTTTCACCGTGTTCTATTTGTTTCCCGTCTGGATTACAGGAGGCCCTCGCCAGTTTCGACCTGGCTGCTTCACACGGTCTGTCTCATGATCCCATGCCAGTCAGGGATGAGGAGAATAGGTAAAGACAGTCAGTGAACTGACCATTTATCCTGTCTTGCCACAAAGACGCAAGACAAAGTTTAAGAACTAGATTGTATAATCTGGTCTAATGTTAGTTGCTAACATGATACAAACTATGAAGAAATATGTTCATCAACAACCTTTTTAACTAACAAGATGATAATAAGATGGCATTGACGCCTTTAAAGACTAACTGTGGCTATGTCACCATTCAATATCGTTAGCAAAAAAGCAGTCACTAAAATGTTGTTAATTATAAACAATCTTTTCCAAAATCTCTTCTTATTTCTCGTTTCAAATAGTTTTTTTAATAATGCATTTCCTTGTCCTTTGCTCTGCACGCTGTATCAGTACTACATTGCCACCATACAATAAGAACACTCATAAAGACTTGCAGTAAGTTATTTACTTTAAAATTTGAGCTTATGCTTATTTTAAGGTTGATATGTGTATTTTGTGCTTCTACTGAGACATGTTTACATTCTTTAATGTTCATAAAGTGCTTTATTTTCCTCCTACATCAGGACAAAAACCGCCAGACTCAGGGACAATTTCATCCCACATATTTTTATATTTATTGTTTTTTTTTAAATTAATTTTTTGTATGTGTTGTAAATTGCACTGTTGAGGAATTTGCAATCTTAGTTTTTCATAGATTACATAATTAGACCGTAGTGTATATATGTTAAGACAATAAACCTTTGAATCTTGAATCTTCTGTAAGAACAAACAAATCAGCTGCAGAATGCTTTTTCTTGGTTTAAACGTGCTTGGTTTATGTCTGAACCAGTCATAAAATAAACATGTTCTGTATGTAATTGCCAGCTCAACACATCCAAAAACTCTGTACACATCTCTGCATACTCAGTGTCTAACATCTCATCCCTCTCTGTTGCAGTCATGGTACTCGCTGTGCAGGGGAAGTTGCCATGGAGGCCAATAACTCCTACTGCGGTGTGGGCATCGCCTTCAATGCCAGGATCGGAGGTGAGCAAACAACACAGCCAGCAAGACAGTGGGAGGCAGTGCATTGTGGGTGGATTGGCCACGGCTTTGACATGGCATTTTCAAAAATACTTGTTTAAGTAGTCCCAATTGTGTGATAATGCAAAAAAGAAAAATGCTTAACATGAACAATATTTAAAAAATCAAACAGATTTCTCTTTTTGCTTTATACGTTGATGCAAAAATAATAAAGAAAATAAATAAGAAAATATAAAAGCATGAGACAGATTTGTAAATTAACTTTCCCTCAGAAAGCAAATAATGTGTTAAAATGTTTGGCATTGCATTGGAAATAATGTCAAAGCAAAGTGCTAGTGCCCTGTTTGTTTAGTTAGAATGTATCTTAATGTTAAAAACAACATATATTTTTGCTCTACTTTGAAAAAGATGCTCTGTAGCCACCTTATTCGTAGCGCTCGGACACTGCATCGATGTTTTTGTCATGCTTAAATGGGCGTGCTTGAATCTCAATTGGGTTGGCAGAACGATAGACGCGTAAAAGCTATATATCTGTTTCCAGGTCTATAAGTTGAAATTAGATTTTAAATGACCCTTACTACATTCTAAAAATAGTATGTGATATCCTACCATTTATTTCCTGTGTATGTATCCAATCCAATCCAATCCATTTTATTTCTATAGCACATTTAAAAACAACAGAGTTGAACAAAGTGCTGTACATCAACAACTGTATAAAAACATAGCATAAATACATGAAAAACAGACAGGACATGAAACAAATGTAAAACACGAGACAATGAAACCAGATCAGAACTAAAAAACTCTCCTACATGACGTAAAAACAGTACAAAAGGCTAGTAAGATAAAAACCCAAATGTAAAAGCACAAGTGTCACCTGGCCTGTAAAAGCCAGGGAAAAGAAGTGGGTTTTTAAACGAGATTTAAAAACAGGCAGAGTTGGAGCAAGTCTAACCTGGAGGGGCAATTCGTTCCATCATTTTGGAGCTGCAACAGCAAAGGCTCTATCTCCTCGCTGCTTCAACCTCGATTTAGGGACGACCAGAAGGAGTCTGTCAGCAGACCTCAGTGACCGTGTGGGTGTGTATGGTTTTAAAAGATCTGCCAGGTACGGTGGGGCTAAACCGTTTAGGGCTTTGTATGCGAACAGTAACATTTTAAATTGTATTCTAAAACTGACTGGTAGCCAGTGTAAAGAGGCGAGTACATGTATGGTTTTGGGTTTGTGTGACAGACCCACTACACGGTGACTGGCTGCCATTGAGCCGTGCTGACCCTATTTAACAGCTCTTTTTTTGGTGGGAGCTCCAGTAATGGCTTTTTTTGTGTTGGCTGTAACATCGGCGATGGGATGACTGAACCGAACACACAAGACAGGCCATTTTGTGTTGTGAAATCAAAGATTTGTATGTGATACTCTAAGAGGGCCATAAACCACAAGTTAATGAGGAGTACATGTTGTGTTTGAGTAAGAAAATGTCCCGCAGCGATCTGATCTGAAGGCAGAGGCATTCACTTTGATCAGGATGTAGAAATGGTGGAATCCCCTGGTTGAACTCTATCATTTGACCTCTGGGATCTTTAACCAGAGACTGAATCTACCAAAAAAGACAGTTTTTGAGGCAAGACCAGGAATCTCTTTCCAGAGTTAGTATTAATGTCACCTTGCTGAGTCTATTCCATCCCGACTCCTAAACAGAGTCTGGCACACAGGAGATGAAGGGCCAAGACCCAAATGAAAGATGCATGCTCATTGTGAGCCTTACCTCTCGGTATGCCTCTCTTTGGGAAAGGTACCTGAGAGCCTCAGTGAATTTCTATGCTTCTGTTAGATTTGATGTTGTTTTGAAAGGAGGCGCTAAATGAACGTGATGAATCATCTGAAGGAAAACTATTTAAGCCCGAATGAATCAGCTTGAATGGATGTATGTTTGTCACACAAAATATGCTGTATGTTCATTTAGAATACATTGTGATGAATGGCAAGCAGATTATAATAAGACAACTAGAAGAAGAGATATTTGTTCCTTTTGTTTTTACAATATTATCACAAGACAAACTTAAGAATCTCCTTCAGTGCAAAATCAAATGTACATTTCAAGTTTTATTTTGAAATTTGAACACTTCACAGTCATTCAAATGTACCCCATTGCTATGAAAGGTTTGTTAAAATGGCTATAATCTGTATTAGTATATTAATAATAGATCACAGGATGAGTATGAGTACATTTAGAGCGGCCCTATTATGCTTTTTGGGGTTTTCCCTTTCCTGTAGTCAGTGTGTTATATAGGTGTTTGTGCACATTGTGGTGACTCACAATCCAGCAGAAAAATCTAAATCATTATCTCTAAATAATCAAATATAATCAGTTACACTGACCCAGACCATCAAGCTTAAACATATATATCAAAAATCACGTGGTTTAAAATAACCCTTTATATATTCATGTTAACATCCAGCAGTGGAGTTAAAGGTAGTAAGTTTTAGAAACCGGCTCGAGATACACTTTTTGTTATATTCCATGGAATGCTCTTAACATCCCGATAGCAATGAATATCTTAAGTTCTTTGAAAAGAAATCCATAAAAAAATGTCATCTGTGGAAGCCGTAGTACTGTAAAAAGCACGACCAATCATCTGAGCCGGCCCGGCTAAAGTAACTGGATGGCCTACCTGCCTGTCAGCCTTCCATCTGTGCACAAACTTATCTCGGTCTGGCCCCGGTAATGGTACAAATCTCAACCTGTCGTACAATGGACAGCTTCCCCCCCCCCCATCTATGTATATACTCGCATTTTAGACTCTGTTACTAACTGTATATCTGTAGACTTGGTATGTCTTAAATGTCCGGTTAGGATGTATTAGAACGAAATCTAAAATGAAAATTGTAAATAAGCAATCTGTATGTCAAATATGTCTTATATGTCTTAAATGACATGATGAATTGGAAATGGGGGACCCTGATGTAAACAAGACGAAAGTCTTTCTCTGGTCTGCATCCCCTTAACAATTGTATGTTTTGAGCTGTACTGTACTGTACCCAATATACAAGCTGTTAATAAACTTTTCAATCAATCAATCAATCGTGCCCTCATTGGTCATGTGCGCGTTCGTGTGTGTTGGAGGAGGGGCTCTGTAAGGAAGTGGCAGATTTTCTCCGGTCGGTCGTGTATTTTCAAATTCTAGCGATCTCGAGCTGGTTTCTCAAACTTATGGCGCATTTCCACTGCAACGGGGTAGCCCCGTTTAAGCGTCCCTAAGCGTCCTCGCTCAGGCCTCGGGCTGCCTCGCTGGCCGGCCCAGGCCGTGGCGCATTTCCATTACAGTTTAGGACCTGGGGTAGCAACGCAGTGTAGGCGGGGCGATCGGCTTTGTTTTTGTTCACATTTCGAGTTGTTCCGTCGAGCTCCCGCTGGATTTGATCATCCCCAATGAGATGTAGGAACGTCGTCACCTCCTCGGTCGACCACGGTGTGCTTTTCTTATTAGACGTAGCCATTTTTGTAGCTCATCCGTTTACAAAATGCTGTTTATAAAAATGCTGCAAGCTTGCTTCTAAATATATATGCGACGCTAGGGATGAACTCGCGCGCGATCTTGTGACGATTCTCTCTGACCAATCAGCAGTCGAGAGTGTTGACGTCACTAGTTCAGCCCTGGCCCTGGTCTGATAGAACCACGATTTTATGGGGCCGGAAAAAGAGGGAAAAAGTACCCGCTAGCCGGTACTAGGCTATATGGAAAGGCCACCAAAAACTGGCCTGGCCGCTTGAGGACGGTTAAGGACGCTTAAACGGGGCTACCCGCTGCAGTGGAAATGCGCCATTACATACCCTACCTTTAATGCATAATACATACAGTATAGCCATAAGAATCAGGCAATAATAGAATACATACAGCGAGATCAGAGCGAAGAAGACACACACATATGAAACAAGATGAATCAGACAGATACAATAGGCACAGACAACTGAGAAAAGATGATAGGAGACTACTGCACTCTGAGCGAGCGACTCGAAGAGGGCTTACAATGTGTGTGTGACGCCTTCTCGACTCAAGTATCGTGTCAAAACTCTATAACTTTTTGTTGGCATATAACATTAGCTTTACAACTTCAAAACACAATCTCTGTGTCTGTTTTGCAGAAGCACCAGGATGCTAAATGCTATTTCGGAACATCTTTGAAAGGAATGTTTTTTGTGACCTTTTGGATCCGTCCAGGTATCCGCTTGTTGGCCGGTTCTGTCACCGATGCAATGGAGGCCACAGCCCTGACCTTCAACATGCACTTCATCGACATCTACGTCTGCAGCTGGGGCCCGCGGGACGACGGGGCCGAGATGGACGGCCCCCACAGCCTGACAGCGCGGGCCCTTCGGCTAGGAACTCACGAGGCACGGCTTTCATCTCCTCGTTCACACTGCTGTCTGTCAGACGGAGAGCAGAGCTTCACGCTGTCAGTTGGGCTGAGAGTGGAAGGAGAAAATGTCAAGTGTAGGGATTATAAAGAGGGATTTAAATACACACCTATAAGACAAAAAAAGTAGGCTACTGTCCTGCAGGTGTTTCAGACTAGAGAGGGATTTACTAATCATGATTATTCATCTGATTAAAATGTGGATATAAATTATCTTTTGACAAGTCTATGGGACTTCTCTCTAATTGCATGTGCTTGTAACGGCCCCTTTTATGCTTTTTGGGGTGTTCCCTTTCCTGTAGTGGGTTATATAGGTTTTTGTGCATGTAAATGGACTGCAAAGGCTCAAATTAAAAAAGTTCCCTCTAGAGGGAGTTGCTAGTTTTGATAATGTAAGTCTCTTTTTTACCTGTTTTCATCAACAGAAAAAAAAAGGGACTTTAATTTTGGGTGTTTAAGTCAATTTACTCTAGATTCCATTTTCAATTTCTGCAATCTGTGCTTGTGAATTCATTGAAATAAGATAATGTGTACGGCTCCCACTTTAAAAAAAAAATCAATTCAGAAATCTCAGAAGAAAAAAACAAACAACTGAATATGATATCCTCCACTTTGTACAACCAGTAGCCTACTATCCACAACAGTTTTTTGAATAAATAGGGTAAACAGTTAGCATCAATATCTTTTTTCCAACTAGAAAAATACTTTTTGTTTCATGTATTCCCTTTTAGTTTGAACTGCAGGTCCTATTTGTCCTCCGTATGTAAATATATACGGTGTGATATATTCATGTGTGACATTTGAAAGACCGCTAGATGGAAACATTCTTTATGAATCCGCTTCGTGCTCTTTAACTCTGACGTCCCTCTGTTTGTGTTGTCAGGGCCGGGGTGGGAAGGGCAGCGTCTTTGTGTGGGCGGCAGGTAACGGTGGGACGCAGCGCGACCACTGCGGCGCCGACGGCTATGTTAACTCCATCTACACTATAGCCATTGGCGCTGTCACTCAAACGGGGAAGCCCGCCCACTTTGGCGAGCCCTGCCCCGGTGTGATGGCCGTTACTCTGACAGGGGCCAGCGTGGGAAGCCCCCTACCTCTGGTTAGTGTGCATGTATCGCCTAACACATCTAACAACAGTGTTTATCATTAATGAGTGTGTGTGTGTGTGTGTGTGTGTGTATGTGTGCCAGCAAACCTGCTCTTTGGCTCCTGTGAGCTGCGAGAAGCCTGTTAAAGAGCAGCGACTGGTGTGATATTTATAGAGGCCTGCCAAATGACCTAGGTGACCGCTGGGCACACACACACACACACACACACACACACACACACACACACACACACACACACACACACACACACACACACACACACACACACACACACTCACAGACACACAGAAGCAAACGAGTGTTAATTGGAGGTAAAGCGTGGCTGCAATGGCTGAGAGAAAAGAGAGTAGAAGGAGCTGAGGTGTTGATGGCAGAGGTAACAGTGAAGAACAGGAGGAAAAAAAGCGTTAGCGCTACAGAAACAGAAAGGGCCATTTTTATCCTTTTGATATCACCTCTGTCTTCTGTGATGTCTGCCCTTTTCAGCCTCACATTATGAGGTGGTCACACCAGACACATGTTGCTATTGTTTTATTTAAATGATCATAACTGTTTAATTGTAAAACATGTTATAATTGCTGATACAGCAGGTGCTACAGTGTGGGAACTCTGTTAAATTAATTTGTTTTCAGTAATGTACGAAACTTAGGTTGCATAACAAATATACGTATCCCAAGCCGAATCCAAATCTTTTTTCGAAACCTAAAGTTGGTCATGTTGCATTTTCGTTTGTTTTGTTGCTTTAAGGTCATTCCTAGACTAAAATCATCACAACCACTTCCCTTTGTAAAAAAAAAACGAAGACACTAATAGACCCATAATATTCACTCTGGGCAACAATACTGAAAATGATTAAATATAAAAAAGTATATGTATGTTTTGAGCCCATGATGTACTGATGCAAGACCTCGTACATGCTTGTGTTCCTATGTTCACATACATAGAAACACATGCATATAATAAATGAATACTGTTATCCCTCCCCTACCTCTACTTCTATTGTTTGGTTGTGTTTTGAGTTTGAGCATTGAATTGCAATTTGATTGTTACGTGTCTCTTGGAAAATATATAATAAAATCTAAATGAGACAAAATGTTTTGCAAGTGAAATTCAGTAGAAAATAAGTTTCCCTCATACATAAATGAGAAGACAGTTTCTAAATATAATTAGTTTGTCTTTTTATATATATATATTTTTGGTTGACTTTAGTTTACAGCATCTGTCCAGGGACTACAGATACAAAAAAACCTCTTCGCTAACTGGTGTATTTCCAGAAATGTATTTTAATGTTCACAGTTGTTTTGGAATGTCAGTTTTGGAGGCAGGTATGTGTACTCTCTAACCCGTGGTGTGTGTTGTCCTGCAGGTCACAGTGACCAGCGTAGAGGGCGGTTGTGTCACACACTTTCCAGGAACATCCAGCGCTGCTCCCATCGCTGCAGGGATCCTGGCTCTTGTGTTGGAAGTAAAGTGAGTGTGTATCCGCCCATAGCACTGCACACCAGTGATTCTACAACAATAAGTGTGATACCTTATTGATTTTTGTTGGGACTCAAGAACTCTTCAGTGCTGTCTATGCTCACTGCCTGAGAGGCTTCAGTCTCAAACCCTGTTGTGTTGACTTACTGTAGATTTGTTGGCCTGGTTGTGATGATTGATTGCCTCTATTTTATTTCAATAGTGCTGTCTTTACCTATTCTCATTTCTAAAACCACACTCCCCATTTCCCCTGCTTTTTTTACAGAAAGGTTGTTGCTTTTTCACAAGACAGCTTTGTTAGAAGTCATTTTCCCATTAGCCTTTTTCTGTCTTTAATATTTCTGCTTTGTTTCTTCTGGAAGCACATTTCCCGGGTCTCTCTGCTGTAAATCACTCAATTTCCATTAACTGTTGATTATTTTTACGATTTTCAATTCATTGTTTTCCTCATTAGATGTTTCCCAGAGCCTTAGGAGACGTCTTGAAATGAGTCTTTTGTCGTATTCAAAAACTAATTAATTTACGCTTAAAATAGTCACAGAAATGCAGAAAATGACAAATAAAATGTTGTTTTTAAGAGTTGCTTTGGCGGGAAAGTGTTTTTTTTCTTTAATTTATAAAGATTTTACAAAATAGCAAAAAGCAGGCTAAAAAAACTAAAATTATCCAGTTTTTTTAGGTTGACTGGCGCACTTTTTAGTACATAAAGTACATAAGTTCGTCAATTGACTTGTCAACAGAGAAATAATTTCAGCAAGAAAAAATAAACACCTCCTCCCCATCACTGCTTCTCTCTTGTTTCCTTAGTCCCTCCTTTGATGTAGATCATCTCTAGCTTCTACCCTTTCTTTCTGTGACTGTCTAAATCTGCAGATATATCTCCTTCGCCCTTTCTTCTTCTCTCCCCTCCTTTGTCTGGACCGCCACTTCCTACCATTTCCCAAGCCCCCTTTTTTTTTTTCCTTCATCCCTCTTAACTTGCCAGCTGTCGGTGTGGCCTCGGGCCTGGGTGTTTTGTGGCGGTATGAGCGGCGTCTACGCCTCCTTGGTGTTATGGATGGTACTGGAGGCCGGCTTTACTGCTCCAGCTGTCATGCCGTGGCGTCTCAGTCTCAGTTGCTTGGCTGTAAAATGGAGCGCGGGTCCCCTGGGCGAGGCGACTCCCAGGACATTACTGTTAAAGGCTTTGTCGTGACCCGCTGCTACTGACTAAACTATATATCACCTCTCCTGCTCACATCGGCAGCATTCTGCTCACGTCTTTATGGAGCCGGCTTCTCGCTCCCCGTCTGTATATTGCTGTTCTTCTCTGTTTCTCACACTTGCTCATTCATGTGTCTCACTCTTCCTCCCCACATTCCACACTAACACACTCACTCATATATGCTGCCATACTCTCTCTCACTCATGTTTCCCATTCATAAGAAACAACCTGACTCATAGCATCCGCAAGCTTCCAAACATCTGTATATACAGACAGGAGGGTTCCTTTATTACACATTGTGTTTTTCGGATTTACCTCTGTATTTACTGTGAGGATTGACTGGTGCACAAAGGAGTGCTTCAGTCTGACTTCGCGGGACCCTGTATTTCCAATTAGATGGTATCAGTTCATATTAGGTGTTCAAACTGTTAATTACTGTTAAAAGTAATTAGCAGAGGTACAGTATATGTTTTACCCAAGCCACAATCTTTTCTCAAACCTAGTATTTTGGTTTGAATTCATTACATTACATATTATTAAGCTGACGTTTTTTTCAAAGCATCTTACCTACGCTTCAATAGCTTAGAAATGCCTACGTGAGCAAATTGGAGTATCTTGCTCAAGGTCGCTGCAGGAGGTGGGATTGAGCTGCTGACCCCTGATTTGATGAGCTCTCTAAACTACAGCCATATTCATGTTTAAAACTGCCGGCGTGCATCCTTAAACTCCGGATTATGTTGAATGCTGAACATATGTACGTTACTAACTTTTAATCAATCAATCAATCAATAATTATTTATATAGCCCATTATCACAAATGTTACATTTGTCTCAGTGGTCTTCACAGTTTGTACAGAATATCAGTATGACAATACAACACCCTGTGTCCTTTGACCCTCACATCGTACAAGGAAAAACTTCCAAAGAAAACCCACAGTTTAAAGGGAAAATGGGAGAAACCTCAGGGAGAGCAACAGAGGACGGATCCCTCTCCCAGGACGGACAGACGTGCAATAGATGCCGTGTGTAAATCGAAAAGATAATACATTTGCAACATAGGTAGTCCAAATGTTTGGAAATGCATGTGTCTATAATAATAAGATGAATCCACGAGGATGTCAGCAATCTTGTGGGAGCCATCAGGGAAGTGGTATGGTGAGAGTCAGGCAGGACCGCAGAGACAGGTTCAGCCAGGACTCGAAGTCCAGGACTCGAAGTCCAGGACTCGAAGTCCAGGACTCGAAGTCCAGGACTCAGATCCAGGACTCAGGATAGAGGATCCAGGACACACGACCACAGCAACATGATTAGCCTCGACTCAGGATCCCGGCGTATATATCGACACAAAAAAGAGATTTGGGGGAAGCTGGGTTAATCGGAACATGAGAGTACACAGGTACAAACAGACAGAAAGACGGAGTAAGATGCCCCCCCCAATAGTCCAAGCCTATAGCAGCTAAACTAACGTGTCTACATACATGCACTCCCTTAGGATAGGTTGAGGGAAAAGGGTAGCAAGTAAGAAGTAGGAAACAGAGGTGGAGAGGCACACACAGGGAAAAAGGTCCCCATTGGAACCTGCATTGGTTAGAGGTAAGGAGTAGGTCTGTGGCTACGTTCCACACTCCCCGGCCGGGCTAGGCCTTCTCTGCAACCTGTTACCCTCTAATAGAACCTCAAGAGGTCAGAGAGGGGAAAGGTTGTGGATAAAGTTTTAAATATAAGATCTAAGTTTTTAGGATTTAAGTGAAAGAGTAAGAACTCAAATGTATAGGTGAAGAGGCACAGTGTATCTACGTCAATGCAATCTTATTAGATTATTTTATTTTATCACTATAAGCTTTATCAAAAAGGAAGGTCTTAAGCATACTCTTAAAAACGGATAGGCTGTCTGCCGCCCGAACACAAACTGGAAGCTGATTCCACAAATGTGGAGCTTGATAAGAAAAGGCTCTGGCTCCCATTGTACTTTTAGAGACTCTAGGAACAACCAACAACCCTGCATTCTTGGAACGCAATGCCCTAGTAGGACAGTATGGTATAATGAGTTCTTTAAGGTAAGATGGCGCCTGCCCATTAAGGGCTTTGTAGGCGAGAATAATAATTTTAAATGATATCCTGTGTTCTATAGGGAGCCAGTGTAAGGCAGCCAGAACAGGAGTAATGTGGTCTCTTTTCCTAACTCTGGTTAGTACACGTGCTGCAGCATTTTGAATCAGCTGAAGCGACTTAACTGACTTCTTGATCCACCCTGATAATAAAGAGTTACAATAATCCAGCCTAGAAGTAACAAATGCATGGACTAGTTTCTCTGCATCGTTTTGAGGCAAGATATGCCTAATTTTGGCAATGTTGCGTAGATGGAAATAGGCGGTCCTTGAGATTGATTTTATGTGGGCGTTAACCCTCTGGAGTCTAAGGGTATTTTCTCGATTTTTAGATGTTTTCTTAAATCACCTTTTAAATGTATTTCTTCTAACATGACACCCATGTGTTACATATCAAAATGTTCAGGACAATCTCTAGTATTGCTATATATGCAAATTACTGACCTTAGAGCACTGTTTGATGAGATAAGTAGCTCAAAAGCTTAAAATTTGACATCCGATTTTCGGAAAATCTTCAAAACCTTTGTGAAAACACAAATTTACTCATGTGATCGAATTGTTTTGGTGTTTTAGATGTGGTTACCAAAGTCTTAGGATCACAAAAGCAGTGAAATATTTGAATTACACTGTATATAAATGTGTTATTCATGTCTAAAATGAAAAAAATTAAATTCGAATTTTGAGTAAAATAGGTGTTTATCACTCTACTTTCACCACAGCAGGGACTGAGATACATACATCAGGACTGAATAATGACTTCATATTACATACCAAGGTTCATGTGATTTGTACAAATACAAATTGAGCATTCAACCTTTTTTTTTCAACCAACAATTTATTATAAATATGTTTTTTTCAACCAACTATTTATATAAATATAAGAAACTGGAAAATCTAACTATTTACAATATTGAACATCAGAACTTTCAACCAACTATTCATTATAAATGTCAAGACAGTGTCAAGGTCTTTGTCTGTCTTCCAAGACAGTGGGTCTGGCTGCTGTGAAGATGGGGGTGATGGTGCATGGGCTGTTGTGTAGGTGGGGTGTACAAGTGCTATACGAGACCTCCACGAGACCTCCTTGCTGGCTGGGTTGAAGGTGATGGCTGTGGTGGAGCCTTTGTGCTGAGGTGTATCTTGACCTGGTGGCAGCCGCAGATGGAGGTGGAGGCAGCTGTAGTGATGCTGGTCTGCTGGTCCTTGGTGTTGATGGCTCTGGTGAAGGCCCTTGAGCCACGGTAGATCTTGACCTGGGGGCCGGCACAGATGGATGTTCTGGCTGCTGGATAAACGCCGCCTGTGGGCCACTAGGCCCAGGCAGCTGTGAAACATCTCTGTAAAACAAATTAAAACGTAGGACAATAATTACAACTAATTTCATTGAAATAAAGTTCAAGTAAAATGTTGCTCAAGCACAAATAACAATGCACACATAAAAAGAAAGTTTGGGAGGTTGGAGAAGGAGTCTCTCTCTCTCACACACACACACACACACACACACACACACACACACACACACACACACACACACACACACACACACACACACACACACACACACACACACACACACGTTTCCAGTTACTTTACATTCAGTATAAAATCACAGACACACATATACATAGGCTACATCTGATTACAAAGTCTCATCTGTACAGAACAGTGTGATAAAATAATCGATGGCAAAAACATGTCACTGTAAATGTCTCCGTTGTGGGACGAATAAATGATTAATTTAATCCTCTACACATGTAATCTCACTTTTACACACCAAAATAACGTTAACACAGAGTAAACGTTTGCGAGTCTATTTTGTCCAATAAAAAGTACATGACTATCGATAAAAAAGATATATCAATAAACCTATTGTTCATTTTCGCGGTATCCCCACACATTGCCAGTACACTATTACTGTAATATTTACACTTACCCATGCCCAAATGGATCCTTGTTGTTGTCTTTGTATTCTTCTTCTTCAGAAGAGTCAAAGACTTCAGGTTCTGAGGCTCTATCTTCACTGCTGCTAGCGAAAAAAATCTCTAGCGAAGTCGGCAACTGTAAAGTTTTTTTTAGCCATTTTCTCTGTCTCTCTCTCTCTCCTCAAAGACGTAAACTGATGGGAGACACGTGGTTTATGTTTTGTTTACTTGGTGGGTAGGTCCTTAGTGATTTCTCGATGTCCATTGGTCATTTCAGACCATGATGGCTGCCGGCCGAGATTTCCTTGACGGACACACAAATCCACCAATCCACAGTGTAAAGTCAAGCTGCTTTGAGCGGCCATATTGGCTTTTGTGCCCTGGTTACAGTCTCACAGGAGATACCGCTGGAAAGCTACTCTTCCAGCGATTACGCGGATATCTGAATCATATTTCTACTCCTTATAATCGGAAATATATGATTAATTACGTAAAATTATGCGCACCTGGACGCCAGAGGGTTAAAGGATAAATCCTGATCAAATATAACACCAAGATTCCTTACAGTCTCACTGGAGGCCAAATTAATGCCATCCATAACTAGTATATCTTTAGATAGTTTGTTTCATAGATTCACAAGTACGAGTACAATAACTTCAGTTTTAGCCGTGTTTAACATCAAAAAGTTTAAGGTCATCCACGTTTTTAAGTCCTTGAGGCAGTCTTGAATTTTATTTCGGTGATTGGTTTCATCAGGCTTGATGAATAAATATAGTTGAGTATCATCCGCATAACAGTGGAAATTTACAGAATGATTCCTTATAATATTGCCTAGCGGAAGCATACGTGTATATAGTGTGAACAAAATAGGTCCAAGCACTGAGCCCTGTGGCACTCCATGGCTAACTTTGGTTTGCATGGAAGATTCATCGTTGACACACACAAACTGAGAGCGTTCAGATAGATAGGACCTAAACCAGTCTAAAGCAGTTCCCTTAATGCCAACTAAGTGCTCTAGTCTTTGCCATAAGATATCATGGTCGATATGATATGTTCTAAAGCCAGACTGAAAATCTTCAAATAAATCATTGTTTTTTAAGTAATCACACAACTGTTTTGCAACCGCTTTCTCACAAATTTTTGAGAGGAATGGGAGATTAGAAATAGGTCTATAGTTGGCTAAAACCTCTGGATCGAGGTTGTGCTTTTTAAGAAGAGGTTTTATTACTACAACTTTAAATGATTGTGGAACATAGCCTGATAATAAAGACATATTCATAATATTTAATAAAGAAGTGCTAATTAATTTTTTTAACAGCTTAGTTGGAATTGGGTCTAACATACACGTTGATGGTTTAGAAGAAAAAATCATTGAATTTAATTGTTCAAGGTTTATGGCTGAAAAGCATTCTAGTTTACTATCTAGTCTAATATTAGAACTTAGGTTTCCAGGAGCTGTTGATAACACTATACTGGTCAAAGGCAAGAGGTCATTAATTTTGTTATCGTTAAAAAAGCACATAAAATCATTACTACTGAGTGCTATGGGAATAGAAGGCTCAATCGAGCTGTGGCTCTCTGTCAGCCTGGCTACAGTGCTGAAAAGAAATCTTGCATTATTCTTATTCTCATCTATTAATGAAGAGTAGTAAGCTGCTCTCGCTTTACGCAGTGCTTTCTTATATTCATTGAGAGTAATATGCCAAATTAAATTAGATTCTTCAAGTTTAGTGGAACGCTATACCCTTTCAAGTTGTCTCGACTTTTGCTTTATTTCACTTTCACAACAAATATAACCTATTTAACCCAAACCGTGACTTTTTCCTAACCGTAAAACACTTTCTGTTTTGAATGTAACAGTTGCCTGAACAGAAACAAGTAATTTTGTTTATAGTTTTATCTGTTAACCACATATTTAGAACTGCAGACAAGTCTGCATATGTAACTAAGCGATAATAAAAACGTGACGGGCTTAAACATGACACACGGAAATGCCTTTAAAAGCAGCATGCAACTTAAATGCTTTCATTGAGATCACATTGATGTTTTCTCATTTAATTTGTTTTAAATATTTACGTTACATTTTTGCAAAAGTGTTTTTACACCTGGGACAGTTGTCGTTTTCAAAAAAGTGCAATGCCAAAAGACAGCAAGTTAAAAAAGTCTCCTAACAGCTCCACACAGATAACCTCTCATATTAATACATGAAATAAAAAATTATTATTATTATATTTCCCCCACTTTTTTAGGCTTGACTGGCCATTTTCGGTGCATCATCTTGTTGCTTCTTCTTCTTCAATATTTAGGATTGAAAATGTGTCTGTATGTCGGACGAAAACTAGACAATAAATAAAACGTGTAAAGCTTAAAATGCATACACATGACACACTTGATGTCCTTAAAATTGTCCTAAAACCTTCCAAGAAACCACAATTCTATCTTCTGTTCATTTGCATTTCCTATGTTTTAAATATTTGTTAACTTAGCATAGAAAACAAGTCAATCAGAAAATGCACTTACCAGATGTTTATGAAATTGCTGTCTTGGAAAGGAATCCTTCCTGACATGATATGAAGACTTTCAGCTGGGTAGTTGATATGGCAGCATACGGTGCGGATACAGCATGGCACAGAGCCTAAATGTGCGTACGCCAGGGTGGGAATTTCACGACGGCCACGACGGCCATGGCCGTCGTTGCCCCGCACTTTGGCCGTGATGCCCTGTGAAAAAAAATGCAATTCACGGCCAAAGTGGCCTTGGTGCCCCTGTCAAAAGTTCCAGTGTAAACAACGCTAGTAAAGTCATATTAGTGCGCGCAGTAGGATAGTCCCGGGCGATGCCTGTGCCCTGTGGATCAGAGCGATTGCTCTGCTGTGATTGTTCCGTCAGAAATGCCTGTAGGGGACCGACAGCCTCCTCCTCAGCCGCGGGAGCAAGACAAGCACAGGTAAGCAAGCGGACCAAGCTGTTTTGATATGATTTAACTGAAGTATGTGGTAGTATTTGAAAGGACTTAACATTTACGTGTTTATAGAAAGTACTATTGATAGGTAATTACCATTGTATTAGCCTATTTAAAGTCGACTCGTTACATTTTGTCATGAAAACTAGCGATAGCTAGCTAGTTTGGATAGCGCTAACGTCTTCCCTTCAAGGGGTCTACATCTAGTGTTGCTTCTACAAGCTAGCAGATAGCTGTCACCTTTGAATCTAGTATTTTTCTTGCTAAGCGGTTTTGATATAATACATGACTGACTTATGTGGTTTATGGCTGAACTTAACGTATACGTTAAAGAAACACTATTGCTATTCAGCCATTTGTAAAACGACTGGTGTTGACGTTAGTGCTACACTTTTCAGTCATGTTGATTGACCAGCGTAATTTAACCAAACGGCCTTTGTGCCCTGTCATGTGGCCTTTGTGCCCTTGTAAAAAATGTGAACGGGAAGGCCAAATGGCCTTGCCCCTAAAATGACGAAATTCCAAGCCTGGCGTACGCTGTGTTGTGGTCTGTGTTATCAGGATAGCGTTCAGTGTCACTGTCTATCTGTCTCTCTGGCACTATGTTGGCTGTCTGTCTGCGTTCCCATCTGACTCAATCCATCCGTCTTGACGCCTGTCCAACAACAAACCATCAGGGTAAATCAATTCTGCGCTCGTCCTGTTAGTCACTCTTTCTGTCTCTGACTGTTTGTTTGTTCACTTTATCACTGTGTCAGCCGCTGAGTCTGTCACTTTATGTTTCATTCATTCATTCTAGTCGATCCATTTGCTCTGAGGGAGCTCAGCATTAGAGTTGACATTTTAGTTTTACTTTTATCCCACCTTTCCAGCTTAGTTTATTCGGGCTGTCTGGAGAAAAAAAATGCTCCTTCTTAACCCCACTAACCCTGTGCTGTGATCAGGTCAACTCATCCCTACCGAAGCAGTTCAACTGTATACAAAATATTCGAATGTCCTTTAAACCACGACATCAACGTCATCCGGCTCTAGTGCTCCATGATTACTACATGTAAAGTGATGGAGGTCAACATGGGATATCCAAAACAAAGATACATGTCTTGTTACGGTAATAAACTGTGGCGCAGTGGATAGTGCGTTGGTGTTCGGAACAGGGGAGCACAGGTTTAAACCCCACTGCAGTCAGCATGTCGTTGTGTCCCTGGGCAAGACCCTTCACCCCAAATTGCTCCTGTGGGGATTGTCCACAGTATTGAGTATGTAAGTCGCTTTGGATAAAAGCGTCTAACAAGTAACATGTAATGGAGTGCCACAGTGACGCATCCTAAAACCCGGAAGTAAGCTTCTTCCGGTTCCCTCGACAAAAAAGCAATGCAATTTCTCCATAAGATTTTGGAAAATAGCTTGAAATAAGGTCTGTGGTTGACACGCATTAAGAGACGGATCATGTTTTGTTCAGTTGGATAATCTCCACATGTCTACCCTACTTTTATCATCTTCTAATCATAAATCTAATCGATAGATTTATGATCGATAGATTTATAATGTAATGTAATACATGTTGTCAATTACATTTTTTGTATGGCCTCTGAATAATTTAAATATGAAGAAATATTACAGATTATCTTATAAAGCAGTGTTTTCTATTTGGAACTCATGGTGAGAATGGATTTATTTTGTACAATGTCCCATACTAAACTGATAAACTATGGTATTAACTGTTATTTATTTTTATTTTATTTTAACTATTATATAGGGCAGGGGTACTCAAATACAAATCTTAACGGTCCAAAATAAATGTTTCAATAAGACAAAGGTCCGTTTATTACGGTCATTCAAACTTTTAAACAATTGCAACAAGATTCTTAACACAAGGTTGCAAAAACAAAAATAATCTTTATGCAGCAGTTTTCATTGTTATTGTGTCTGTGCTTGACCCCTCAGAGTCGCAGTGTAAGAGCTGCACAGTTATGAATAAAGGCCTCTGCACCCTCTTTCATTCAGCGTTCCCATTATTGCTTTATAAATGTCTTGCCCCCTTGTGTGTCCACTGAGGTTCGTCAGGCCCAACACATCTTCAACAAACTCCCCCTTTGCCTCATCATAAAAACTCACAAACACCAGCAACTGAGCATTGTCAGTGGTGTCAGTGGACTCACCCACAGCTAAGGAAATGCACTGTGCATTTTTTATTCCATCACAAAGCTGATTAATCAAATCACCAGCCAGTATTTATGTTCTTCTGGTTGCTGTGAAATCTGAGAGGGGATTTGCTTGATTTGGCCTGTTATTTCCTCTTTTTGTTTGCCTTCAACATGGTCTCCATCACTTCAGTCATGCATTCTTTTATACTGCAGTTATTATCCAGTGGAAAGTCCTTACCTACTGGCCTAGTTCAATCAAAGTGGTTACTTTTTTTTGGCTGGGCAGTATAGTTTTACACACCGTCTTATTTGACTTTCTCAGGACTTAAAACTGTTTTTTGGGGCAGACCCCCTCAAAGAAACAAATATATTTACACACGTAAGGTCATCATCTTAATAGTTTTGTTTGCTCATCCGTGAGCAGAGCATCAAGTTGACATGTCTATTACAGCTGAATGCGGCGATTACCATTTTCAATCAATCAATCAATGTTTATTTATATAGCCCAATATCACAAATGTTACATTTGTCTCAGTGGACTTTACAGTTTGTACAAAATATCAGTATGACAATATGACACCCTCTGTCCTTAGACCCTCACATCGTACAAGGAAAAACTTCCAAAGAAAACTCACAGTTTTAAAGGGAAAAATGGGAGAAACCTCAGGGAGAGCAACAGAGGAGGGATCCCTCTCCCAGGACGGACAGACGTGCAATAGATGCCGTGTGTAAATTGAAAAGATAATACATTTGCAACATAGGTAGTCCAAATGTTTGGAAATGCATGTGTGTATAATAGGAAAATGAATCCACAAGTATATCCATCCAGGACCTATGATCCAGGACCACAGCCACGACTCAAGATCCAGGGCTCGCGATCCAGGACAGAGGAGCGCAGGATCATCCATGACTCCGCATCCCGGCGTATATAGACACCAAAAAGAAAGACATTTGGGGAAGCTGGGTTAATCGGAACATGAGAGTACACAGGTATAGACAGAGAGAAGGAAGAAGTAAGATGTCCCCCGACAAACTAAGCCTATATCAGCAAAACTAGGGGCTGAATCTAATCAGCCCTAACTATAAGCTTTATCAAAAAGGAAGGTCTTAAGCGCACTCTTAAAAACGGATAGGGTGTCTGCCGCCCGAACACAAACTGGAAGCTGATTCCACAAATGTGGAGCTTGATAAGAAAAGGCTCTGGCTCCCATTGTACTTTTAGAGACTCTAGGAACAACCAACAACCCTGCATTCTTGGAACGCAATGCCCTAGTAGGACAGTAGGGTATAATGAGTTCTTTGAGGTAAGATGGCGCCTGCCCATTAAGGGCTTTGTAGGCGAGAAGAAGAATTTTAAATTCTATCCTGTGTTCTATAGGGAGCCAGTGTAAGGCAGCCAGAACAGGAGTAATGTGGTCCCTTTTCCTAACTCTGGTTAGTACACAAGCTGCAGCATTTTGAATCAGCTGAAGCGACTTGACTGACTTCTTGGTACACCCTGATAATAAAGAGTTACAATAATCCAGCCTTGAAGTAACAAATGCATGGACTAGTTTCTCTGCATCGTTTTGAGGCAAGATATGCCTGATTTTTGCAATGTTACGTAGATGGAAGTAGGCGGGTCCTTGAAATTGATTTTATGTGGGCGTTAAAGGATAAATCCTGATCAAAATATAACACCAAGATTCCTTACAGTCTCACTGGAGGCCAAATTAATGCCATCCATAGTTAGTATATCCTTAGATAATTTGTTTCGTAGATTCTTCGGGCCAAGTACAATAACTTCAGTTTTGGTCGTGTTTAACATCAAAAAGTTTAAGGTCATCCACGTTTTTAAGTCCTTAAGGCAGTCTTGAATTTTATTTAGATGATTAATTTCATCAGGCTTGATTGATAAATATAGTTGAGTATCATCCGCATAACAATGAAAGTTTACAGAATGATTCCTTATAATATTGCCTAACGGAAGCATATATAATGTGAACAAAATAAGTCCGAGCACTGAGCCCTGTGGCACTCCATGGCTAACTTTGGTTTGCGTGGAAGATTCATCATTGACACGTACAAACTGAGAGCGTTCAGATAGATAGGACCTAAACCAGTCTAAAGCAGTTCCCTGTATGCCAACTAAGTGCTCTAGTCTTTGCAATAAGATATCATGGTCGATAGTATCAAATGCAGCACTGAGATCGAGCAAAACAAGAATAGAGACACGTCCCTTGTCAGAGGCTATTAGAATGTCATTTGTGACTTTAACCAGAGCTGTCTCTGTGCTATGATGTGTTCTAAAGCCAGACTGAAAATCTTCAAATAAATCATTGTTTTTTAAGTAATCACACAACTGTTTTGCGACCGCTTTCTCAAGAATTTCTGAGAGGAACGGAAGATTGGAAATAGGTCTATAATTGGCTAAAACCTCTGGATCGAGGTTGTGCTTTTTAAGAAGCGGTTTTATCACTGCTACTTTGAATGATTGTGGAACATAGCCTGATAATAAAGACATATTCATAACATTTAATAAATAAGTGCTAATTAATGGAAAAACTTCCTTCAACAGCTTAGTTGGAATTGGGTCTAACATACACGTTGATGGTTTAGAAGAGAGAATCATTGAATTTAATTGTTCAAGGTTTATGGCTGAAAAGCATTCTAGTTTACTATCTAGTGTAATATTAGAACTTACGTTTCCGGGAGCTGTTGATAACACTATACTGGTCAAAGGCAAGAGGTCATTAATTTTGTTTCTAAGAGTAACAATTTTATCGTTAAAAAAGCACATAAAATCATTACTACTGAGTGCTATGGGAATAGAAGGCTCAATCGAGCTGTGGCTTTCTGTCAGCCTGGCTACAGTGCTGAAAAGAAATCTTGCATTATTCTTATTCTCATCTATTAATGAAGAGTAGTAGGCTGCTCTCGCTTTACGCAGTGCTTTCTTATATTCATTGAGAGTAATATGCCAAATTAAACGAGATTCTTCAAGTTTAGTGGAACGCCATATCCTTTCAAGTTGTCTCGACTTTTGCTTTATTTTGCGGGTTTCGGCATTATGCCATGGAGCTAATCTATGTTGTTTTATTTTCTTCTTTTTCAAAGGAGCAACAGAGTGTAATTTTATTCGCAGCGCATCTGTAGCACTATCAACAACATGATCAATTTGGGGTGGTGTACATTTTGTATAAGTTTCCTCCCTTACATGCAGACATGCTATCGAGTTAAGTATTGGTGGAATCTCTTCCTTAAATTTGGCTATAGCACTAACAGATAGGTTTCTGCTGCAGGAGCTTTTGACTAATGCTTTGTAGTCTCGTAACAGTACTTCAAAAGTTACTAAGAAATGGTCGGATAAAGCAGGATTATGCGGTTCGACTAATAGTTGCTCAATTTCAATACCATAAGTCAGAACAAGGTCGAGAGTGTGATTATAGCAGTGGGTTGGTTTATTTACACTCTGACAAAAACCAACAGAATCTAATATAGAGTTAAATGCAACAGTAAGGCTATTTTTATCATCGTCAACATGAATATTAAAGTCACCTACGATAATTACTTTATCTGTTTTAAGAACCAAAGTTGATAAAAACTCAGAGAATTCAGATAAGAATTCTGAATAAGGACCTGGTGCACGGTACACTGTAACAAATAAAATTGGCTGCAAAGTTTTCCAGGTCGGATGCGTAAGACTAAAAACGAGACTTTCAAAGGAGGTATAATTTAATTTTGGTTTAGTATTGATAAGTAAACTTGAGTCAAAGATTGCTGCAACTCCACCTCCTCGGCCCGTGCCTCGGGCAATATGAGTATTGATATGGCTGGGTGGAGTGGCCTCATTTATGCTGACATATTCTTCATGTCTCAACCAAGTTTCAGTGAGACAGCATATATCAATATTATAATCTGATATTAAATCATTTACCAATATTGCTTTAGATGCTAGAGATCTTATGTTTAAGAGACCACATTTAATATTCCTGTTTTGTTGCACTGTAGTAGTTGTTACATTTACTTTTATTAGGTTATTATGTATGACACCTCTATTAGGTTTTACCTTAACTTGTCCTTGGGCAGACACACACACCGCTAATATTGGGTATTGTATTGGGTTCGGGATTCCTATGGATGACTGCCTAGGAGAGAGCGCAGAGAAGCGTGTAAGACTGCGACTCCGCCTCCTGGTCTCAACTCCAGTTTGTCATGGATTAAGTCCACAAAGCCCTGAAATGTTTGCCGAAATGAGATGTGCACCTTCCAAAGTAGGATGAATGCCGTCTCTCTTAATCAGACCAGGTTTTCCCCAGAAGGCTGTCCAATTATTTACGAAGCCCACATTGTTTGCTGGGCACCACCAAGACAACCAGCGCTGAAATGATGACATGCGGCTATACATGTCATCATTGATCAGATTGGGGAGGGGACCAGAGAAGATTACGGTGTCCGACATTGTTTTAGCATAACTACACACCGACTCCACATTAAGTTTGGTGCATTCTGATTGGCGTATACGAACATCATTACCACCGACGTGAATAACAATCCTACTGTATTTACGTTTATTTTTAGCCAGCAGTTTAAGATGCGCCTCAACGTCGCCCGCTCTGGCCCCCGGAATGCATGTGACTGTGGAGGCTTCGGTCTCTAATTTCACGTGTCTCATAATAGAGCTACCAATAACCAGAGTTGGCTTCTCAGCGGGTGTCTCGCTGAGTGGGGAATATCTGTTAGATACGTGAACGGGTTGGTGGGGACCTGCGGGTTTCGCGTTATGCCTCTTCAGTCGTTTGTGAGGCCTCTTCAGCCTCACAAACGTATTAAGATCACAGCTTTAGTGCGTTTTGATTCAATGCTGAGTACAGCCAAACTGACAGTCTCTTCTCTGTCAGTGTAGACCGCAAATACCTCATTCCTTCAGTGCTTGGGTCCGAATGCTTCTCGTTTTGCACCGTCCCGTTCAAATGAAATCGCCGCCAATCATATGTCCACGCTCGCGCCAGGACCGGGGGATGGGTTACATGACGTGAATCTTGTGCTGCATTCACTTGCACTCGGACATTAGAGACTTTCTCTCATAAATGTCCGATGAGCCACAACTTTTCTTTCAAAAACAAAGCTGCCAACTGGGGTGGCAGCTGGGGTGGCAAGGCCTATTTTTAGGGTGTCAGTTGCCACCCTGGTAGGTGAAACTAGGCTACTAGCTACAGTACAGATGGAACTAGATGAGCTGTTAACTCTCGCTCTGAATTATTTTTTTGTAAACTCTCGCTCTGACTCAGACAGGTTGAAAGAGACGAGACACACATTTTTCCCACCCGCATTCCGCGAAGACCCGCCCTACTGTGCCTCTGATTCGTAGATTGTTTGGGGGGGAAAACGCTGACGGGATGCTGAATGTGATTGGACCAATGCGTTGACAGACACACACAGACAGTGAAACAGGACATGCAGACCGCTGTTTGCAGTAGTGGCGTCCCATATTCTCATGTACCCACTTGCTGATTTGTTCAACCTGTCTTTGTCCACCTGTGAGTTGCCGACTATTTGGAAATGTGCACGCATCATTCCACTGCAAAAAGGTGGTGATTTACTTGATACAAATAATTATAGACCAATCTCTATAATCTGCTCTATTTCCAAAGTTTTGGAGAAAATAATTTATAATCAACTGTCACATTATCTCAATACTTATAATATTTTATCTCCGGTTCAATCTGGTTTCAGGCCTAATCACTCCACAACAACTGCCCTACTTAAATGTACGAATGACTTGTACTCTTCTGCAGATGATGGTGAACTCACAGGTGCCATTTTTATTGACTTGACAAAAGCCTTTGATTTCGTTGATCGATATCTGCTCTTGGATAAACTTCACGGCATTGGCCTTTCTAATAATACAGTGTTATGGTTTAACTCGTACCTTCACAGTAGAAAGCAATGTGTGGTTGTTAATGGAAAACAGTCTGATCTGTTGATCCAACAAAAGGGTGTACCCCAAGGATCAACTCTGGGCCCACTTCTGTTCTCTATTTACATAAATGATTTATCTTCTTGTCTCATTAATTGTTGTACTCACCTTTATGCTGATGACACTGTTATATATATACATCCAAATCAGATTTTTCACAAATTCAGATCTCTCTTCAATCAGATTTTAATATCTTACAGGACTGGCTATCACACAATAAACTACTGCTTAACAAATCAAAATCTTATACCATGGTCTTTGGTACCAGGCAGAAGCTCAAATCCAAACCTAATGTAGTAATAACATGTAAGGATGGCACTTCTCTGCATAAAGTTGATAGCTTTAAATATCTTGGTGTATGGCTAGACTCTGAACTTTCATTTAAACTACATATAAAGCATGTAATACAAAAAGTCAATTACGGAATCGGTGTTTTACACCGCTCTCGCAATTGTTTTACGCTCAGTGTCCGAAAGAGAATTGCTTCTCAACTTATTCTTCCGATTATGGACTATTGTGATGTTGTCTACCAAAATGCACATAAATCAGATCTTGCTCCACTCAACATAGCCTACAACAGACTATGCAGATTTGTTCTTGGTTGTCCTTTTCGTACACATCACTGCACAATGTATAACCAACTTAAATGGCCTTCTTTAAATGTAAGAAGACACACGCATTGGCTTCAGCTGATATTTAAATGCATTTATCTTAACTATCCCCCTTATTTAAAGCAGTATTTTGTACCTTACTCACCAAATCATCAAGTTAGACATTCTGTTCAGATTTATTTCTCTGTCCCCTCTGCAAAAGATTTTATTGGCAGAAGAGCGTTCATGTTCAAAGCCCCAACTGACTGGAATACTTTACCTGCTGCTATTAGATCTCTTGCATCATTGGGTTTATTTAAACATGCATTATCATCTCACTTTCAACTGGTCTGTACTTGTTATTAATGAAACTGATATTGATGAAACTGATTTGCTTGACCGTCTCAAATTGTAATGATTGTATGCATTGCTTGAATTTTACTTTTTAAAAAAAAAAATTATTTTGTCTTGTGTGTCATGTTTTGCATTTTGTCTTTTTGTTTATGTATGTCTGTAAGTTGTTGCTATTGTCGGGACCCCCTTGAAAACGAGATGGTGCATCTCAAGGGGTTTATCCCAATCAATACAATTTCTATATATAGTGATGGGAATTCCGGCTCTTCTTGGTGAGCCGGATCATTTGGCTCGGCTCAGCCGGCTCTTTCGGCTCCCAAACGGCTCTTCAGTTTACCACATATTATACCTTTTAATTCAATCAAATGTAGCCCTGTTTTGACTAATGATTTATATGTGTACACACATATATCACTTAAATTATTCAATACATCCTTTGTACTGAAGTATTCAAAAGTAAAAATGACATGTTTAATATAAATGATTTGCTGTGGCCAATTGTTTTCATTGCATTTACAGACCCGTGTTACTCTCTGATACCACCCAATGAATGCACTGACTTGCTTGTCGAACCACGCTACAAAAAACAGATAGCAACACCTATAAAAACTATTTTAAAAAAGGGGCTACTGTATCGACATTTTAAAATTATAATTAAAGAAAAGGCCCTGACAAAACAGCAGGGCTCTATTTCAGTAACTATTAGCTATAGAAAAAAAGACAGCAACAACTAACATCAAATCTTTGCTGAGCCTAAGGATAATCATAAATAAATAACATAGTGAAAATAAATATATTGCAATGCTCAAAACAGCAGCATCCAACCGTCTCTAATCCTTGGATATTACATGTCACCTGCATGCATGCACGGAGCAGCTGTAGCGCGGAGATCATCATCATCATCATCATTCTGTCTTGTATTACTTAAAGTGGACCTATCATGCTATATTTGAACAATATATTGTAGGGCCATATCTATATAAAGTATATATATGATTCTGTGAGCTGCAGCTGACCACGCCCCCCTGCAGGAGAGGGCAGCGTGCTCTGAGATCAGCTGCTGGGCTGTCAGAAGAGGGGGAGAAAAAGAGATCTCCCTCCTCCGTGTTTTAATCTTATTGAAGTAAGAAGAGAAGTAATGGGGCAGAAACCCTCCTTTTTATGCAGCGGTCCAGACATAGACATCAAACGGCGACACATATTCAGTTGCCAGTTACTTTGGCATTAGGGCAGGGATATCTAGATACTTTCCAAAGTTTCACATAATGAATTGTGCTACTTTTAAAGCAAGCAACGATGTTTTCAAATCTGTAATCAAAAAGCTCCTCAAAAACACTCTCGAAGCAGTTCCTGCCGTTGCTACGTTAGTTCAAACAGTAACAACGGACTATTTTTCTTAGCGGATGCATGTCAATTTAAATACATACAACTCAATAAATCAATAAAATCATTTTCTAAATCCATAAAAGCATTTCAATTAATATTGGGAGTCATGTCGTTAATTTGTTGAGAATGTGGCCATGTAATAAGCGGGATAATGTGCACATTGCATAATGTGCCTTCATGCCGATCTAGATCCCTCCGCAAAAACAAAAAAACCGGCTCGTTCGCGGGCGCGAGCCGGCTCCCGTCGTTCACTTAAAAGAGCCGGCTCTTTGAGCCGGCTCGTTCGCGACCGACACATCACTAGTTTGCAGTCTATGGACATAGCGGATCATTTTTGACTCGTTGCGTTGTGGCGATGTCTCGCAGATAACACAGATAATACAGATAATACATATGAAAAGTATAATTTGCTCAGAGTCCATAGACAGTTGTGGTTCGGTCCGGATCCGGACCAGAGTCCGGACTTTGAGGATGCCTGATATAGGGGCTAACTCCAAGTCTGTGCCTAAATTGTGATTGTTTTTCTAATGGCCAGCAGGGGACAACTCCACTGGTCAGATTTTGTAGAAGTCTTTGAAAGAATTACCCAACATTTCACTTTATTTATTTACCCAGAAAGCATTTTCCAAATTATTTTATGCTCCCAATAGCAAGTGTTATGCCTTCTTTAATAAAGAATGATGTTCATTTTGTAGATGATATTCCCATTTGGAGGTAAATAGTGATGAATAAATAGTGGTTATTCCGTTTTGGATGTTGGCAGTGTTTTAGTCTTAGAACTTTAACACAGTGTGTTTTCAGTTCATGAAAACTAATTGAAACATTTTTCGTGCTCTAAAAACGTCTCGGTTGTACTTTGTTCCCCCCCTCCAGTCTCACTTCTGGTTCCAAAAAAAACAAGATGGCAACTGCCAAAATGCCAAACTTGAGGCATCAAAAAGGTAGTCCACAAACCAATAGGTGTAGTCACAGTGTCTATGTCCGCTTCTTATGATTAATGTATTTGATTACATTTCAGAATAACACAATTTCAGCTTAGGGCTATCAACAGCACCCAAAGAAAAAAACATTCAGTAACCGTTGACTCACTTCCGCTCTCCCACTTCCTCTTTTACTGCTTATGTCCAATGACTGAAAAGGAGAAATAATGTATAAACTTTAAAGCCTTCTCTGCGGGGAGTTAAGGCGTAATCAGCCAGTGATCTCAGTGGGGAGAGAAAATGGAAAAGTGAATCCACTTGCTCTAATTGGTCTTAACTCAAACACTCATGTGCCAGACATGCACACACACACACACACACACACACACACACACACACACACACACACACACACACACACACACACACACACACACACACACACACACACACACACACACACACACACACACACACGTCCTCAGTTAGGGCGTCTCCTGCGCTAATGTTGTTTCATTCTAAATGCACTGAAGGTCACTGGCATGCATTCCCTCAGCAAATATATAGAGTTTGGCTATATGACTTATACATGATAATACTGCTTTTCCAATATTAACATAACTGTGAGACTCTTTGGCATTTTGTAGCATGTCTTTTTACATCAGCTCATCTGTAAAGCCGGATTCAACAGGTTTATGTTGTGTTTTGGCTCTGTCATACACGGCCTACCTAATCATGCTATACAAAACATCAAGGGAAGCTATAAGTTAATTTAGCACATTTATGTAAAATAGCATGCATTTACCTCCTCAAAATCAGTCAAGGTTTATTTATAAAAAGTTACATTGTATTTTCATGTCAACTGATAAATATAATTAACTAGAGATATCATAAAAAAATCACCAATATTTCGGTAGGGTGCACATACATACTCAAACAAGCAGAATACATATTTATGTTATTTAAGAACAATTGTTATTATTCATATAATTATTATTGCCAACATTTGGACTGCATCTTCTTTTACGCAATATTAATAATGATATAATTATACAAATCTCTCTGTCTCTCCATGTATGGAAGTGTTTACTAACTTACCTGTCGGGTAATAGAGTAGTGCAGTAATGAGTCCTCAAACCCGGTAAAATACTTAGTTTTGAACTATTTTCAGTTCCCTTGTCTTAAAGTCACAGTTTTTGTGTGTGTTTTTAAGTCTGAAATAAGGTATGTAGTTAACACCAGCTGAAAAGAGTTCAAGTTTTTTCGAGAGCATAAAATATGTCAGTAAATACTCTGCTCTTGAATGTCTGAAGCTTCTATATGTCATAAAATGGCTGTTGCTAACAAGTGACTAAATGGGACTACTAAACGTCATCATGCTAAACATTAGCCTCCTTAAGGTGGTGATGACTACTCCTAACGGTGTAGTAGTTTAATTTATAGAAAAACGTTAGCTTTCTATTTTTGCCAATTGCATGTGATGTTAATATGGAGATTATCCGGCTGAATGAAATGTTTTAAGTATCATAAACGTGTGTTACCCACAAAGCAATATACTGAAATCTGAAGGGAAAATCTCATTGCCTTTTGACGAGGGAGCCCTTGCAATATCAACTTCTGGGTCTGCCTACACAAATACATCATCACTGCACCACTCCAATGAACCTGATAACGGAACTGCTGATCCATGTATACACTGAAAATAAAATACACAAAACTGTAAAAAAATAAAGGGAATCCACATGCACAGCTGTTGCATTGTATATGCACAGTGATTTATATAAAATCACATACAAACAGTATAAGTACACCATTTGCCATAAAAGAACAGATATAAACATTCATCATGTGTATTGATCTATCATAAGAACCCAATCATTTATGTGTTTTAATCAGTGACCCTGTAACAGAACATAATTAAACACACACACACACACACACAAATACAGATCCAAAGCATCACACACACACACACATACACACCCAAATGGTTGCTTGTGTACACACTTACTCATTAACCGCAGGAATCAGGGCTATGCCGGTGGAGTGTATTTAAAGGAGATTGCAGGCAGGCAGTTATTGGACTTGGCCTAATTGATAAAGCCATTAGTAACACTTGTTCAGATAACATGGGAGGAATCTCAGTCTGCTCACAGTCGCTCCAAATGGGTTCACTTAGGCTTAGAGTGCAGCACATTAAGAGAAGATTACAGAGCGATGTGCGGCGTCTTACCAGTCCATGCCTCGCTACTGTGAGATTAATAGAGATGAACTAAGGACAGAGAACATTGGACACTCTGTATGTGTGTGTGTGTAGCTGTGCAGCGGTTAGAATTATGTGCGTTTAAATGAGTGTTTGGATGTTTTCATGCATGCATTTACATGTGTTTTTGTACAGTAATGACACAGTGTTTGACATGTCATCTCGTGTGTTGATATATGTTCATATATGAATGGCATCTAGTGTGGTTGTTTCTGTGCTTCTCTGTAAATGAACATCCACATGTGTGTTAGTTTATCTGCCTTTCAACTAAAGCCGCAATGTGGCTCTGCAGAAGATGTTAACGCTAAGTGTCCAAGCAGAAGATGTGCATCCTGGGGTTTAAACTGCTGCTTGTCTGGTACAAACACATCACCCACTGCTGACTAACAAGCTCCACTGTTAGTGATGTCTACTTCACTTCCTGTTCAAATAAAAAGAGATGAACAGGAAAATTGGACATGCTGAGCCTCAGTAAGGCAAGCATTAGGGTGATGTAAACCCATCAATCTCTTTAAATATGGCCATGATACATGATTGAGCTGATGAGGGCTCATATTTGATGCTACTCCTCATGTTTAAATTGGACCTTTTAATGCCATAAATGCACTTATATTCAAGGATGCCCTGATTCAGTTTGAATCCACGTTTTTCCACCAAAACTGCAAAAATCGGATGGAAACGGGCCTACGTTTATTTTCCCTTAAAGGGGACCTATCATGCAAAATGCACTTTTTGATGTCTTTTATACATAAATATGTGTCCCGGTGTGTCACGGAACTCGCGCAGCGTCAGAAAATAAAACCCTCTCTCTTTTCCTCCGTACCCACATCTCTAAAAACGGGGGTACAACGGAGCTGATCCAGATTTGCTTTTAATATGGTCGGTGTTCACATTAGCATCGCTAACACTCAGAGCTAACCTGTACTGGAGAGCATTACATTACATTGCATTTAGCTGACGCTTTTATCCAAAGCGACTTACAATAAGTACATTCGACCAGGAAGACACAACCTTGAAGAAAACAGAATCATATAAGTACATCAGGTTTCATAGAGCCAAACATTTCAAGTGCTACTCAACTGGCTTTAGGTAAGCCAGTCCTTTATTAGTATATAAGTGCTCTGTTAGCAGTTATTTGTTAGTAATAGTAAGCATGTGTGTGAAGAAGCAGGAAATACAAAGGAACTCACCTTGTGGTATAACCGGCAAGAGAGAAAGCCTTTGAGCTCCAGACTGTTTCAGAAATAACCCTTGATAATCCACGATATGGCGTTTCATCACGGCAGTATTTAGTTCAGACAGTAGCTGCCGGGTCCCGCATGAGCTCAGCCCCCTCCTTTTTCTTTTATCACATTTCTTTTTTTAAAGCTTTATACCCAAAATCAGCACTTTTGAAACAGGAAGTGAAATAGAGGGATATGAGGCATGGCTGGAATGGGTGATCTGTTTGGTATTTTGAGTAAAACACTTCATAGACATGTGTTTTATATATTTTTATATATCTGAGACCTATGCTATTGCCTACAAATAGCATGATAGGTGACCTTTAAACTGAATAGTTAAACAACGCAACACTTCCAATTTTCCCTCCAATGTTGGTTATAAGTTATCTTGCTAAACGTTCGATGATGTAACATCATTCCCAAATTCCGTGCCATGTATCAAGCTTTATTAAACAGTTTCAAACAATATTCTGGCAATAAGTGCAGGATTTCACATAACATTTCAAGAGCAATTAAGCACAGGAACAGGAATGTGGATTGGGGAGGTTTGGCCAATACCCTTTGCTCTTAATGAGATAAATGTTGGTGCTGATACCGATCCAATGCAACTGTCCTTCCTAGGAAAAAGAAAGCCAATGGCCCAAAGCAACATATTCTGTCATTCAAGAGTCCCAAAGAGTTCGTAAAAGTCCCAAAGAGTTCATAAAAATAATAAAGGACGAAGTCAGGTTATTATTACTAAGAAAGAATTATTGCAACCAGGACATCAACGCTCCTTTAACTTTAATAAAGTGGTAACTCAACGCTAAACCATCCGAAATTGTAAGCCTTGAACACCCTATAGCAAAGTTACACCAAACCTTAACCAAAGCATTGTCACAAAATAAGAAGCATTTCTTTTTAGCAGTGGTTTTTCTATGGTTGAGGAAGGCATTTGCTAATAATGTCTCCCTGGAAATGGTAGCATCAGCTCAAAAAAAGCTTCCGTGTCATTTTAAAGGGCATTGACAAACAGGGTTTTGGAGGGTTCCCTATAATATTGGTTCCTTCCATACAGTTATAATGCTCCACTTAAACTGATTTGTACACTAAGAAAAAAAAAATATATTCAACCAATTCAAATCTCTGTAATAGCATTGATGAATACTGACATAAACAAATCAAATCAAAAGAACCTCACATGAAACTAGAAATGGACAACATTGACTGGATGATATCTGATTTGCAAAGGGCAATTACTGCAAAGCCGACTGATCCTGTGTTACATATGTTCATCATACAGCATTTGCAAACACACAGTATATTGAATCAAAGGATTATGTGGTCTGTGCTCCCTGCAGAATTTCATTTTCGATGGTTGTTTACCAGAAAAGAAATGTGGAGTGTGATGCTTCTAAATGATCGGGAGCTGACAGTGTTTTCCTCAGAGTCCTGATCTCTCCCTCTTTTCCACCCCTTCATCTCTCTGTCCCCTCCATTGCCCATCTTTTGCGTTTCTCTCCCCTGGGCTGGACACTTTGTCCTTGCGCTCCCTGTCTCCTCCTCGTCCTCCTCCTCCTCCTCTCTGCCTGGGCCGAGTGCGAGTGATAAATTATTCGTGAGCATGCTCCGAGGGCCCAGGGCTGCTCATTCCTGCACACAGAGGACTAGCATTGATCCGGCCTGTGGTTCAACTTAATTGGAAACCCAGTTACACCAGCTACAGACACACTCCGACACACACTGCACACACACACACACACACACACACACACACACACACACACACACACACACACACACACACACACACACACACACACACACACACACACACACACACACACACAAACATGCACTTGCCGTCTAATGTAAAGCCCTGTTAATACACACATACGCAGCATTGTACAGTAATACACCGGTGTATAGGTGCGCAGTTATTACAAATGTCAACATAATTATACAACACACACACACCGACACGCAATCCCCACATGCATTCATGCATTAAAGTGGTGCAGGATTAGCATCTGCCTAAGCATCAGCTACAGTGTGTATTTTTTATGATTACCAGTACATAATGAAGTAGTATTTTGCCCACATGTGTTTCTTATGAGCCACTGTATACAAATACAAACACTCCAATATTAAAATGTAGAAATTCACCGAAGTGCATGAAGTGACACACAGACAACTAGATGTTTGCAAATCTTTGAACACACACACACACACACACACACACACACACACACACACACACACACACACACACACACACACACACACACACACACACACTTTATAGTCACTAAGCCTGCATTCTAAGCAGCACTAAAGAGGAGTAACAGTCCACAGTGGAGCAATAGGCCCAGGGTTATCGATTGGACTGAGACACTGACTATCATACAGCTAATAGATTACATCAGACACATCGGAGCGGCCCAGTCAATGAGGCCTGATCCTATTAACTGGGGATTTGTAAACAGTTCTGTGCTCACTGTGACGGCTGCTGTGCTGCTTTGTGAGGGTCTGGAGGAGGCTCGTATATCAGTGCACCCGGCCCCAATGTGCTGCCAGCCCCAGCCCAGCCGGGGTCATGGGTGTGCTGGACAACATGCTTTCATTTTATTGTCTTTGGAACAGGGATGTCGTTTTTCTTCTGTATTGGTGTCAATCCTTCAGAGGTTTAACGTTGTAGTGGTATTTCTTGCATGGGTTGAATGTCAGTGGCTGTGTTCCAATTTACTTACTAAGTAAGTAAATTAGCAATTACAGTATAGTATAAACAACAGACTTTTACACTGGAGTAGAGAATAGTTTTAACATTCATGATGACGTCATAGTGTTAGCTTGAGCCAAATCAAAGGAAAGACTTACTCAGGTTTGCAGGCTAAAGTATAACTACTGTACAAATGGCAACATGTTGCTGGTTGCTAGCATCAAAAAGGTTATGGCTCTAACTTTCAAACTGATCACATACCAGATGTATAACTATGTAATCTAAGTATTGGAATGACACACATAAAAAGTGCTCACATTCCTAGCGTATTCTTTCAATTAGATAAGGTGGATATGTGTCTAAGGTTTTGTGATGCCCATCTCATCAGAACAAGGAAGAAAATGTTAGGGTGACTTCTCTCGTAAGCCACCATTCCACTGTAGATGATCCTTTTAGATTATCCATCTGGTTATCGTTAATTATTTTTTATTTGATCTGAGAATTATTTATTTGTTATCAATGTGGTAACATCATTATTACGTCATGGTGTTAGCTTGAGTCAAATTAAAGGAAAGACTACCTGAGATGTGAAGGCTAAAGTGACTACACATTGTAAAATGTAACTGATGTTGAAATAACATGAATGTTATTTTTTATTAAATCAATGTGGTCAGTGGGTGATGAGATGAGATGAAACCCAAATATTGTACTTGCTGACCTTTGAGGGAAAAGGCCATTTTCATTGCACACGTTTTGAAAATAGGAAAAGCATGTTCATTAACAATAATATTAAGAAGGGCTCTCTATTCAAGTGTTTGATGACCATGAGACAGCACGGACAGTTCAACAGCTTTGAAACTGAACAGTGCATGGTCGATAAATGTTTTGGTAAAATGTTTTGGTACATATTTATCTTGCTTTAGGAAATAAATAGTGCTCTGTTTTTTGAATGCATGCACATTTTGTCCCTAAAATTGATCAAAATTGGCTTAAAGAAACTTGACTATCAATTTGGCCATACATTTCTCTCAAATTGGTATTTTTGTGAGATATCGAAATGTTTGTTTGATCATCAGCTGGATTCATTTTTTAGCAGAATCATGTTCCTTGCTAGCTAGCAGGTCACCAGTGTACAATAAAGCCTTTTTATATTCTAAAAATTATGAAAGGTTTATAGTAGGGGTGCACCGAATGGGAAATTCTTGGCCGAAACCGATACCGAAAATAGGAAACAGTTGGCCGAAAACCGAATGCCGAAAGGCCGAAAATGATTAATAGAAATATATATATATAATGTATACATTTTTTACCAATGTTGTTCAGCTACCTGATTATGGAAATAGACATGATTATGGCAAAACTTAACTTAAATAATAATCACTATTATGGGTCCATAAAACATTTATTCAGCACTTTTGAATGCATACAGTACATTTATATATGTCATGTATTATTGCTAAAAAACATTATATCGCAGTCTTAGTGTCGCCAACTCGTTTCTAATATGCAAAGACAACAAATGCGTCTATGATGTATTTTCGATCAGACGAGATCTCTCTCCCCCGTCTGTGTGCGAGGGGGCGGGGCAGTTTACACACACGCAGCTGCTACATGCAGCGGAGCACACTGCGGAGATGGCGGAGAGAACGCGCTCCGAGGTGTGGTTAAACTTTACCCGTCTCGATGTGGAGAATACTTGTTACCATAAGTGCAATAAGAGTTTAGCATGTAAGCACGAGCAATTTGTCTAAACATTTAGCAAAAGTGCACCGCATGCAGACGGAGGAATGCACCGGGTTCGACCGTCTTTCTAGCAGCTCTGTAGCCCCATCCACGAGTAACGTTTCCACGTCAGGTGTTATGTATGCTAGCAGCAACACACGGAGTTAACTACATGATACAAACATGGGTTAATGATTAGAGGTAGGCTAACTGAGTTATTTAGTTTGTTAAAGTTTCAGCTATTCTGTTTACAGTCTGTCATCAGATTATTTAATACGATTTGTTAAAGGCTCAGGGCAATCTCGATGACAAAGGTCAATGTTCCCCCCCCCTGTGAGCCAGCCGCGAGCATGGTCGCCGCGTCTTTATTACGTCATCACAACAACACGTTAGATTACCAACGTAAGCCTGTTCTGACATTCGGTGATATTTTTTCGGTGCTAAAACCCTTTCGGCCGAAAGCCGAAAGGGCCGTTTTAACCATTTTCGGCCGATAATTTTCGGTGGCCGAATATTCGATGCATCCCTAGTTTATAGGTCTATGAAGGTTTATATTTAAGTGAATCACTGCATGTAGCAACTAATTAGGGGGATAACAGTTAGAAGAAACACAAATTAACCCTGGGAATTGTCTGAAAGGATCCTTTGCTTAGCTTTTATTTGTTCTACATGAGCTGCATATCATAATCCATAAATAGTAGTTTTGTGTTTTCCTGCAGCCAAACACAACCAAGAGGAGGAGAAAACACATGGTCCACTGTTGTTACAAAGCGTTAGTGCAGAGGAATAAAGTGCCACCTCCTCACCAGTGAACAGCTCAGTTCATCTAAAGTCCATTACAGCATAAGCAATACTTCAGTTTAGCCAGCACCACGATGGATGCTGGTCGTTGTTTTTTTCTTTAGATTAATTTCGTGGCCTAAACCTATTCCCATGTCCCTTCAGGGTCTGTGCAGCAAAGAGGAGTGCAAACACAGAGGCAGAAAGAGAGATAACGGTAAACTGGGTTCTCAGGCAGCGCTGTGTTTTTAAGAGCAAAACGACCTTTCCAAAATAAATAGATCTGTGTCGCGGACTGCTAGGAGAGAGAAACGCCCTCGGTTCAATAATTAATTCCCGAGTCGAGGGTTTTGGAGAGCCGCTGATTGGGCTGATTCTTTTTTTTTTTATTCTGTTATGATACAAAGGACGCCGTTTGAAGTAATTTGTCCCAGAGAGAGCTGCTTGGAATACCATACATGCTTTGATTTAGCAAAGCAAATTTAATTTTGTTTGCTTTATGCAAACCAGCCAAGGCCGCAGGGGTTTCTCTGATTCCACCAGAGGGGTGATGGTGGTGGTGCTGATGAAGGAGGTGGGGGGGTTGCACATAACAGAATCACGCTGCTGCCGCTAATATATAATACACACTCATACACACAGCGCATGCAGTGAGCGGCAACAGTTCATGAGTACAAAGCCTATTCCCCCTCAACACACACACACACACACACACACACACACACACACACACACACACACACACACTACAATCCCTTTGAAATCAAAGCTTAAAGTAATTGTTTGTGCGTTGTGTTTTGTTTCCCTCTATCCGTCTATTATTAGTGTTACTGGTATTATTCCTATCATGTTGTTTTAGCTGCCTGCTCTCGCTGCTTGCCGGGGTTTTGTTTTATGCCGTTAATGAAAGCTTCTCTCCTCGCTTTTGTTCTGCTTTGGTTTTTTTCCAATACGTGAATGGAATACATCTGTGTATATCTGTGCCTGATATTTCCTGAGACACCCAACAGCACAATAATGAAGAGGCTACTTGTGATTTAGTAGTTTGTGGAGATTTTCTTTACATAGATATTTGTGCAAACCCTTAAAGGTATACCTTAACGAACGTGATCAGACGTTCGTGATGTATTGCAGTTATGTCATTAACGATAGTCTTTAATTACCTTTATTCTGTACCGTACTGTCCGTCTACAGATGTTACGCAAACAGTGGAGGTATTTCATCTCCGAATGAGAGAAGGCTATTCAGAACAGGTGGCAAAGCGGTTTTCTCATACTCCATTCAACTCATTTTATTTTTTTTTAAAAGGAACAATAATGAGTGGATAAAGCAGAAAAACCCAATTTCCTTTATGCTTTTTATATCCAGCAAAAGCCCTCGTTGACGGCCCTTTGGTCTTTTGTTATAGAAAACTGAGCTAATATCCTCCAGCTCTCGGCGCAGTTTAAAGGTCTTAATTGGATTCCATTAGTATATTGCTTGACATGACACTTGAGTCCGCTCTATTAGAATTCCCCTGCCTGGGATTAAAAAGAATACTTTTTTCTGCATTCGACTCTCTGGGCTCTTTTGTTACATCTCAAATATTCTTTGTTGGATTCACTGTTTTTCAGTGACACCATTATTAAAACCGTGAGCTTGACTCAAACAGGTGCTTTTATGTCTAGAGGACTTGCTGTAAAAAGGCATGGCATTGTCTCATCGCTGCAGTTTCTGTATCAATAAACCTTAGAGGTAATACAGTATGAGGATAACTGATAGAATGTGCTGTAAGCCCCATAATAAACTTCTCCATCCTGTTTCTGTACAAGACTAGAACCAAGGTTGGGCTCCTTGCTGCTTTCTTTTCAGAGCATCACGCAGTGTTGAAGTGTTTCCTCCGTGGTTTCACGCGGTGTAGAACAAGGGCCAAAGGAAAGGTGTGTTTGATGATTTCTGTGTTTCATGTCTCCTGCCCCAGTCCTGAGCTGACGTGGAGGGATGTTCAGCATCTGATCGCCAACACAGCACAGATCCCCGACCCCAAAGAACCTGGCTGGAACATCAACGCGGCAGGATACCATGTTCACTATAGGTACTGTGCTACATCACATATTTTTTAACACACATATTGGGTATGATTTTATTCACCTTCTAATGCTGCGTCTAACACACCGTACGCGATGCGAATATTCACTTTGCTCTGATGCGTTCTTGCTCTAAATGCTCGAGTTTCACCGCGGCTGTCAGCTGTGTTTACTCGCATCATTCAAACAAGACGCGCTGGCTTGGGGGCATTTAATTGTAATACACGTTTCAAAATGATGCCGAAGTAACAACATACTGATATCGGTTAGTAAAACCATGAATTAATGCTTTGACAAGCCTGCAGACAGACGGCAGGCGAAAAACCTTTTAAAATGCGTGTTTTCTGAATGGAGATCAGATTGACCAGGCTAAGCTAACGTTGTATATGCTCCGGCCACACTCACAACAACGGCCTATACAGACATAAATAAACCAGCGACTGTATTCTCCATGACACAGACAGTCTGTGGTTTGTACTTGTTTAACTTTAGTCAAGTTTCTGAACAGATATGAAGAGCTGTGAGCTCTGAGTGCTAACAGCTAACGGCTGATGTTGTTTTTCTTGTTCAACGTCAGTGACGGCAGGCTGAGATCCTCACCGCTGATTGGCTACCGCGAGATCGCGACATTTTTTAACTCGAGCGGTTGTCGCGGCCCCCTCCAATCGCCTCAATCGCGCCTCGGCATTCGCATCAACCGCTTCATGCGCGCCGTCAGAGCGAATTTGCGTCTGTCCGCATCTCTGCATTGACTTTACATGTAATCGCGCCGCCCCCAAAAATCGCATTGCATCCGGTGTGAACGCAGCATAAGTGAGACTGACATGTAAACTGAACTGATCAATAGACAGATCTGTTAAGGTTCTTCATACGCTGCACTCGGAGAGAAATAGTGGAGACGGAGACGATGAACTGTTTAGCCCTTGAGCATGATTTATTCCTATGCTTCTCAGGTGATTCCTTCGCTCAGCCGAACTAACTTAGAATAACACAGTGTACACATGCATCAGGTGAACACACCCTCATTTACATGACGCAAGCCTGGTCCTTACGTAGCACGTAACACTACAGTGCCTCACAGTGGTACAATAACAATATTACATCCCTATAGTACGGAATAGACACAATCTCTCTATACATACAATAACTGAGGACATATGTAAACATTTCCCTTAACAAGATCACTTTTTGTTCTTTAAAAGGAAAGTGATCTACCATGCTAAGCTGAAACCCATGATTAGTCATTGCTATGGCTATCTAAGAGACATTAGACAATCATGGTTGTGCACTTTTTAAGTAATAGTTCAATATTTTGGAGTTTTCGTTTTGTTGCGTTTTCACAGAGTCACAGAGTTACTTAAGATTTAGATGATATAAGTCTTATATCTGAAGAGTAAATATAAGGTTACAGACGGTAACAGTTTAGCTTAGCATACGTTTTTGAAAAAAGCTGGCCTGACTCTCTCCAAAAACACAATGATTCAACAACCAACTCCTTTAAAACTTGGAATATCTCATATGTTCAATCCATTCAAACTATTTTTTGGCCAAGCAGCAACACCTGTTTGGTTTCCTGGCAACCACAAAAGACTTTGTGTGGCACATGGTAATTTGCCAGGCTAGCTGCTTACCCCTTTTTCTAGTCTCTTTTGCTAAGTTAAACAATCTTCTTGTCTATCTCTTATTACTACTCCTGCTCTTAACTCATCTTTAAAGACATTGAGGAACATAAATGTTATACTAATATTGATATAAAAACCTTTAAATAGGCTGCATACTAGAGTCAAATGTTTTTATAGTGAGATTTTTTTAAAGGGGTACATTTTCAGAGTTCAGATTGTTTTTCTGTGCCTCTGCTGTGATAGGTTTACATGCTTTCAAAAAGGCCTTTATTTTCCTCATACTGCCTTTGCTGCAGCACCTTTTTTCATCCTCTGTTGTGATTGGCCAAACGTTTAGCGATAACCTGTCCCTTAGCATATCATGTGCAAAGGAATCCAATGGCGGCGTGTCAGGCGGGGGGGGGGAGTGTGTTGGAGAGAAAGTCCCTCTGGAGAGAACTTTGGTATGTTAGCCTTTGCAGAGCATGAAGGTTTCTCAATTCTCTAATTTCCCCTCCTCGGTCCTCCGGAAATGGATTTCAGCGCGCCATGTTGAAGGACATCTAATTTCTCTAAATACACATCGAGGACCGAGGATCGAGCATCGAGGAGGCTCTCTGGAGGAGCTCTAACCAAGGAGACACTGATGGTTCCTCCGCGGATGTATTTCCGGCAACAGTGATGTTTCAAAGAGTCGTGATGCACGGTCGGACTGATCTCAGCCAATGACAGCTCTGCATGCATCCCCTGGATATTATTTCATTAACTGCTTTCATCACGACGCGACAATTAGAGAAATGAGAAACCTTCCATGTACACGCACGAAAACCTATAAAACACACTATAGGAAAGGGGAAAACACAAAAGGCATAATAAAATGTCTCTTTATCTCTTCACTTCTTTTATAAGATTGAATATTTATAAGCCTCTGAATGCTACATAAACAAACCACTGTACAAAAAAACCCTTCAGATTGTAGATTGTGATAATATTGAACATTTCAGGTGTTTTATAGATGTTTTTTCCGTGTGTTACCTTAGCTGCTTGTCTAAAATAATAGCTGCAACAGTTTTATGTATCAAACTGAGGTGTTACTTGTACTAAGTTTATTCCAGTAAACAATCCTCGATGATCACACTGGTAGTGTCATCTTCCACTTGTTTACTGCTATATTTGCCACGTGCACAACTTTAATGTGAACACTCTCCTCGTATAAAGCGCTTCAACCACAAAAAGCATCTGTTTTATGACAGTTGAGACAGGTGATCTTGTCCGGGGAGGAGTGTCATTGTAATCCTCTAATGTTATTATCACACCCACAGCGTGTCTGAGTGTCTGCACCTGCTCTGATTTATACACACAGAGGCTGGAGGAAATGGAGCTTCTCCCTGTGACTGTATGAAGCATGAATCTGTGGAGAGAGGGAGAGTGCGAGTGAGCCCCATGCTCCTCCAGACATCGTATAAACGCTTTTACAATGCTTTTACAATGTCAGCCGGGCGATGACATATCGGTAATCAGTCATAGCGTTTGTGATGTTTTTCCTCTGCTCTCTGTCTCACTCACCTTAACATTTCCTCTCCCCATCCTGGCTCTAACTCACTGTCAACACCCCTCTTTCTGTTCCCTGTTTCAACCTTTTATTCCCTTCCTGCTTCTCTCCTCCATCCCCTCTATTCGCAGCATGCTGTGTAGTAAAATAGATTGTAATTACTGTGTTGCTGAGAGAAGAATGGATTAATTAAAATATAATGATGCCGATCACACCAGCGGGCGTTTGTTGAAATCTGTCCATTTAGGGGCTGCGGCTGAGGACTCGTAATGCCCAGATCATACTGCAGCGGCCACCCTAATTATGAAGAATGGTTTATTGCATGGGCAAGGAAGGATGGACTGGACTAGTGCAATGAGCACAGGGTCACTTAACATCAATGAGGTTGTTACAATACATTAAAGATGTGATATCTGTAATGAGAGGATCCATGTTTAGGAAAATTGAAGATAACACTTAATGCTTATTAGCTATAGTGGAAACTAAGTGATATTTCTCTGGATTCTGCATGGTTATGACTTATGAGTTTGTTGCAGGTAAAATGGCTCAATGCACTGCGTCTTGAAAGGCATGCAAACAGACATTACAAACAAATTAAATCTTCTCCAATTTAACCGGCACATTCTTTAAAGAGGATATTTTATGTTCATTTCAAGGTTAATATTTGTGTGTAGTGTCTCTACTGTGACATGTCTCCATGCATTAATGTTCAGAAAGCTCTTTATTTTTCTCATACTGCTGCAGCACCTCTTTTCACTCTCTGTCTGAAACCAGAGCCAAGTCTGCTCTGATTGGGTAGCTGGCCGGCTCTGTTGTGATTGGTCAACCTCTTAGAGGTGTCCCGCCACTTAGCCTATCAATGTGTTGGAGCGCTAACCAATATAAGCGCAATTGTTACTTAGTGATGTCACTATGTAAAGCTGTAACGGAGTCCAATGGAGAAGTTTCAGGCAGGGGGGGAGTGTGTGAGAGAGAAACTCCCTCTGGCGTGTACCTTTACATGCATAAAAACCAATATATAAACACTACAGGAAAGGGAGAACCCAAGAAAGTATAAAAGGGCCACTTTAATGCATTTGTATGTGACCTTTGGGACCTTCCATTGTCTTCCCTTTGACTTGGAGTATTTAAGGACTTGCAACATGTTTTGTAATGCTGTATATGGGTTTTGGAAGTGGAAGTAGAATATGTGTCCATGTCTTAATTTCCATGTTTGTGTAAAATACATCGTTAGACTGTGGTCTCAAGCGATAATGCTCAACCCATATATAAGAAAATGCTAGTACACTGCACCATACTATTTGTGGAGTGCAGACATTCCTCTGTTTGGTTGAAAGCTTTCAGGATGACGTGTTGAATATGATATCACAGTAGTTTTGAACACTATGATAGTTATTTAAAAATCCCCCTACACTGGTACATTCTGCAGTGAAGAATGACAGAGAATTGATCTGCAACCAAAAGAGAGCCATATCATTCTTTGAAAACACTGCACACGTGCGCAAACTGGCTCACTGATGAGCAACACATCTAGCATTTACCTACAGAAAAGGCCAGAGTGTGTTAGAATGAGCAACAGCGTTTAATGCACTATGATTTAAAAAAGAATGTATGAGGAAGAAGGTCTAATGGCTTCCTTCAAAAGTAACATAATTACACTTTAGATAAGAAAATGTAATGAAGATATTAAGTATAACCTCTTTAAAAATGCCACAGGGAGCGTGTTGGGATTGAGGACACATGGTTGCAGTCAGAGAAGCATGGCTTTGTAAAAGATGAAGGGAAATAATGCCATAGATGTTGGTGAGTTGGCATTGATGTGTGTGAATGTAAATGGGTGTGTGTATTTGGGGATTTGGGGGGCTGTTGGATGGGTGCAAGGGGTCGCCCGCATCCCAGAGTTCCCATCTGTGTGACCTCCATATGGAACGGGAGATTTAGAAACTGTGATGTTGGGGAGCGCCCCCCCCCCCCCCCCCCCTCACCCATAACACCCTCAGCTCCCTCCGCCATGACGACAATAAACATGTCAACCACCACACGCCAGTGCAATCTGCAATCAGATTTACTGTGCATGAAATATGGTGGTGCTTTTATTGGTCCAAAGACTTGTCACTCATAATTTATAGGCTGTTGCCAGGCCGGCTGTGATGTCAGCGAGCTCCCTCGGGAGAATCAAAAAGGGGGAAAGAGATAGGGGTGAGGGGTTGTGGTTTGGTGGGGGGTTTAGAGATATAAGAGGACAGAAAATCTTTGTATGTAGGCGGGAAAAAGGGAATGAGGGGGGGAAAGGTGATGGAAATGGGTGAAAAAGGGGGAAAAAATAACACGCATCCATCCTCTCCTCTCCGTGGTGAGTTTATTATCGTGAGGGAGCGAGAGTGTCAGTTTTTTCCAGGGCCTGCACAAATGGATCTCCCCCTCCCCTCTTCGTCTCTCCTGCAGCGATGCTTGCTTTCCTTTGAACACTGACACCTATTGATCACATGGTTGACGGAGGAAAAATCTTCTTTCTTTTTTTATCCGCGATTCACATCTCCACTTGAAGCCTCCCTGACCCAGAAATAGAAAGTCTGGAGTTGTACCGGAGGGATGACGTACAGAGAAGAAGCAGGATGTCCAAACAGGCTTAATTTCATTTAATCTCTTCTGATAGCATAGGTGAAACTACAGTAATTATCCTGTGGGAGATTTAGATCGAAAATAACAGCGGCGGAGTAGATCAAAGAAACTCTGCCCTCTCTGCAAAGACAAAGTGAAAATCAAGGAGAATGCATGAGTGGTAAAACGATATCTTGCAAAAACTTGTATGGCATTAAGAAATGAGATAAGATTCAATCCCTCTTTTGAAAAATGATACCCAGCTCACAGAGAACTATTAGAATGTTTACATTTGTGGCATTTTATTCCATATCAAAATAATTAATTGCCTCCATTTTCAAATTAAAAGTACATTACAACACAATTAAGCATGCAAATGAGTCTGGGCCTGTCACGAGGAGCCGGGAGAAGTGAAAGAGTGACTGCGCTGATGTATGAGGGTTTGCATGCTTTTTTGTGTATTAGGTGTGTCGCAATGGATCATTGTGCATGAGCATGTGTGTGTGTATTTAGATACAAAAAAATGCTGCCTTTATTGAAGAAGAGTGTTGAAAATGCATCAGCGTGGGGAAATAAATCAGAGCTCTGCTGTAATAAACAACAGAGTAATTAGGTCACTCTTCCCTCGGTAACTGATCGACCAGAAGAGCAGATACTATGTTATTCCTATTGTGTTAAAGGCTTCTGTCAGCAGTAAAAAAAAAAAATCACCCAACATAAACACATACTTTTACACATACACATTTCTCTATCCCTGCCTCCTTTCAAGGGGCTCTGACCTCCAACGAGCCTGTTCCGTAAAAGATGTCTACATCGCGCCAGAAACCTGGGACAGTAAAGCATAATTTTGTCATAACCTTCCCTCTTTGGAGGGAAAACAGATATAAAAGTATATAGCCTGTGGTTTACGGTGAGTCCCCCTCACCCAGCCTGGCAGCAGCACGCAGGGCTGATGGATGCCGGGCGTCGGCCCACTTTTAATTGCTCGTAAATTTTTGATCCAGGGAAAATGCCACGTTCTCCTTGTCCCTCGGCGACATGGGTGACGGGGCCGCTCAGGAGGGAATAAAAGAGCCTCTGTGAGGAACACAGACAAGATGGGATACACAGAGACACAGTTACACACTTGGAAAGATACATCCACATCACTAGATCTCTATAGGAACATAGGATGTAGAAGACTCTGTGAGTTCACAAGTAATGGTAGGATTAATTTCGATATAGGGAAAATTCTACAAAAAATAACCTTTCATTCAGTTGTTTTTTTAATAAAAGATGCCAAATTCCATCCTTATCTCCTAAATATTAACATTGTTTACCTATAATTTGCAACAGCAAATATGTTTTGTAAGAAACATAATGCCGTCCAGATTTTTAACTAACATGATAATTAAACATTAACAATCTGTTAAGAATCAAATTTGATATAACTAATACTAAACTTTTCAGTAAAAAATCTGCTTCCCAAATGACGTTTTTTTTTTGTGCATGTAAATGTTCTGCAGAGGCTAAAATCCCAAAGTTCCCTCTCCCACACACTAACACTTACACTTCTATTGGCTAGCGTGCCAACACATTGTACGTGATAGGCTAAGGGGCGGGACATCTCTAGGCAGTTGACCAATCACAACAAAGCCAACTAACCAATCAGAGCAGACTGGGTGAAAAGGTGCTGCAGCACAGGCAGTATGGGCAAAAGAAATACCTTTTTGAACATTAAAGCATGTAAAATCACTAACACACATCAGTTGCCCTGATTCTGTGAAGGACATCTACTAAGGATTGTGTATATAATATACAGAGAGCCATTTATTTTGTATATAAGTGGAGGTATGATCAAAGGAAAGAAAAACATTGTATTTTTTACTCCATACTCATGCAGAGACTCACTGCACAAAACCGTCCTTGTCAAGCACTTACTGTAGAATTACAGAACCTCTATCTTAAAGGAACTTCTAACAGTGTGCAGGAGGCTGCATTTGCATACAGCTCCCCTTTTCTTTGTTTACTGTGGAACAGTCCTTTAAGTGCCCGTACAGCGATGACAGTAATGGAGATAGGATTGAAAAATGGGGTTTAAAAACCGTCTCTGCAGACTTGTGACTGTTGCCAAGCCTAACAGATGCTCATCTGATCAATTTCTTACCACGTTTGTCTTCCTCAATGGATGAAAGTAGAGGAGATAAATATAGGTTCATCCCACCATTTGCTTGTTTGTATGTATGGTCCGACATCCTGCCGAGGATTTTGATTATTTCCCTCTAGTGCAGGGGTTCTCAAAGTGCGGCCCGTGGGCCAATGGCGGCCCTCGGAAATGTTTCTGGCGGCCCGCGATAGTTAATGTGACACGCTGAAATGCATGCGTTATATTTTAATCCTCCATGGTTGTTTTCTTTCACACACAGTGACGTCACAGCTACCCACAATGCAACGCGCGCCATATATTTTTTTATAAAGACGCCATTTTTCTGGAGGTGCAAAAATCCTGGCAATGCAAATATAAACAGCTAGCTGATGTAGCCAGGCAGAGCGCACTAGGTTTTTTTTTCTGATTTAACGACCGAAGAAATCGCTGCATGTCTTCGGATTACATCTCTGGACTTGAGGGGTGTGCTCTAGGTCGTTACCAGCGTAAACTAGAGCTGTGTGGGTTGTTGGATGTACAATGTATGGAATTACGACCCTCAAAAGTGGCCTTCGGTCGATTTTGGCTGCATCTACGTCTATCTTCTGGAAACACCAGGTGAATACCCCACTTGTCACAATAATATTATCATGCCAATGCATATATGTGGTATTTTAGAGTTGACTATATTGATTAAGGCAATCGACTATGATATTCTGTATGCACCTCGTGTGAAATGGTTGATACCGGAAGTACGGTGTCGCCCTCGGCCCAAAACCCGTATGTGTGTGTGAAAGAATCTAGTAAGAATTAGAATGAGTAGCTTTCCAGCGGTATCTCCTGTGAGACTGTAACCAGGGCACATCAGCCAATATGGCCGCTCAAAGCAGCTTGACTTTACACTGTGTGGGATTGGTGGATTTGTGTGTCCGTCAAGGAAATCTCGGCCGGCAGCCATTATGGTCTGAAATGACCAATGGACATCGAGAAATCACTAAGGGCTTGATTGATTGATTGATTGAAAAGTTTATTAACAGCTTGTATATTGGGTACAGTACAGTACAGCTCAAAACATACAATTGTTAAGGGGATGCAGACCAGAGAAAGACTTTCGTCTTGTTTACATCAGGGTCCCCCATTTCCAATTCATCATGTCATTTAAGACATATAAGACATATTTGACATACAGATGGCTTATTTACAATTTACATACAGGTGGTTTTTTTTACATACAGATTGCTTGTTTACAATTTTCATTTTAGATTTCGTTCTAATACATCCTAACCGGACATTTAAGACATACCAAGTCTACAGATATACAGTTAGTAACAGAGTCTAAAATGCGAGTATATACATAGATGGGGGGGGGGAAGCTGTCCATTGAACGACATGTTGAGATTTGTACCATTACCGGGGCCAGTTTTGCAATGCTCTTTAAGAGAGGTTTTGAAGGTAAGTATAGTTTTACTTTCCTTTACAGTTGTGGGAAGAGCGTTCCACCTTGATGTGGCATAATTGCGAAACGTGTATTCCCCCTTTTTTGTGCCAAATCTGGGTTTCACATGATTTGTGGAGCTCCCTCTGGTGTTATGATCATGGTATTCCTTGACCTTTGGGAAGAATGTTGACATGTACATGGGTACCATAGAGGTGTAGTGGATCTTGTAGACCAGGCCCATTGCAAGTAGCTGTACTCTGTCGTCTACTCTAAGCCATCCTAGGTTGTCCAAGTGGGCAGAGGTGAGGTGGGTTCTAGATGAAAGGTCAAGCAGTAGTCTGACCAGTTTATTTTGCGATGTTTGAAGTTTTATTTTTAGCGCCTTGGAGGTGCTATGGTACCATGACGTGCAAGCATAGTCATAGTACCCTTGAATGAGTGCTCCTGCCAGAGTTTTCAGGGTGTTTTTGTTTACCAGAGAGGAGATCCGATATAGGAATCTACCCACCAAGTACAAAAAACATAAACCACGTGTCTCCCATCAGTTTCCTTTAGTGAGGAGAGAGAGAGAGACAGATAAAATGGCTAAAAAAAACGTTACAGTTGCCGACTTCGCTAGAGATTTTTTTCGCTAGCAGCAGTGAAGATAGAGCCTCACCCCCAAAACACACCAGGAGCGTCTGCGCCGCGTTACGTTGCGGCTGCGCCACGCTGCGACCTCCTCCTGCGACAACACACACCAGACGCGTTTCAAAACGTTGCGGAAGCGGAGCGTCGTGTGTGCAGCCTCGCAGTTGTTGTTGATTTTGGAATATTTCCTGGACATTTGTACTTCTACAAGTAAGTAGGCTACGTAGTTAAATGGTTTATGTTTGTGTCTGTTTAAATCGTGTTTATTGTTGTTATTTCCTATTTTGTTGTGTTGTAGACTACAGACACAGTTAATAATAATTGTAATATTCCAGTTATAAACGACATGAATCAAAGATGTGTTGCTGTATTTTAGTGGTAAAAAAATATGCATTCATCATCATAATTATTCTATATATATATATATCATTTACAGTGCCTGTAAACCGGAGGAGAACGCTGGCATGTATTCTCCTACTTGTGGGGTCTGCTAAATTAGTATATGTGCTCACCTTTCCACTTCCTACGAGGGGGGGCGCTGCCTGCCCGACTTTACCTTACGGCTGCGCCGCGGCAAAAATAGAATTCATCCTAATTTTAGAGAAGCGCTGCGCCGAGCCGCTTCTGGGACGCGTCTGAGCCGTAACGGCCCGTACACACAGCAGCTCTTGGCGATTTGTCCACCGCTTCCAGCGCGTCTCCGCCCATTGACTTTGAATGGGGATGACGTCACTTTCCCTCGCTTGTCGCCGAACTGCATTGTGGGGGGGCGAGGCAAAGATTTCCAGGATTTCCAGGATTTCAAAGTTGAGCAATGTTCAACTTTTGAAGCTGAGCTGGAAGCGTCAGCCAATCAAATCCCGTTTATGCAAATCTGACAGTTCAAGCGCTAGCCAATTAAACCGCGTGCAAGCTGGGAGAGCCAGACCGCAGTTCATTCTATATTCCTAAAAAAAATGGAGGAGAACTTAGTTATTGCGGTAGCAAATCACCCGGTTCTTTATGACCAGTCCCTATTTACTTACCGGGATACAAACCGGAGGAACCAGGCATGGAGGGAGGTGGCAGAGACAGTGGGTGAAACTGGTAGGTTTTCGCTTGTTTGGGGATTTTATAACCAGTTTACTTCGTTGCTAGTTTACTTCGTTGCTAGCAAGCATAGACATTATCATTAGCCAGCATGGAATGTAGCATAAAATAGCACCATAGACATCAATCTCATAAATGTTGAAAATGTTAAAAGAAATAGTGGAGAAGAACCGGGGTTTTTTTGCTTTGTATGTCGGGGGCGGGAGATTCATGTGATTGGTTGTTGGTCGCGAAATCCCCAAGCTTTCAGACACGCCCAGCTCCAAGATTTTCAAGATTTTTGAAAAGCTGCTGTGTGGACGTACCGTAACAGCCCGTCCAAACAGCAGCTTTGAACAAATCTTGAAAATCTTGGAGCTGGGCGTGTCTGACAGCTTGGGGATTTTTTGCGAGCAACACGACCAACAACCAATCACATGAATCTCCTGCCCCCGACATACAAAGCAAAAAATATGCGAGCAATATATATACTCCCCAAACAGGCGAAAACCTACCAGTTTCACCCACTGTCTCTGGCACCTCCCTCCATGCCTGGTTCCTCCGGTTTGTATCCCGGTAAATAGTCTGGTCGTAAAGAACCGGGTGATTTGCTACCGTAATTTCTCGTTTGGAATATGAGGAAATGAACTGTGGTCTGGCTCTCCCTGCTTGCACGCGGTTTGATTGGCTAGCGCTTGAACTGTCAGATTTGCATAAACGGATCTGATTGGCTGTCGCTTCCTGCTCAGCCTCAAAAGTTGAACATTGTTCAACTTTGAAATCCTGAACATCCTGGAAATCCTGGAAATCTTCGCCTCGCCTGCCCACAATGCAGTTCGGCGACAAGCGAGAGAAAGTGACGTCATCCCCATTCAAAGTCAATGGGCGGAGACGCGCTGGAAGCGGTGGACAAATCGCCAAAAGCTGCTGTGTGTACGGGCCGTAACACGGCGCGTGTGGTGTAATAGCACCCATTGACTAGAGTGGCCGCGATCCTTACGACCGCCGCGGCGCGGCCTTAACACGACGCAGACGCTCCTGGTGTGTTTTGGGGGTCAGAACCTGAAGTCTTCGACTCTTCTGAAGAAGAAGAATACAAAGACAACAACAAGGATCCATTTGGACATGGGTAAGTGTAAATATTACAGTAATAGTGTACTGGCAATGTGTGGGGAATACCGCGAAAATGAACAATAGGTTTATTGATATATATTTTTTATCGATAGTCATTATTGGGACAAAATAGACTCTCCATTAGCAAACGTTTACTCTGTGTTAACGTTATTTTGGTGTGTAAAAGTGAGATTACATGTGTAGATGATTAAATTATCATTTATTCGTTCCACAACGGAGACATTTACAGTGACATGTTTTTGCCATCGATTATTTTATCATACTGTTCTGTACAGATGAGACTTTGTCATAGATTTATTTATATGTGTGCCTGTTATTATTTTACCGTCCTGTACAGATGAGACTTTGTAATCAGATGTAGCCTATGTACACTGAACAAAAATATAAACGCAACACTTTTGTTTTTGCTCCCATTTTTCATGAGATGAACTCAAAGATCTAAAACATTTTCTATATACACAAAATAACCATTTCTCTCAAATATTGTTAAAAAATCTGAAAAAATCTGTGATAGTGAGCACTTCTCCTTTGCCGAGATAATCCATCCCACCTCACAGGTGTGGCATATCAAGATGCTGATTAGACAGCATGATTATTGCACAGGTGTGCCTTAGGCTGGCCACAATAAAAGGCCACTCTGAAACGTGCAGTTTTGCTTTATTTGGGGGTTCTGAGGAGGTCCGAAAACCAGTCAGTATCTGGTGTGAGGGGTAGGATTAGGGTTAGGGGTAGGGTTAGGGTTAGGGTAATGTTGTGAATTGAGTGGCCTGTGTTCGTCATCCATAACATACGCCTGCCCATACCATAACCCCACCACCACCATGGGCCACTCAATTCACAACATTACCCTAACCCTAACCCTACCCCTAACCCTAATCCTACCCCTCACACCAGATACTGACTGGTTTTCGGACCCCCCCAATAAAGCAAAACTGCACGTTTCAGAGTGGCCTTTTATTGTGGCCAGCCTAAGGCACACCTGTGCAATAATCATGCTGTCTAATCAGCATCTTGATATGCCACACCTGTGAGGTGGGATGGATTATCTCGGCAAAGGAGAAGTGCTCACTATCACAGATTTTTTCAGATTTTTGAACAATATTTGAGAGAAATTGATATTTTGTGTATATAGAAAATGTTTTAGATCTTTGAGTTCATCTCATGAAAAATGGGAGCAAAAACAAAAGTGTTGCGTTTATATTTTTGTTCAGTGTATATGTGTGTCTGTGATTTTATACTGAATGTAAAGTAACTGGAAATACCTGTGTGTGTGTGTGTGTGTGTGTGTGTGTGTGTGTGTGTGTGTGTGTGTGTGTGTGTGTGTGTGTGTGTGTGTGTGTGTGTGTGTGTGTGTGTGTGTGTGTGTGTGTGTGTGTGTGTGTGTGTGTGTGTGTGTGTGTGTGAGAGAGAGATCAAGAGAGACTCCTTCTGCAACCTCCCAAACTTTATTTGTATGTGTGCATTGTTATTTGTGCTTGAGCCACATTTTACTTGAACTTTATTTCAATGAAATTAGTTGTAATTATTGTCCTACACAGGCGGCGTTTATCCAGCAGCCACAACATCCATCTGTGCCAGCCCCCAGGTCAAGATCTACTGTGGCTCAAGGGCCTTCACCAGAGCCATCACCACCAAGGACCAGCAGACCAGCGTCACTACAGCTGCCTCCACCTCCATCTGCGGCTGCCACCAGGTCAAGATACACCTCAGCACAAAGGCTCCACCACAGCCATCACCTTCAACCCAGCCAGCAAGGAGGTCTCGTGGAGGTCTCATATAGCACTTGTACACCCCACCTACACAGCAGCCAGACCCACTGTCTTGGAAGACAGACAAAGACCTTGACACTGTCTTGACATTTATAATGAATAGTTGGTTGTAAGTTCTGATGTTCAATATTGTAAATAGTGAGATTTTCCAGTTTCTTATATTTATATAAATAGTTGGTTGAAAAAAACATATTTATAATAAATTGTTGGTTGAAAAAAAAAAGGTTGAATGCTCAATTTGTATTTGTACACATCACATGAACCTTGGTATGTAATATGAAGTCATTATTCAGTCCTAATGTATCTCAGTCCCTGCTGTGGTGAAAGTAGAGTGATAAACACCTATTTTACTCAAAATTTGAATTTAATGTTTTTCATTTTAGACATGAATAACACATTTATATACAGTGTAATTCAAATATTGCACTGCTTTTGTGATCCTAGGACTTTGGTAACCAAATCTAAAACACCAAAACAATTCGATCACATGAGTAAATTTGTGTTTTCACAAGAGTTTTGAAGATTTTCCAAAAATCGGATTTCACATTTTAAGCTTTTGAGCTACTTATCTCATCAAACAGTGCTCCAAGGTGAGTAATATGCATATATAGCAAGACCAGAGATTGTCCTGAACATTTTGATATTTAACACATGGGGTGCCATGTTAGAAGAAATACATTTAAAAGGTGATTTAAGAAAACATCTAAAAATCGAGAAAATACCCTTAGACTCCAGAGGGTTAAGAATGGTAAAACTGCGCCCCCTGGGTTGTCATTCCTAAATTATGAACGACAGCTTGTGGAAAGTTTGCTAGACTACTGGTTGCATGGCAACTAGGCATCTCGCGAGTTGCGGTAATTGGTTAGTACAATAAAGAAAGGATTTGTTTTGGAATTATTTTGTGTTCCGTTTTTTCTTGGGCGGCCCTTAATCCAATATTGGGTACCTAAATTGGCCCTCACTCATCAAAACTTTGAGAACCCCTGCTCTAGTGTGTCAGACTCTGTCTAGCCCCAGATCTCTATCACTATTTTCTCCTTTTTCCTGTCCTTGTTGCTTTTTCCTCTCCTCCTCCCCCTGCTGTTTGTGTTGTTCCAGTCTCATTTGGTGTTTTTTCGGACTCACCAGGGTTGGCCTGTTGTGATCTCTTTCTCCTTCTCTCATCGATCCTGACTCCCCCCCCCCCCCCCCCCCCCCCCCCCCCAAGACACATGCTGATCATCCACAGGTCACAGTGCGGGCCAGAGGTCCAAGGGGGCTGGCCATGGTCATCCTTACTTCTGAATGTGTTTGTGTGTGTATGGACAATAATCGTAATGAAGGTTCTACTTTCTAGCTCCATCAGACAAAAGCATGCGGGTCTAAATCACAGTAATCCATCATATACGTGTTGTTGGCAAAAAAGCTTTTAATTATACAATTATATTCAACAGTTTTTTCTGACTGCATTGAATGGGGGTGTACATTAATATAAATACATCACTGATATAGGAAGAGATGATAATATGTATCAAATATTTGTAATTATCGTATGTATTGTTGTTTTACCTGGTTTACAAAATGTGAGACATACCACATTTCCAATCAAAACACATAGACATTTAAATCATTGCAATGCTAGGATCTTTCTTCTAGACGTCTGCACATTTTTTATTGTTTTTCTCTACAGTGTAAAATGTAACTAAAGAGGCTAAACAAAGTATATTTTGGTGTTGTTTTAGTTTAAGTCATATGTTTAAGTTCAGCCATTCAGCTGAACTATCCGTTCTCATCAGGTTTCACAAGTCTTACTTTGTAATGCAGACAAAGATGACTGGTGTTCTACAGTAGTTACCTTAGCCTCACTTTTCAAATCTACTATTTTTTCTACTATTTATTTAGACTACATGTTATCTTTCTTTTTGGTCATCGGGTTCAAATACAGGTCATTTTGCTTTATTAATTGGTTAAATAATACATTTCCCATATGTTTGAAATATAATTTCCCTGTATGTTGTTTGAGCAGCTAAGCCTGTAATGTGCATAAATACAATACAGAAAATGTGGCATTGAAGACTGTTTCCTGAAACGTCTTGTATGTTCGATAAATCAACAGCTATGGCATTACACCCCTAACATTAATATAATTAAAGGGGCCCAATTATCTTCATTTTAAGGTTAATATTAATATGTTGTGACTTTACTGTGACATATTTACATGCTTAATGTTCAAAAAGCGCTTTATTTTTCTCATACTGTCTGTGTTGCAGCACCACTTTTCACCCTCTGTCTGAAACCAGAGCCCAGTCTGCTCTGATTGGTCAGCTGGCCGGCTCTGTTGTGATTGGTCAACCGCTTAGAGATGTCCCGCCCCTTAGCCCATCACGTAAAATGTGTTGGAGCACTAGCCAATAGCAGCGCAAGTGTTACATGTGATGTCACTATGTTACTGAAGTAAACAAAGGAGTCCAATGGAGGTGTTGCAGGCAGGGAACACAGAGATGTTATCCTTTGCAGAACATTTACATGAGCAAAAACATATATACAACATTACATGAAAGGGAAAACCCCAAAAAGCATAATAGGGCCTCTTTAAATGTGGCATAAATCGACATAAAATGAGCTAGTAGTGAGAGTATCCACTTTAAGCACATTTTTGCATTATGATGATGGTCATCCCTCCATTCCCTTCCATCCCTGTTATAGTGACTAAGGTACAGTCCTCCTGGAGGCTGACCAACACACAGACCCAGAGCTCTCTTCTACTGGGCACAAAGGGAGAGAGACGGGTGAGTCTGATCAACCCCAACAGTGTCAGTCCAATTACTCATTCTCTTAAAGGGCTATTAAAACATAATTGCCCGGCGATTTACATCCAAGTTAACGTGGCCTTGAGATAATTTATTATTTTCCATAAGCCCTTTCTTTTGTGTGCCGACTGAAAGAGTATGGGAGGGAGGGGGGAGAGAGGGAGACTGTAATTTCCTGAGTCATGAAGAAAGGCATGTTGGCAGCCCGATGTAATTGTTTAAACCCCACTCTCAGACACCTTCCAGTCACCCCCTTTTAATCCTCGTTATCGCTCTCATTAGCCCGGGGTCAGGGGTCAGCCGGCTCCCCCTAGAAACACAAACACAGAGCTGGGAAGAGGAAGGGGTGGATGAGGGTGGAGATAGACATTTCCACTACAGTACTGGCTAGATTGTACGCTAAATGCTTTACCCAACTGTTATTAGTTACTTTATTAAATGAACATGGTTAAGGATTGCATTTTTTGCTAGTGATTATAACTATATGATGTGAAACCAACCAACAAATATTCAATATTAAAAATATAGAATGTGTTTGGATTTGTATTCAACCTTAAAGGGGACCTATCATGCAAATGCATAAATAGAGTGGCGAAGTCCCTCCCCTTCCGGGGGAGCTCCATGGGACAATATGTCTCCCCGGTGTGTCAGGGAACTCACAAAGTCTCAGAAAATAAAACCCTCTCTCTTTTCCTCCGTGCACATATCTCTGAAAACGGGGCTAGAACGAGCTGATCCAGATATGCCATCCGATATGACGTTATTTACGTCATATCGGATGGTGGACCCACGGCCCTATCAGAAACGTCGCTATCAGAATAAATGTCCGACGTGTTTTGGACGTAATATGGTCTTTGTTTACATTAGCAAGCATCGCTAACACTCAGAAGTAACCAGTACTGGAGAGAACACATGTGTGAAGAAGCAGGAAATAAAAAAGAAACTCACCTTGTGGTAAACCAGCCAGAGAGAAAGCCTTTGAACTCCATACTGTTTCAGGAATAATCCTTGATGTGGTTTTGGCCTCCCGATTTTCGCGGGAGACTCCCGATGTCATTGCCCTCTCCCGGTTTCCTCCCGGGGTCATATTTCTCCCGCATTTCTCCCGATTTCTGACAAAATCAGATTTACTCAGTACTGTTTCCACTCGGACTTTAATACAGCTACACCATTGTTTGGTTTCCATGGTAGCGCGTCTCTTTAGTAGCGTGCGCAACTGACAGTCTGAGAGGGTGAGGAAGAGAGTCACAGTAAACTGAACAAGAATCGACAACTCTACCCTCTGCTCACTCCTTTCCATGCTACAGGCCGCAAGACAGTGCACTAACAACTACAATAAGAATGTTAAGCTAATACAGCTCCGGCGATCCACTATTGGCTAATGGTTGCACAACCCAAAAAAACATTGTGACATAAAGTGGCCAAAATCTGATCAGCTCATTTTCAGACAGGTTTTTATATAGATATATCAGAATAAAAAGAGAGACAATCTTTTTTTCTGAACCTTTCCAAATCTCTTAACACAGAGGGGACGCTTAATTATGTTTAAAAGACATGGAAAAGTGGATTTAGCATAATAGGTGACCTTTAAACCAGGGGTGGGGAACCTTTTACCTCTCAAGGGCCATTTCAATTTTTTCAACATCCTCCGAGGGCCGTACAAATTATTGACCTCTGCTTAAAAATACTAAACAGCCCATTCATTTGGCCTTTCTTTCATGCTGTGCAAAGAAAAAGCAACCTCTTGATCCAGATATCTTACCATGACTCGCGCACGCATGCATGCACGTGCACGGTGTGGCATGACCACCAAAACAGAAAGATATGGACACAAGATGTGTGCAAATGTATTTAGTTTCCTATCCATGTGGACATGATTTAAGGGGGGGGGGACCTAACCTCCTCTAGGGGGGTCCGGGGGGCATGCTAATGTTGAAGTTAAAAGCATCAATCTGGTGCACTTTGGGAGCAACATTAAGAGATCTATGGATACATTTCTCAACACCCATATGAAACAGAACTGTAAGCATATTTACTTTTTCTTTATGGATATTTTACAAATCACTCCTTTCAAACTGTATTCTTGTTTATTAATAACAACTTTTTTTTACTATCATATAGTATTTTATACCCATTTACTTTATAACTATAATGATCATATAAAGATGTGCCTTTACCTCACTGGTTGGAGAAAAAGCTTCTTATATTCGTTAGCATAGCTAGCTAACCTGATGCTAATAACAACAAAGTTATTGACTGTATGATCAGTATGACAGATGAACAGATCGCCACTGGGCTTTCAACTAAAGACACAGCCACGCAAAAACTGCGGCATGTGTACGGCTCCTTATGGGTACTGCTTGGAAGTGCCGGAGCAACGTTCTGGTGCTCTCCGTCAGAACTGCACCCCTGTCAGACGAGACATATACCACGTGTTACGGCCCGTCTACACTACAGGCATCAAAAAATCTTGAAGCTGGGCGTGTCTGAAGCTTGGCGATTTTTTGCGAGCAACGCGACCAACAACCAATCACATGAATCTCCCGCCCCCGACATACAAAGCAATAGCAATGTTACAACGAAGTAAACTGGATATAAAATCCCCAAACAGGCAAAAACCTACCAGTTTCACCCACTGTCTCTGCCACCTCCCTCCATGCCTGGTTCCTCCGGTTTGCTTGCAACGCCTTGCCATGCTACCCACAATGCAGTTCGGCGAAGTTTGAAAATATCCTACGTCACCCCATTCAAATGAATGATCGAAGCGTTGAAAGCATTTTTTGACGCCTGTAGTGTAGACGGGCCGTAGGCTCGTGTTGTGTTCAAGGACCCTGACCTTGGCCAGGAAAAACAGGCACTCGCTATGTTTAATTTGTTTGCGATCTAGATTTCTTTAATTTTTTTCTTTTTTGCGTGTGTTTATAAATTACCTCGAGGGCCGTACCAAATGGTCTCGTGGGCCGTATACGGCCCGGGGGCCGGAGGTTCCCCACCCCTGCTTTAAACAAACTAGTCAAAAAACATTTTTCAGTGATAGTCATGGTTCTTTATTAATACTCTCATTATGTATTATTATTTTTATTTTTTTAATATGTAATTTAAAAAATGCATTGAGAGAAGACTTAACATGTATTTATTTATGTAACTAGGCTACATGTTTACATCAGCAAAGTCACTATATGATTAATTAATTCCTCAGTATCAATAGAGTCATTTTTCCAATAGCAGCTAAGTTCAAGAGAATGCGCCACATGTTGTTTTATGCTTTATGAACGTGGACAACAGAGAAACATATTCTTCATGACCAAAGTTGGAATTGAAATAAAAAAGGAAAGTGAAACTTTCACCCTCTCCCTCCGGTCTACATTAATACAAAAATAGATCCCAGTATGATTGTATGAACTACTGTATGAAAATATCTTAAAATCAATACAAATGTATTTATTATAAACGTTAGTCTTTAACACCTATCACTGTGTACATCACCATTCAAACATCTTTTAAAAGTTGAACAAACCCCACACAGCTCAGTGAAATGTTTACTTTATTTGATCATTTCAGTAAAAACTAACGTTCATATTTCTCTTTTTGATTATAATACTGATGAACGTTCAAAACAAAGCACTTTGGCAACTTACCACATACGTTTTAAAAAGCTTAATAAGCACCGTAACTTTCATGATATCATTTCTCCGTCATAATCGATTGTTTCCGGAACGGCCGACTGTTGTGTGACGTCATATGCTGCGGCTGCAAGGCATTGTGGGGCAGCATTTTCTCCTCTCCTTTCGGTTAGGGAGGTCCAGTGGTTCCTAAGCTAAAGGAGGTTATAAAGAAAGTTTGAAACCTCCTTTCCTATCATTCTAGAGAATTCGAACGGCACTTATCATGGCTGCCACTGAGGGACTTCCGGGTCATTTCACTCCGTTAGGAAGGTTCCTAAGCTAAATGGACTATTCGACGGCAGCCTAGTTTCCATAGTTTCCCCACAGCAGCAGACGCACAAAATGACGTCCGCTGGCGCATCATAAACACGTCGGATAGTGAAAGTGCATTCGGATTCTGTAAAGTACCACAGTCTCTTCTTCTCCTTCAGTCCTTTTGAATTCTCCTATCCACTATCCCTTAACCCCGTGACGTTTCACTCAGAGGTCAAGGAATAGGAGATAGGGTTAGAATTTAGGAGCTGATTTTTAAACTATCCGACCGCAACCTAAATCTTTATTAGTAAACCGATTTAACCGGTAAAAGTTCCTTCAAAATAAGAGTCCCGATCTTATTACTATCAAAATAAAAGTGCAAAACGAAAACGTTACCATAGGAAAATATTGGCATACAAATATAACTCATTTTAAATATAGTTAGACATATTATAGGTCATTTACAATAATAATAATATTAATATTAGTAATAAGCTTTATATTTGTATAGCACCTATTACAAGAATTGTAGCCAAACTCGCTTTACAGCAGTTCAATAGACAGATTAGTATAACATGACAGGATAAAAGCAATGTAGAGGAGCAGCTACATTTCAAAACATATATCCACGAAGATTAATACATGAAGACTTGTGACTTGGACTTGACTTGGACTCTTCTTAGGTGACTCGGACTTGGACTCGGACTCGAACACAGGTAATGATGACTCGGACTCGACTCGGACACTCCTTGGGTGACTCGGACTTGGACTCGGACTCGGACACAGGTAATGATGACTCGGACTCGACTCGGACACTCCTTGGGTGACTCGGACTTGGACTCGGACTCGACTACGACTCTCCCTTGGTGACTCGGACTCGAAGAGTGGTGACTCGAGAGTGAATTGGTGACTTGACTACAACACTGGCAAATGCCTATAAAACATTTTGACATTTATTTAACTATTCTTACCCAGAGAGCCGCACTCTAAAGTAGAACAAGGATGTCCACATACCCTTTCGGTGAGCAGTGTGTTATATCAAAGGACACGCTGTAGATTACCATATGACCAATCCGCTAGTACTCAGCGTTACTGCATTACCCGATTACTGGAGCGCTAGAGCTCTATTTTTACTCCAGATTCAGCAGAAAACAGACGATATGCTGAGTGATAAGAGAGATGAGGGAAAAGTGACCCATTCACAGAACAGCAGGGAGCCTGATGGTGCTACCAGTAGCTGTCTGGCTGTGTGTGTGTCTGAGAGGATAAATGTTAACATCTCAGTGTGTGCTTGCAAATCCTCTACCTGTGAGAATACAGCGTCAGTGACTAAGCAACCCTTTTTCCTACCCAATTATGTTCCCATACAATTATGGGAATATCTTTCTTGTACCATCTTTTTGCAGTTTTTAACATTCGTTTTTATATAGAGATGTATTTATTGCTGCAACTGTCACATAACCAAGTTTCCACCTGGGATTAATACAGTATTCTGATTGATTGATTGATTGATTGGTTGATTGAAAGAAAATTACAAAAATGTAAATGGAAAAACACAACACTACTCTATTAGTGCCCATTAACTATGGGCACTTGTAAATGTCTATAACTATGTAAATGTATCCTGTAAATATAATGTATAATGTCCTTTATTGTTTTATGTTTCATGTGGAACCTATATGCTGCAGATCTCCCTTGTAAAAGAGATCTATGATCTCAATGGGACCAATCTCGTTAAATAAAGATTTGAAATTAAATGAAATGATTAGGTAAAAAAAAATCATGGTTTGACGTAAAATAGGTAAATTGGTTGCGTAACTTAAATTAAGGACATACATTTTAAAAATGAATTTGCACCTGTCTCCAGTCTTGTGTTTGTTCCAACTTTAAATGACATTGCATTTAGCTGACACTTTTGTTCAAAGCATCTTAGACCAGCCAGGAGAGAATTGCAGAAGTCAAGGTGTGAGATGACAAGAGACTGGACCAGGACCAGGACCTGTGCCGTCATCTGTGTCATTAAGGTCGTATTAACCTGATATTGTAGCGAGTATATCTGCACATGCAAAGCAGTGATGTTAGAAGTGAAGGGCAGTTGGTCGTCCAGTTTCACTCCCAGGTTCCTTTCAGGTGCCAATGTTTCACAGAAAGGTCATGGATTGGAGAGTCTTTACCTGGGATTAAAAGCAGTTCAGTCTTGTTTAGATTGAGCTTCAGGTGGTGAGCAGACATCAGATATCAGCCTGACAGGCAGAGATGTATGCGTCCATGTGGGTTTCAGACCAGGTAAAGTACAGAATAGGTTGTGTGTCATCTGCATAGCTGTGCTAGGAGAAGTATTGAGAGCGGATGAGAGAGCCAAGTGAATTGGTGTACAGAGAAAAGAGGAGAGGACCAAGCACTGACCCCTGTGGGACCCCACTGAGGAGTTGACGAGAGTCTGACACAGATCCTCTCCAAGTTACACTGTAGCTACTTAACATCTTTCTTTTGGGAACTTAACATATGCAGACTCCTTGGAAACATACTGAGAACATACTTTTCCCCCAAATCATGATGATGGTGGTGAACCTAATTGATATGGGTCCAGGCTTCACTGAGAACATACAGTATGTAAGTGTGTGCATCGTGTGTGTGCGTGGGCAATTGTGCTTGTATGTTTGTATGTGATTTTTTGTGAGAGATTTGTTGCAAGTTAGAGCAGTGGTGGAAGAAGTACTCAGATCTTATACATAAGTAAAAGTAATAATACCACAGTGTAGAAAGACTCTTATTTCAAGTAAAAGTCCTGAATTCACAATGTTAGTTCAATCAAAAGGTACAAAATATTAGAAGTAAAACAAGTACCAAATATAAAAGTACTCGAACCATTTTATATCATTTGAATTTAAAGTGTTTAAAGGATGAGATAACTTTAATGACTTTATACTGCCAGGTATCTCCATCCATTGTAGAACATCAGATTTGTTGTTGTTGTTAATAATAGGAACCTGGAAAGGTAATAATTAATGAATGTTTTTAAATAAATGTAGTGGAGTAAAAAGTACAATATTTGCTTCCAAACTGTAGTGGAGTAAGTCTGAAGTTGCAACCCTGTCTCCTAAAAATTACGTTCCCACAGAACTAAACTGCATTCTCAATTACGTTTAGCTAGAAACGTCTTTTCTCCCACGTTACGTTCGTTATGAACGTATCTCAAATACGTTTATTTTCTACATATCTTCTAGAAACATAGTTTCTCCCACGTTACGTTTCTTATGAACGTAACTTAAATACGTTCATTTTCTACATATCTTTGCCATTTATTGTCTTGCTTATAATAATGATAATAGTCATTTGTAAATATCATTTTAGAGCACACATTTGAAATCAGTAGGCGAGGCTGTACTTTCGCCAGCTGTTACTCTCATGAGCGAGGCAGAAAATAATAGTTTTAACATGCCAAAAAGCTGCTGTGTCGTTTATTGCACCTCAAATCAATCAATCAATGTTTATTTATATAGCCCAATATCACAAATGTTACATTTGTCTCAGTGGACTTCACAATTTGTACAAAAATATCAGTATGACAATACGACACCCTCTGTCCTTAGACCCTCACATCGTACAAGGAAAAACTTCCGAAGAAAACCCACAGTTTTAAAGGGAAAAATGGGAGAAACCTCAGGGAGAGCAACAGAGGAGGGATCCCTCTCCCAGGACGGACAGACGTGCAATAGATGCCGTGTGTAAATTGAAAAGATAATACATTTGCAACATAGGTAGTCCAAATGTTTGGAAATGCATGTGTGTATAATAGGAAGATGAATCCACGAGGATATCCATCCAGGACCTATGATCCGGGACCACAGCCACGACTCAAGATCCAGGGCTCGCGATGCAGGACACAGGACCGCAGGATCATCCATGACTCCGGATCCCAGCGTATATAGATACCAAAAAGAAAGACATTTGGAGAAGCTGGGTTAATCGGAACATGAGAGTACACAGGTATAGACAGAGAGAAGGAAGAAGTAAGATGTCCCCCGACAAACTAAGCCTATATCAGCAAAACTAGGGGCTGAATCTAATCAGCCCTAACTATAAGCTTTATCAAAAAGGAAGGTCTTAAGCGCACTCTTAAAAACGGATAGGGTGTCTGCTGCCCGAACACAAACTGGAAGCTGATTCCACAAATGTGGAGCTTGATAAGAAAAGGCTCTGGCTCCCATTGTACTTTTAGAGACTCTAGGAACAACCAACAACCCTGCATTCTTGGAACGCAATGCCCTAGTAGGACAGTAGAGTATAATGAGTTCTTTAAGGTAAGATGGCGCCTGCCCATTAAGGGCTTTGTAGGCGAGAAGAATAATTTTAAATTCTATCCTGTGTTCTATAGGGAGCCAGTGTAAGGCAGCCAGAACAGGAGTAATGTGGTCCCTTTTCCTAACTCTGGTTAGTACACGAGCTGCAGCATTTTGAATCAGCAGAAGCGACTTGACTGACTTCTTGGTACACCCTGATAATAAAGAGTTACAATAATCCAGCCTTGAAGTAACAAATGCATGGACTAGTTTCTCTGCATCGTTTGAGGCAAGATATGCCTGATTTTTGCAATGTTACGTAAATGGAAGTAGGCGGGTCCTTGAAATTGATTTTATTGTGGGCGTTAAAGGATAAATCCTGATCAAATATAACACCAAGATTCCTTACAGTCTCACTGGAGGCCAAATGAATGCCATCCATAGTTAGTATATCTTTAGATAATTTGTTTCGTAGATTCTTCGGGCCAAGTACAATAACTTCAGTTTTGGTCGTGTTTAACATAAAAAAGTTTAAGGTCATCCACGTTTTTAAGTCCTTGAGGCAGTCTTGAATTTTATTTAGATGATTAATTTCATCAGGCTTGATTGATAAATATAGTTGAGTTTCATCCGCATAACAATGAAAATGTACAGAATGATTCCTTATAATATTGCCTAACGGAAACATATATAATGTGAACAAAATAGGTCCGAGCACTGAGCCCTGTGGCACTCCATGGCTAACTTTGGTTTGCGTGGAAGATTCATCATTGACACGTACAAACTGAGAGCGTTCAGATAGATAGGACCTAAACTAGCCTAAAGCAGTTCCCTGTATGCCAACTAAGTGCTCTAGTCTTTGCAATAAGATATCATGGTCGATAGTATCAAATGCAGCACTGTGATCGAGCAAAACAAGAATAGAGACAAGTCCCTTGTCAGAGGCTATTAGAATGTCATTTGTGACTTTAACCAGAGCTGTCTCTGTGCTATGATGTGTTCTAAAGCCAGACTGAAAATCTTCAAATAAATCATTGTTTTTTAAGTAATCACACAGCTGTTTTGCGACCGCTTTCTCAAGAATTTTTGAGAGGAACGGAAGATTAGAAATAGGTCTATAATTGTCTAAAACCTCTGGATCGAGGTTGTGCTTTTTAAGAAGCGGTTTTATCACTGCTACTTTGAATGATTGTGGAACATAGCCTGATAATAAAGACATATTCATAATATGTAATAAAGAAGTGCAAATTAATGGAAAAACTTCCTTCAACAGCTTAGTTGGAATTGGGTCTAACATACACGTTGATGGTTTAGAAGAGAGAATCATTGAATTTAATTGTTCAAGGTTTATGGCTGAAAAGCATTCTAGTTTACTGCCGCCAAACATTAAAACAAATCCAAAGTTACGTGTTTCTGTACTTCCTCTAAGAAGAAAGGACAGTAATAGAAGATCTCTGTGGCTTCAGGCTTGATCGCCGTTCAAATGACAGCGTTGGTTTCCCCAAAAGTGGGCGGGGCTGTAAAGTGACGTAGATTTTACTCTCATCTATTATTCAAAACCATTCTATTTATTCTAACGTAAATTACATGCCAGTGTTTTATCTTTTTATTTATTTGTTTTTATTTTAAATCGTATAATGTCTGACTTTTTTTCCCGTCCGTGAGGAAAAGAAATGGGGCTTAGAGCCTCAAAATACTGAAATCTGTATTTTTGAAAATCTTTTTTCCTTCTAATTTGTTATTCTTTTATAAATAACACAGTGTTATTTACTCAACAATAACACACAATTATCCTTGTTTTTATTTATTCGTTTAATTCTATAATCTTGGGCTTTTTAGCATGCTTTTTATAAGGGACATTTCGAGCGATACCCACCACAAACCATGCCACAAACCCACTGAACAGATTACCCAAGATCCTCAGCTTGAAGCTCGTTGATTGGATGTTTTAGCCGCAATGCATGTTGGGATATGATGTTAATGCGATATGATATCTGAAAACATTTCAAAAAATATATATATACTTTATTACGAGTGTTCTTGCTTTTCTCTTTGGAAGTCATCACATAACGGCATTGTAATACATGGTTCGGCTGCATTAAATATTACACATCTGCCGTAGTTCTTTATTTATAGAGCCCTGATTAGAAGACTTCTGGACAAACTTGAAGAACTGCCGCCAAAACTGAATATGTGATGTGGATCACAAATATATCAACAATTAAACATAATCTTGCATTTCTTTTCACAAAATACGTCTCCTTGCAGTATCAATAGTAATTCGGCTGACTTTTACATTTGATCCAATGGTAGATAGGTTATATTTACACCATAACGGTGCACAGCTGATAGAAAAGGACTTGTAGTTTTTAAAGATATTACTGATTTTCTTTGAATATAAGAATGTAAATACTGAGTTGAGAGAATAGTCAGGGGATTTGGGTGATGGGAGACACATCTATGGAATCACAATTTCAATAGCTTACCATTAAATGACTGATATACCTTTCTGTCTGTGATGTTTTACAAATTAGATATTAATATGTAGAAGTAAAACATGAGAAATAGTATAGCAATATCCTGTAAAATTATGTAAACACATGAATAAAACTACACATCTTCAGATGTTATACATACAAGTGTCCTACACTAATAATACAAAGTTATTATTAGTATGCTGTGTGTACCTTGTGTGCACCGCCTAGTGGTTAAAGCATGTTATTGAATTATTTTTGTTGAATAATGTTATTTTTGTTGAATAATGTTATTTGATGAAAAAAATAATAAGAGTACGTACTTTCATAGGGGGAAAGTAGAAGGTCAATGATAGAAATATAGAATATAAAAAATCAAGAAGATACTGTAAGTGACCTCTACAATAAAACAGTTTAGTGCCGGATGTACAAAGATATGAATAGGAGGATGTGCAAAACAGACAAACTAATTAACCTTTATTAACACATTAAAGAATACTTTAGGTTAAGGTCTTCTTTCAAATAAGAAAAAAACTGTGGGGGTATCTATCTACAGATAAATATTAAGCCTGACAAAGTACTTAATGTCCAATATATTGCTTTCCTGCAATGTTAACTATGTTGAAGCACTTATTTTAACTGATATTATACACATTAATGATACTCTTATGTATGTAGATAGTAGGGGTGTAACGGTTCACAGAAGTCATGGTTCGGTTCGTACCTCGGTTTGGAGGTCACGGTTCGGTACGGTTCGGTACAACAAGAAAAAGCAAAAAAAAGTCCCAAATGCATAATTCCAGGTTTGTTGTTATTTATGATTGAACAGTAGTGCAAGTTTCAGCTTAAAAATAAAGAACTCTTTTTTGAATAATGAACTGTATTCAACAGTTAAAAACAAACCATACACAGTACACTCAGATGGCCATATTATCTATAATGGCTGATGTCAAACAAAAAGGTTTCATCAAGCTGTAAAGCTAAAAAGAATGTCTTGAAAATATGACATCATAAATAATAAGAAAGTGTTTCAAGAGCGCAAAGTCGTTGAAAAACATATGCCAAAAGCATCCGTTATTTATTTTGGTCTCACGGCTTTCCTTTCTATTGGTTTATAAAAACAGCGGGGATCAGCTGTTGAACTGCTGCTGTCTTTTGCCGGGCTCCGGTGATTGGCAAATCTGGGTGATGCCTTCTGATATGATTTAGCATGTTTGGCGTGTGTTACCATTAGCATACCGCACCACTGTAGAACAATGGCGACACACCGTCCTCGTCCGATCCACCACTCGTACACTCCATCGTTATTGTAGTCCACAGAAAACCCGAAATGTTCCCACACAGCTGATTTAAAAGAAGCAGGTGGGTTCTAGCTCCTGTGTTATCTGACATCGCCATACTAACTTTTCTTCTTCTTGTATTTTGTTCGTTTTGTTGTTGTGTTTCTTCTTGTTCTTCATTTGTTGTTTAAGGGCGGCTGGCAAACAGCTTTTAGGCGCAATACCGCCCCCTGGATTATATATAGTGTAGTGGATACTGCCCTGAATGACACTTTTTTTCCCACTCATAAAAAAAAGGCGTATTCGTCGTGTGACTGCGTGTGCCGAACCGTGACGGTACGGGACGAATACGGATACCGTTACACCCCTCGTAGATAGTATAAGAAATGTGCAGAATTTGACAGTTTAATGGTGGAGGTACACACATATTGATAGATGTCTTGTAATGCACTGTTGAGGAACCTGTGACCCAAGTTTTTCATTCATTGCATAACTACACTGTAGTTGTGTATGATATGTCAATAAACCTTAGAAAATCTTGAAAGGGATGTGCAAAATAGCCATTATATACAGTTTTTAATGAACTATTAGTAGAGAATAACGAGTAATGAATATACTTTATAGAGATCTGCAGATAAATGTTTAGTCTTCTCAAGCACCAACTATCAAATATCTCTCCTGATTGTTGGCACTTGACAATCACCTTCCCTGAATTTTACTCAGGTGTAACTAAAGTCTGCTTTAAGGGTTATTTATATTTCACATCATTAATCAGAATCTGCAAAGTAACTAAAATAAGTGTAGTGGAGTACAAATACCAGGTTAACCTCTGAATTGACCTAACAATCAACATCGGCACCTCAGTTGTTTCCCCGACTCAGACTGCAAGGAATCTGGGTGTGACCCTAGATAACAACCTGTCATGTCTAGGAAACTAATAGTGAAAGTGTATTCTTTATGTTAGTTTTGTCATGTCCCTTTGCCCTGTGCTTTATGTTTATTCCCTTAATTAATCATCCCTCTCATTTCAGGCCTCCACGCTCCCCGCCCCCTTCTGTCTCCTGCGTCCTTGATTGTTTTCCCCGCCCTGATTGTTTCCACCTGTGTCCCCTTTACCTGTGTATATATTGTGGTAGCTTCCTCCTGTTCATTGTCAGTATGTTGTCTTACTATGACCCACGTTCCTGATTACGGCGAAAACACGTGGGTTTGCTATCCTGGCTCCAAGATGGTGGAATGAGCTCCCCATTGACATCAGGACGGCAGATAGCTTGCACATCTTCCGGCGCAAACTGAAAACTCATCTCTTTCGACTCCACTTCGAGCGTTAGAACGATTAACGAAGCACTTTTATACCAATAAAGGACTGGATTACCTAAAGCCAGTTGAGTAGCACTTGAAATGTTTGGCTCTATGAAACCTGATATACTTATATGATTCTGTTTTCTTCAAGGTTGTGTCTTCCTGGTCGAATGTACTTATTGTAAGTCGCTTTGGACAAAAGCGTCAGCTAAATGCAATGTAATGTAATGTAATTACCTCACGGACTTCCCACGGATCTACCTCATTGATCACTTGCTAGTTTTCCTCGAAAGAGTATATTTGTTTTCCTTGTTTTGATTACTGTGCTAAATTCCAGTAAAGTCTTTATTTTTTTGAGAACACTATCTGAGTCGTGCAATTGAGTTCATGCCTCAGAGTCTCTCCTTGACAGTACGAACTGACCATTAAAATGAACTCAGCCGACTCAGACCAGCTAAAGAACGCCATCCGCTTTCAGGGCCAACGTCTTGGGCAACAAGAAGAGCAGATGGTCGCCATACAGCACGGAGTGCAGCACCTATCCAACAGCCACGGGGAACTACAATCATCGGTGACAACCCAGGTGAATCTGCTGGCAGCTGAGGTCCAGCGTGTGCTCACTCACCTGCAGGCTGCTTCTCCTCCCACGACTCCCCCGGTTCCGGCGGCGACCGGTTCCGATCCCAACCGGTCTACTGAGCCGCCACAGTACTTCCATGCGTCTGGCTCCACCCGAAAAATACTCCGGAGACTCGGAGGGCTGCCGGACGTTCATTGTGCAGTGTGAGTTACACTATCACCACCAACCGGCTGCTTTTCCCACGGACAATTCCAAAGTGGCTTTCATGATCTCCCATCTCTCCGGTCCGAGCAGCAGCGTGGACTACGGCAGAGTGGTCCCGAGGCTCCCCCATCTGCGGGTCTCTGGAAAACTTCACAGACACTATGAGAAAGATCTTCAATCAAACCACGCCGGGCAGGGAAGCAGCTCGGGCTCTGATTAAGCTGAAACAACATCAGCGGAGTGTGGCTGACTACGCCATCGAGTTCCGGACTATGGCAGCCGATAGCGGCTGGAACTCCGCTGCATTGTTTGACGCTTTCGTCAGCTGGTCTCTCAGATTCCCTACAAGACCAGCTGGCGCCTCTCGATCTGCCCGCTGACTTGGACTCTGTCATATCCATGGCAATACGGATAGACAATCGTTTGACGGAGAGGAGAAGGAATAAATCCAAGGATGCGGTTGATCAGCCTCCCCAGAGGAGACGCTCGCCGCTGGATTACTACTTCTTCTTGGAGGCCCCGTCACCCCTCACCGGCGTTCCGGACAACAGCGCCCCCTGGCTCCGTGGAGGAGCCAATTGCAGTTGGGCCGCGCCAAGCTTTCGATGCAGAACGTCAGCGTCGATTATTAAAGGAGGGTCTGTGCTTCTACTGCAGGCAGCGCGGGACATCCACAAGCGGCTTGTCCGGTATAAAGAGGAGGCTCACCAATAAAGAGGAGTACGTTGGTGAGCCGGATCTCTTCTTCTGACTTTCCTCCTCGCACCCTGACCCGCATCCAAGTAAAATCAGAGACAATGTGGTTACTCATGGTGCACTCATTGACTCAGGGGCAGACGAAAGTCTGATGGATTGGGGTTTAGTTAAAAAATTGGACATAAAAACTAAACCTCTACCCCAGCCTCTTGAAGCGAGTGCTCTCGATGGGCGGCTGTTGTTTAAAGTGACTCACCAAACAGAGCCTTTAGAAATAAGATGTGATGATAACCATCACGAGACAATGTCATTTCACTTGTTTAATTCAGCCCAACATCCACTCATTTTGGGGTTTCCCTGGTTGAAACTTCATAACCCTCACATTGATTGGCAATCTGGAGGGTGGAGGGGTGGGGAAAGAATTGCAGAGATCACTGTGTTAAGCAGGTAGCGGAGATTGACAGAAGAGGTAACACTGGGAGGGTTAGGCAGGGAACTATCCCAGAAATATATTTTCCTGATGTTCTTTCAGTCCCTTCTGCTACCACGATTTAAGTGAAGTATTCAGTAAATCCAAGGCTCTGACTCTTCCGCCTCACCGCCCCTATGACTGTGCTATCGACCTGATTGCTGGGTCTACAATTCCTAAGGGTCGACTATATGCTATTTCAGGACCTGAGAAAGAGGCCATGAAGGACTATATTGATGCCTCCCTCAAAACAGGCCTTATTCGCCCTTCCTCATCACCAGCAGGAGCGGGGTTTTTTTTTGTTGGGAAAAAGGATGGGTCTCTTAGGCCCTGTATTGACTACTCGCATCTCAATGACATTACGGTTAAGAACCGGTACCCCCTTCCTCTCATCTCGTCAGCCTTCGAGCAGCTTCAGGGAGCCAAGGTTTTCACCAAGTTAGACCTGCGTAATGCTTATCATTTAGTCAGGATCAGGGAGGGTGATGAATGGAAGACGGGTTTCAACACCCCTTCAGGCCACTATGAATACCGTGTAATGCCATTTGGATTATCAAACGCTCCTGCTGTGTTCCAGGCTATGATCAACGACGTGTTGAGGGAGTTTCTGAACCGTTTCGTTTTTGTATATCTGGACGACATTCTAATCTACTCCCCTGACCTTGACACCCATAAACAACATGTCCGCCAGGTTCTACAAGAGCTGCTCAAGAATGGGTTGTTTGTCAAAGCAGAAAAATGCGAATTCCATGCAGAGACAGTCACTTTCTTGGGCTTCATCATTTCGCCAGGTCAGGTTAGGATGGACCCAGAGAAGGTTTAGCGCAGTAGCTTGTTGGCCTACCCTGACTCTCGTAAGAAAGTGCAGCAGTTTTTAGGCTTTGCAAATTTTTACAGACGTTTTGTGTGCGGAGGTTCAGTGCTATTGCAGCCCCTCTTCATGTCCTCACGTCCCCTCAAGTGCCTTTTTTGTGGTCTCCTCAGGCTGAGGAGGCTTTTTCTCGGCTTAAAGGAATGTTCACCTCTGCTCCCATACTCACCTTGCCGGACACCACTCGTCAGTTTGTGGTAGAAGTGGATGCCTCCAACGAAGGGGTGGGAGCGGTCCCTCTCCCAGCGACTACAGAAGGACAACAAACTTCACCCCTGCGCTTTCCTGTCCAGGAAGCTCTCCCCAGCAGAGAGAAATTACGACGTGGGAAACCGTGAGTTGCTGGCCGTGAAGCTGGCACTGGAGAGTGGAGGCATTGGTTGGAGGGAGCCGAGCATCCTTTCGTGGTTTGGACCGATCACAAAAACTGGAATATATAAGAAAGGCCAAAGACTGAACTCCCGCCAGGCTAGGTGGACCTTGTTTTTCAACCGTTTTGACTTTGTTCTTTCCTTCAGGCCGGGGGTCTCAGAATGTCAAGCCTGACGCTCTGTCCCGTCTGGTTTTTGACCCTGTGCACTGCAGTCAAGGAAGCCGGAACCCATCATCCCATTAAACCGGGTGGTAGGAGCGCTGACTTGGTCAGTAGAGAAGGAGGGGTAATACGAGCCAATTGCTGGAGCTCCTGCCACCAAGGGGTTGCCCGCCTAACCGGCTTTTCGTTCAGGAGGCCGAGCGACCACAGGTGATCCACTGGGCTCACACTTCGCTGCTCACCTGTCACCCTGGAGTCAAGAGAACTATGTTCATCATAAAACAACGTTTCTGGTGGACATCCATGGAGAAGGAGGTGAAGGAGTATGTGGAGGCGTGCCCTGTCTGCGCTCGAAACAAGACCTCTTCCAGGGCGCGAATAGGACTATTACAACCACTCCCTATTCCCAACAGACCCTGGTCAGAGATCTCCATGGACTTCGTCACTGGCCTGCCCCTCTCTAGAGGTAAAACCACAGTTCTTACGGTAGTGGACCGTTTTTCTAAAATGACACATTTCATTGCTTTGCCCAAGATGCCCTCAGCGAAGGAAACGGCTGAGGTCATGATGCATAATGTGTTTCGGCTTCATGGTTTCCCAAAGGATATTGTCTCCGACCGGGGCCCCCAGTTTGTGTCACGCTTCTGGAAGGAGTTCTGCCGCCTCATCGGTGCCACGGTCAGTCTCTCGTCAGGATACCATCCGGAGTCTAACGGCCAGACAGAGCGCCTAAATCAAGAACTGGAGACCTGTTTGCGCTGCTTGGTGTCCCAGAATCCATCCTCCTGGAGCGAGCACCTCACCTGGGTTGAGTATGCGCACAACATCCTCCCTACTTCTGCCACGGGCCTGTCCCCATTTCACTGTGTTTATGGCTACCAGCCGCCACTGTTCCCAGCCACGGAGAGGGAGGTCACGGTCCCGTCTGCCCACGCGCTGGTCAGGCATTGTCGCCGCGTGTGGGCTGCGGCTAGGAAGATCCTCTGCAGGAATTCACAACTGGTGAAAAGAGCAGCAGACCGAAAACGCCGACCAGCTCCTGTATACCAGCCAGGCCAAAAAGTCTGGCTTTCTACACGAGACCTTCCCCTCCACGTACTCTCCCGTAAATTGGCTCCCCGGTTTGTGGGTCCTTTTTCCCGTCACCAAGGTCATTCAACCCGGTTTCAGTGAGACTACGGCTTCCCAGGTCCATGAAAGTACATCCCACCTTCCATGTAGGGGAAACTAAAACCCTTGAAGGAAAGCGCTATGGTTTCCACCGCCAAACCCCCCCCCCGCCCCCCCGGATGATTGATGGAGGTCCGGTTTACACCGTCAAGAAGATATTGGCTAGTCGGAAAAGGGTGGTAGAGGGCAACAGCTACTGGTTGACTGGGAAGGGTTATGGTCCTGAGGAGCGGGATATGGATTCCTTCCCGCTTCGTCATAGATAAAAACCTCATTGAGGATTTTGACCGCCTCAACTCAGAGGAGCCTGGGCCGTCAGGAGCCGTCCCTAGAAGGGGGGGGTACTGTCATGTCTAGGAAACTAATAGTGAAAGTGTATTCTTTATGTTAGTTTTGTCATGTCCCTTTGCCCTGTGCTTTATGTTTATTCCCTTAATTAATCATCCCTCTCATTTCAGGTCTCCACGCTCCCCGCCCCCTTCTGTCTCCTGCGTCCTTGATTGTTTTCCCCACCCTGATTGTTTCCACCTGTGTCCCCTTTACCTGTGTATATATTGTGGTAGCTTCCTCCTGTTCATTGTCAGTTCGTTGTCTTACTATGACCCACGTTCCTGATTACCTCACGGACTTCCCACGGATCTACCTCATTGATCACTTGCTAGTTTTCCTCGAAAGAGTATATTTGTTTTCCTTGTTTTGATTACTGTGCTAAATTCCAGTAAAGTCTTTATTTTTTGAGAACACTATCTGAGTCGTGCAATTGAGTTCATGCCTCAGAGTCTCTCCTTGACACAACCTGTCCTTCACTGCAAACATCGCTGCTACAACCCGTTGCTGCAGATACACGCTTTACAACATCAGGAAGATACGTCCCCAGCTGACACAGAAAGCGACTCAGGTTCTGGTCCAGGCTCTCGTCACCTCACGCCTAGACTACTGCAACTCCCTCCTGGCTGGTCTACCTGCATGTGCCATCCGACCTCTGCAGCTCATCCAGAATGCAGCGGCTCGTCTGGTCTTCAACCTTCCAAAATGTTCCCACACTACTCCGCTCCTACGCTCGCTTCACTGGCTTCCGGTAACTGCTAGAATCCACTTCAAGACACTGGTACTTGCTTACCATGCTGCGAATGGATCTGGCCCTTCGTACATCCAGGACATGGTTAAACCGTACACCCCAGCGCGTGCACTACGCTCTGCATCAGCCAAACAGCTCGCTGCGAGGGGGACCCAAGTTCCCAACGGCGAAAACACGTGGGTTTGCTGTCCTGGCTCCAGGATGGTGGAATGAGCTCCCCATTGACATCAGGATGGCAGATAGCTTGCACATCTTCCGGCGCAAACTGAAAACTCATCTCTTTCGACTCCACTTCGAGCGATAGAACTATTAACGAAGCACTTTTATACTAATAAAGGACTGGCTTTTCTAAAGCCAGTTGAGTAGCACTTGAAATGTTTTTGCTCTATGAAACCTGATGTACTTATATGATTCTGTTTTCTTCAAGTTGTATTTTGTTGGTCGAACGCACTTATTGTAAGTCGCTTTGGATAAAAGCGTCAGCTAAATGCAATGTAATGTAATGAATTGTAGTGGAGTAGAATTACAAAGTAACAATGAGCTGTCATGTGGGTATATATTAATGCTGCCCATTAAGCGATTTCCCCCCATTTAGTAATTACATGTTTTAAATGTGTACACACCAATTTGTTTCCTATCGCCTAAACCTCCAGGGCTGTACACAGTTTAATACTGTCAACTTCTAATTTTGGGAAAAAGGAAAACGTCTTTTAAAACTACAATTCCCAGTAGAGATGTGCCATAGAGAACATGTTGCGAAACACAATAGCCAGCATGTGTAGTTCTCGGGGGGCGTTCAAGTCCAGTTTTGAATAGTCTGCCGTGGTTTCGTTCCATTTCAAAGAGCTTGACGCTCGGCGTAACCTCGGCGCACTGCCACTCCAACATCCAATCCCAGAGCTTGAAGATTAATCACGGGGACAGTAGTCCTAAATGATAGCTGGGGATTATGGGTAGTGTAGTGTCTTCGGCCATCCTAAACTGAATGTTTTTTTCGGATATCATATTGCATTAACAACACCACATCTGGCGTCACAGAGATCTTCTGTTACTGTCCTTTCCTTGTTTTAATGTTTGAGGTGCAATAAACGACACAGCAGCTTTTTGACATGTTAAAACTATTATTTTCTGCCTCACTCATGAGAGTAACAGCTGGCGAAATTACAGCCTCGCCTACTGATTTCAAATGTGTGCTCTAAAATTATATTTATAAATGACTATTATCATTATTATAAGCAAGACAATAAATGGCAAAGATAATAAACGTATTTAAGATACGTTCATAAGAAACGTAACGTGGGAGAAAATATGTTTCTAGAAGATATGTAGAAAATAAACGTATTTGAGATACGTTCATAACGAACGTAACGTGGGAGAAAAGACGTTTCTAGCTAAACGTAATTGAGAATGCAGTTTAGTTCTGTGGGAACGTAATTTTTAGGAGACAGGGTTGGAAGTAGCATGAAAAGGAAATACTCAAATAAGTACAAACACCTACAAAATGTACTCAAGTACAGTACTTCAAAATATACTTTGTTACTTTCCAACACAGAGTAAGAGTGTGGGTTTAATTTATCTTTGAGTGTGTTAAAGTTAGTAAAGCTAAATGAAATCTAACCACTACAGTATGTGTTTGAGTTTCATAATTTGTCCTGCTTCATGTGCCCGTCTGCAGCTTCAGTCCAGTATAGCAGGCAGTCTGGAGCAGAGATAAAGCGGGTTAGCTCCCGATCACTCAGCCCAGGCTCCGCCTCCCTCTCCATATGGCCACAGAAAGCCTCCTCAGCCTCCCCAGGCCTCTGACAGTGTAAAAGGCAATTGTGTGGAATGTGTAGGAATTAAGTGTCCCATCATTCAGCGCAGACATGCAATTAAAAGAGCTGCAGTCGTCACTCGCGGTAGACATCGCGTGAGTCATGTCGCTATTACTCAACGTAGTGGACGCCTGCCTTTTTTTGTTCTTAAGAGGGAGGAGTAAACACATAGACAGACACATATTTAAGAGGCTCACACACTTACTGTCTCCCATCCGCTGTACATACTTATTTACACGGACACTCACAACCATAAACAGCCAAATCTTACCTGATGGAGGTCAATATAAGTTAAAATAATAATTGATTGCTTTAATTCCTCCTAAACATATTGGTCCTGAAGTGACGTTTTCTTCACTGGACGAAATGGTTCGTCAAATATCAGCAATCCCCATTCTGTGTGGAAAATCAGCTTTGTATTGGACTATCGTTGCTTTCACAAACTCCCCTTTTTAACCTACAGTATATCCACTCGAATGTAATTGCCAATGGACTATTTTTCCATTCTAAATGAGTATGCTTTTCTGTTTGTCTTTCTGTTGTGTCATGTTAAACGTCACGACGAAATGCCAAATAGCAGAGTTAGTGAACAATGCAGGTTTTATTTGTCTAGCTTGCATGGTTCATCGGCAGTAATTGGACAGCTGTGCAGAAGTGAGAAAGCAAGCAGGATTTCTTTCTGAAGTCTTCCATTTGTAACACAACTAGTTCATCACTTTGTGTGTTTGAAACTGAGTGTAACACTATGAATAGCTTCCAGGAGAGACTGTATGAAAATGTGTGCCGTAATTTTGAGATTTTACCAATATGGCTTACTTTTGCTCCACCTTCAAAGAGATGCGATTCAGTTGCAAACCAGTTATTTTCTGACTCAACCCGGCCCCTACTTTGTGTTTGCCATGGTGTGGTGATCACAAAGCAAATACAATGCAAAAACATATGTCTGTCGGACTGCAACTATGCGCTAAACATGAACTTACATATGTATTTTTTAAATAATACTGGTTCATAACAACCATTTTCCCCATAACATGTTATCAAATGCTTATACCCTGTCTCTGGTGAACCTTCCTTGGCTTGAGTGTTTGATTAAGTCCAGTTTTTCAGATTATATGTTCATTTTCAGTAGCAGAAATGTACTGACTAGTACATTTCTGCTACATGCCACCATGCCACAGTTGAGTAACAAAGATCATTATGAGGACTGTAGATTGTCTACCCATCTCTAACACTGTAGTCAATCTTGCAATGGATAACTTAAGGGCCAGTATTAACAAAAGCAACAATTACAGTCAATAACAACGATTTAATCATACATGTAGGCTTGTGAGTAATTGTAATAACACAGACTAAACGCACGTGTTCACACCTAAAGTACCTTGGTATACAGATGAATATGTGTAAATGTAAAAGGTGTGCATTAGGAAACAAGAGAAGGCAATTATAAAAATGTTGACATTCAACGAAAACGTAGGTCTTGCAGATCACATCAAAATGATGGATGTTTACAATTAAATTGGTTGAATTTCTGTGTTTCTATATTTTCATTGTGTGTATACACAATGAAAATGTATTTGCATTTATACAGTGCTTTTAGTAAACACTGTGCAAGTTTTGTCAAGTTTTGAATGTTTCTAAATGCTGCGTGCGCATGTGTTGTCAAGTTGTTAAAGATGTTCCTTATTTGCACGTGTTCTGGCACAGTTTGTTATTCACATCATTTCAGAAGCTGCAGCGCGTTTCTCCTAATGGACGTGTTTTGGGCCGTTGTAGCGCGTTTGCACAGGTCGGCCACCGTATATTCCAATACAGTACTTTACTAACCATTACATTTGTTGTCATAAAAAACACATTGGAATGTTTAGTTTAACTTTTATAGTTGAGCCGAGTTCTTCCGCTGAGATTAAGTTTTCCCACCGGCCTAAAGAGAAACATTAAAAGAAGCAAATGTGCCGTAAAAAACACAGATAATGATTGAATCCAAAATACAAGTATACTATGTGCAGCACTTAGACCCAAAATGACCTTACACATAAAATAAATTGAAACAATTCTCATGGCTCCACACTACCCAAAGAAGCAGTGCAGTTTGTCTCTACTGTTTTCACGAGTTTGTTTCTATCTCTTGCGATAGCTCATATCAGTCTGTTCACAGAGCTAAGCCTGAGTGGGCTACAGTGTAAATATCCCAGACCTATTATTACTCCAACAAAACGCTCCTCGCTGTTGTCAAGCCACTAAGTACAAAATGGTGAATTGCAGACACGAAGAGAGATAATTGCCACTCAGGCTGGAAATTTGGCAAGCATCTTCCCCACGAGACCCGGATGAAATGGTGCTTCAACCCCCGAAACTGTCATTCTTAATGAAATGGTAATTACAAACCCAGCAGAACAGCTGAGGGGGCCTGCCGGGGCCCACGGAGCCCAACTACCAGAATAAACCTGCTACAACAACCTGCAGAGAGGAGGGAGGAAGGAGGAGGGAGAGAGAAAGACGATATCAAACGGGAGAGAGGTTGAGCTAGGCAGTAACACCAATAATCTGAGATTTATTTCAATTGTGAAATGTAATACACACTCCAGGTTGGAGTGTGCTGTACACTGGGACCCTCATCAATAACGCCGGCTGTGTGGAAGGCAGGAGGGGAGGTTGGTTAAAAGCGCCCACACAGCCTGGGTAATTGATTGCTTTGTAAGTGAACGTGTCTTTAACCTTTGGGAGGTCAGGCCCAGTCGGACACCATCAGTCCTGCCTGGGGTTGAACCGCTTCCAGCCGTTTGTCTTCCGCTGCTCCCTCGTCTCCGGGCCGATTTGTCAAGCATGAGATGTTTTGGGTGTTTAGATTACAGGCGAGATGGGAAAACAAAGGCAAAATGCCACCCCAAACAAAAGGCCTGAGCCTGGATCTCCCACTGATCAGCAGGCTGGGCAGGAGGCCAGCTACCTGGGGTGCTAAAACTGAAGGGGGGGGGGGGGGCTGAAACAGAGCCACAATGAAGCCCCCCGAAACAGAGCCACTGTGGAGCTTGAACGGGAGCCAACTTGAGTATTGAACGACAGCCAGAACGGTGACATGAGATAGAGCCGGAATATCGCCTTGAGACGCAGCCAAAATGGCAGCTAGAGACTCAGGGGGGGATAGGAGGGAGCTCGGGGCAGCTAACTGTTTCTTCACAGCAGTACTCCTCATCACTGGAGATTGTAAAGTGTCCCTTTGCCACCCTTTCAGGTACTTAGGCCTGTCTGTCTGTCAGGCTGTTAGAGAGTGACTAAAGATGATTTATCTCTGGGATTATCGGGGCCAGTAGCTACGCCGTCGATCATACGACGCCCTGGAGAGACAGGTCAAAATCACAACACCTACTAGGACCAACACCCTGACACGTCTTTATTTCTTATGTGGAAGCAGCCATTTATAACTGGCCTGCACTCAACAAATTGACAGGAGAAAGTCAAACACATCTTGTGAAGCACATGTGTGGATCATGGCTGTTTGTTTATTTTCAGACGTGATGTGTTGTCACCCGAGGTAAAAGCAGCTTGTGCCTGTGTGTTTATGTCACTGTGTGTCGTATGAACAAGTTTGTGCAAATGCAACAGTAGGTGTGTGTTTATTCAAAGCAAGGTGCAGTGTGTGTGTGCCAGTTCCATCTGTTGTTCTATTACCATAGACGTGATGTACCTGCCACTTCCCTCCTCAGCTCAGCCTTGGGTGTGTGTGTGTGTGTGTGTGTGTGTGTGTGTGTGTGTGTGTGTGTGTGTGTGTGTGTCTGGATGTGTCTGTGTGTGTGTTGTGTTGTGTTCTCCCATCCTGTTGTTAGATCTGACAAGCACTAACACAAGCTTGTTGTGAAAAAGGGGGATAGAACACTCTCAAGTTCCAGATCCCTTCCTGAGTCTGACAGACAAACAGTGTGGGATTGTGGGAAAGCTGCAGTCCTCTCTTACACTCTTCATCTCTCTGCTCTGCCAGGATTTAAGCAGCCGAGAAGTGTATTTTGGCACTATTCTCTAAAGGGTAGAGTGTTCTCAGTACAAAATGAGTCCTGTTGCTTTTGTAGAAGTTTGGTTCAGTCTTTTTTTGAATGTCATGCTCCATTGGGCTCTCAGGTAGAGCTGTAGTGATTAGTCATTCTACAGAAGAATTATTAGTAGTATATGTTCATACAAAATGGCAGAATATTTTGTATTCAGCCTCTAAAATATGATATTTTCTTGCGTTAAAATAATAATTTATTGAAAACCTTTATGTATTGGACTGACAAAACAAGACATTTAATCGACCAAACATCCTACTTTTGGTTGAGACCCTCCTGTCATCCGTACTGTCTTACCAGGTAATCAGTATTTACGTTTTTTGTCATAGTGTGGATTTAGTACCTACTGTGTGTTGCAGTACTGATACCTAAACAACACTTATTTAAGGAAAAACATTACTTATTACAAGTGGTCTACACACAAGAAGCCATACAACAAATGTAAGGAAAACATCATTTTTTATTCCAATCAGTAACTACCTCTAATAAATAGTTCCAACAGCAGAATAATGCCACAGGAGAATTCAGGATATAAATCAGAGAGGGAAATGCCTCTTGTGATATTCTGATCACTTTTACAATCCATCTAAATAATTGTAGAGGTACATTTGAAATAATACAACGACAGAAGCAATTTTCACATCAGAGGAAAAAATAAAGACTAATGTTGATTTATTTTGTGACATTTGAATAGATGTAGTGGATGATAAGTATAGACAAAAGGGCAATGCATTCAGATTGTAGTTGCTGTCACAACACGAGTAAGACTCCTGCGTTTCCTTAAGGGTTTCTACGAATTTGGCAACTACACATTTTAGCTAGATTTAAGTACTTAAACTATAACGAGAACATTTGATCTCAGAATATTCTGAATTGAAGAGCTAAAGTTTTCAGTCTACTGGATTTGATCAGAATTGCATTTAATTTTTATTTATTTTCACATTTATCAGCGTAAAAAAAAGCTATGTTTTATTTTTAGGCAAACATCAGAACAGGTGGTTTGTTCCCTCTTGCTGAATTTACTTAAGATCAAAACAATCGAAGCTTTATCAGTGTAGAAGAAAACATTTGGAAAGTGTGAATGCAGTTTTGAGTTTGTGTGTGTAAAAAGAGAGCTTATGTGTCTGAAATATGTGCATGTGAGTTACACGTTTTTCTTTTCATGTAAGGCCATGGTTCATCTCCCTCTCTCTCCCTCAGTCTCCCTGGTGGTGTTGTAAAACCGGCCTTACGTCTCTGCCCCAGCCAGATAGATTAATTAATTATCCAGACCTCCTCTTTTCATTGCTGAACCAATTACTCTGACTGAGCCTGTGGTCTATACACATGTGTTTTAGAGGGAGAGAAACTGTGTGAGTGTGAGCGCAGGTAGATAACAGAATTAGCTCATACACAGACTAACAATCCCACCATCAGCTAATATGGAAGCAGAAGCTATGATATTGTTTCATGTTAAAGGAGAGCAGATCTATATAATTGTTGGCTTATTGAGAGGAAGTGGAGGCTCCTCTTTACGTGTGTGTGCGTGTTTTTAAAAAGAGCCCTATTATCCTTGTTGGGGGTTTCCTTCTCCTGTAGTGTGTTATATACTTTTGTGTGCATGTAAACGGTCTGCAAAGGCTGAAATCCCTAAATTCCCTCCATGGTTTATCACCCCCCCTGCCTGAAACGCCTCTATTGGACTCCTTTGTTTACTTCCGTAACATAGTGACATCACTCACGTTTCTATTGGCTAGTGCTCCGAAACATTGCACTTGATAGGGTAAGGGGCCGGGACATCTCTAAGCGGTTAACCAATCACAACAGAGCCAGCCAGCTAACCAATCAGAGTAGACTGGGCTCTGGTTTCAGACAGAGGGTGAAAAGAGGTGCTGCAGCACAGGCAGTATGAGAAAAGAAAAATACCTTTTGAACATTAAAGCATGGAAACATGACACAGTAGAGGCACTAAATACAAATATGAAGCTGAAAATGAGCAAAATAGGGCCCCTTTAAACCCATGTCCTTATTACCCATTAACTTCCTCTTTTGGAACTTCTGTTTATAGTTGACTGTGGTTCAATTAAAAGTATTTTTTCCCTTTGTCAGCCTGAAATAGATATGTTGTACGCACAGATGCAACATCGTGATATTAATTGTGTGTGTGTATATGCATTTGATTGATGGGTCAGCAGATAAACTTGGCTGAATGAGGCAAGTGTGTGTGTGTGTGTGTGTGTGTGTGTGTGTGTGTGTGTGTGTGTGTGTGTGTGTGTGTGTGTGTGTGTGTGTGTGTGTGTGTGTGTGTGTGTGTGTGTGTGTGTGTGTGTGTGTGTGTGTGTGTGTGTGTGTGTGGTGTGTGTGTGTGACATACAGCGACTCGCCCCAAGGGACAGGGGAAGCGGAGCGCTGCACCTCCTGCAGGGGGTGCCGTGTCTCCCGGCAGGGGGGTGCAGCAGGCAAACAGAGGGGAGCCTGTACTCCCCTCCACCCGAACCCCAACACACACTCCACCCTACTGTGCTACAAGATGAGTGGGGGGTTGTAGGGACCCTGTGCTCTTCTAAACTTAATCTAATGAATAATTCATGTTATTGTAGAAATTTTTATATTTTACTAGGGGGGGAGAAAAACAGAAGATATTAGAAAAAAAAGTTCCACAACAGCCTGCGCTCAACCTCCTCAACTCGCTTTCCTTTTTTGTCTTGCTCAGATTTAGGTTAACCTTATCCCATTATTAGCTGACAGCAAGTTGAAAGGTCAATCAGCTCTAGTTTTAGCAATATATAAAAAGTACAACATAGCCGATGACAAGAAATGCTGCGATAGGGTTTTTTGCAATACAACAGTATTGACGAGAACCTTGGTTTAAAATAATAAAATATTGATATCATATATTAATGACACACAAGATAATATTTAATAATACATGTAAATCATCCAGCGCCTCCTTAATTATTTCCCTCTTGAGTTATGGTTACAAAATGTATCTTCACTACGCTGCAGTTGTATTTTGAATGTAATGAATTGGCCAAAAAGATTTTTAAAAATGCTCAATAAACAATCTTAAAGATTTTATTTATTTATTTTTACACATTTTCTCTAACAATTTTAATAATATTGCTTTCTTCAATTATTTTAGGCACGTTAATTGTGTGGTTAAAATCTGATATTGTGACATCCATACGTTAGGGCCACCTTTAAGAGTTTAATAAAAATACTAACCTTTGAGAAACATATGAACCTTAAAACACTTTCTTAACATAACCTCTAATTCTTTCAAAAAAGAATCATGATTTTGAACTGATGACATGTTTCTCAAGTCTATGGCAGAACATGTTGCCTTACTTCTGTATGCAATCCCCAGCAGTAAAACATGATAAAAATAGATTTATAATGTATAATTATTCTCTCGCAACACTCAAATCCCAAACAACTCTAGTTTAATTGTAGCTCTAGAGATTGTATAACCCTAAACATAGGTTACGTCATTATATGTATGCAGGTTCACTTTACATGTTATGGATTTGATCACACTGAGGTCTTTTCCACAGTGCCAACATGTCCTTAAACTGACCTTCAATCCAAAGGTGTTATATCATTTTACATTGCATGTGGAATACAGAGCTTTTGATCTCTGTGTGGCTTCCATGCTGAAATCATGAAGCAGATGTGATTTAAACAAAACAGACTTTGTTTTTGATTGTTACATTTCCGTTTGCTCTATCACATTTAGTGATATGGCATCAAAAATGTGCCCATTTGAAGAGGCAAACAAAGGTTCAGTGTTTGCTTTGCACAAAGGGAAATAAAGGCAGTGAGGGTATCTGATGCCAGGCTTGTAGCACCGCGCTTACTCAATCCTCTCTCTCCACCCCCCCCCCCCTCTCTCTCTTTCCCCACAAGGGCAGAGACATCTTAAAGGACTGTACCTTGGTGTGCGTCCAACAAAAAGCTCTCTGCTGAATTTCATCCTCTTTTGAATTTGTGTTTGAATAACACTCAAGCTACAAATCAAAATATGTTGGACACAGAGTGAGGTCATGGGGTATAGATCATCGCGGCTTCCAGAGAAGTCTCCTTGTGTGAGAGAAGGGGACGGGTGGCTGCTGCTTTGACTGATGGCTGTGGAGACTAAGAGGGCCGTTTGGTGCCCATTCTCCTGAGACTAAAACCATGCCTGTGCCAAACCCCTCATTTACCTCCCCGCAATATATTTCATTAAACTTTTAACTCTTTGCTAGGTAATTCACTTGACATTTTGAGTCTGCGCCGTTGAAGGCTGCTGAGTGTTTCTACCTCTGCAATTTCACGTGAGATAGATATTTGCCTAATACTTCCTTAAAAATGTATTCCACATTTCTTTTTTCTTTTTAAAGGCACACATTCAGAACAGTTAAATGGATGTAATTGTATAACATCCAAGCCAATAAAGCGGAGCAGCGCGGCACAGCATTTCATGGTTAGTGCCGTGCAGGTCCCAGTGGCGCAGATATAATTAAGACCTCTTCTTAATTACTTAATAAGCCTAATTAGTAACATTTCTGAGCAGCAGATTTGGCTGTAGGAGCGATGGAAATCAGACAAATGTTAAGTCCATTTGTTCTTTCATTTAATTCCTGATTTTAATGAAATTAGCGCGTCATGATACAACAGCAACAAACCACGCTGGGATTGACCATGGGGCTAAAGCAGTTTTCAATGCTACCCGATAACATTCAATTAAGTGGTACAAAAAGGGGACAAAAGAACATAAGAATGAAAAGGAAGTAGAAATACACTCAGGAAGCGTAGACCTACAAGCAAGGCAATGAGCCATTAAAATGCCCAATCTTACATATTTAAAACATTGTTTTTGTATCATCCCCATTAGTCGGATTCAAAAACATCCATATCCAATAATGGGTTCTTTCTTAATATTTTCTTCACCTTCCCAACAAATGTTATAACAATTGGCCCAGTAATTTTTATGTAATCCTGGTGAAAAAACAAACCAAGCCGAAAACAAAACCCCTTTGTTTTGTTGTTGGCTGCTACAGTCATGTGTCACCTTCATCAAGTGTTTATTGTCTCCACTTCTTCATTTTTCATTAGCCCAGATGTGATGGAGAGGTGCGTGAAACTGCAGTCAGGATAACTAAGGCTAGCCGACCAATCACGCGCAGGGAGCTGCTCCTGCATTCTTGGCCACTTAATTAGAAGTTGTTGGTACCACAGAAGGTGTCACCAACCTTTTCAGGCGCCGAACAGATGGTGTCCCCTCTTTTTGAGGTCCTGCCAATGCCCACTCTGTGGCTCCTGGGAAAATGACCTAACTCACAGGCAGCTGCTTAGTGCGGCTTGAGTGATTCTTTACAGCCACTTCTATTGGGGATGGTTTGGGGGGGGGGACTTAGCAGGACGTACCACTGCAAACAAGGGGTGAGGCCGCAGTAACTCGGCCCTGGATGGCTGCAAAAACCTGTTTTGGTTGCAGCATACCAGTTTTTAAAGCTGTGTTTTTAGTGCCGTGTGCAAAGACGAAAGCGGGGACCCCGACCCTGGAGATTTTGATGTCTCAGTGCTGGGAGGGTCTGTGTGCACCTTCCTTACGCTGCTGGCAGATGGTGTGAATATCAACAGAGAAAGGACCCGGGAAGGCCCGCAGAACAAAAAGTGAAAAGGGTTCCTCGACAGTTACAAAGAGGCCCCCATGGAGAGGTGGGGGGGGAGTGGTCTTCGTCCTAATGGATAAAAAGAAGGAGGGAGTTAAGAGTGTGCAAGGCCATTTGCCGTCGAGGAGTGAAAGTAGACGGAGAAAATGCGAGGGCCGTGGATTCGATATGTGTGGAGGCGGGGGGTCGGGGGTTTAACATGCTTCGTGCTGCGTGGACAGAAGATCCGCTGTCACTCTGCAGTCGGCTTGGCTCAACCTGCCTACGACCACGCAGGAGGTGGAGAAGGAACAAGTTTAGAATGTGATGACTGTTTTCTGACTAATTGCTTGATATGATGTGGGTTTCATCTTAAACAGTCTTTCCAAAAACCTCAATCGAGTCAGTAAAATGTACAAATCCTGCAATGACTGAGCAGTGTCCCACAAAGATACTGCTATAAATCATGTTGTTTGGAGAAATCCCAAGGCTCACGCTGTACGTGTGTTACTCACTTGGAATGGCTGAGAAGGCTGTGTGTTCTCCCTTCAAGGCTGCTCAGCTCAGTGGTTGCGTTTCATTGACATGGCAGGGGACATAAAATCTGTCATTTTCATCATGTTCTATCGTGGGTAAACCTGTTTCCTGCAGCTTTCTCTATCAGATATATGTCTGTGGGTTTATGGCCGTGGAGCTGGGGCAAGCCCGATCGATCAGCGGGAGCTGTAGGATTTAATAGGTGCACAGCTCTCGCTAAGGGGTACAGGGTGGGGAGGGTATATGTAATCACTAAAAGGGAGCAGGGTGGCGGGCCCCGGCCACCAACTGTTCCTGTTTTATGAGAAGTCAGGGTATCAGCTCTCCCCACACTGGGAAATATCTTAGATGATCTATTGTTATTGCTTGTGTTATTATTAAACTTATCCGTTTTAGGTATCCATATCCAGAAATTAAAGTATATTAGTGTTTCAACTGTATGCATCCAAGATAATAACCAGAGTTACTACATAAGAATCTCCCCACACAATAAACTGACTATCTCTACTTTAAGCAGCTGGAGTCAGGGTCCAATGAGGATTATAAATCAAACACCACCAAACTTTGAGTCTGTTGTGTTAGGGCTACATCTCAAATTTCCCTCCATTGGAATCCTTTGTTTTCTTCCATAAGATTGTGACATCACTTTGTTACACACACGCTTATATAAGTGCTTCGACACATGGGCATGATAGGCTTATCTATGAGCAGTTGACCAATCGAAACAGAGCCGGCCAGCTAACCAATCAGAGCAGACTCGGCTCTGGTTTCGCCCTCAAGTGGGTTCAAAGACGTGTTTTTAGTTGTTGTCATATCTGTATAACCAGCCACATTAAGGTGTTTTTAATGCGTTTTTAAATATGGTTTAGCATTCAGGATCACAGATCAGTCGATTTGTAATGGCTTCTATTAAACATTGACTACTAAACAAAAACACTCCACATCTACCTCCAATCATTTAATCGCATTTTGAAGAGAAAAACAAATATATGTTAACGTTCTTTACTTCTCATTAGGGTCCATGTTGATTCCTCTCTCCTCTAGTCTTCTGCATTCAGCTCTAGTCGTTGTGTTTTGCTCTGACTCTTCACAGCTTTCTCTAACCCCCTGAATGACCTTGAACTTCAGCCGCGCACCTTAACCCCACACACCCATCTGCCTAATGCTATTATGCCAGGGCCCTACATGCTAAAAGTCATTGGTGGTGATACTGGCTGATTAGATTGTGTCCATTGATCGTGCGACGTGCTGTTAGGACGAGGACGCTGTGGGCTCTGCTGCTGCCCCCCTCCTCAGACACACTGACAGTCTGAGCGGAGGAGACGGAGCCCCATGCCGGGCGGCAGATTGAGTTATTGATCAGCTCGCTCCTGTCTCCTGTCTGTCTCTCTCTTTCTGCTGCTCCCGGAGACCCCGTCATCAGGATAATGAATTTCACTTATTGCAGATTAACGGCATAAGGTCTGTATGGTAATAATGGCAGAAATTAGCTCTTTGTCACCCCCTCTGGATTTTCCTAGAGGAGGGGTTGGGGGGAATGAAGGTTGTTACGGCCCTTCTGCCTGAGGACTGTGATTTTAACAAGAGGGAAGTGAAAGAGAGAAAATTAAAGATGTGAGGGAGAATTAAGACTTATGAGGAGGAGAGTTCTGATGCAAGAAATGCAGGTTTAAAGGAGGAGAGTGAAGGAGATTTTAGAGAGGAAAAAACACTGAATAGCAGGCTGCTCTGCGGAAGAAGAGGGCAAAGAGGAAACATGAGAGCGGATGATTCAATAGAGACGTAAAGAGATGGCTGGTAAAGTGGAGAAGAGAGTGTAAGCTAGGCAGCGGTCACACAGTCACCAGGCAGCGACGCCGCTTAAGGGTCGCCCATTGTGTCTCCAGCACCCAGATTGGGGTGGTAAAGAATGAATAATGAGGCTTGATTACAGTCCGTGAGATGGCACATTGTTCGGAATCCATCCTCCGGGCAATTACAGGCGGTACACACAGCAGCCCCCAGCCCCGGAGAGAGGGGAGCGATCATGTCAGAGGACAACATCATCTTCCTCAATGACTTGTTGCTTCCTCATGTCGGAGCCATTAGCACATTCAGCCGCCCACCTACAGTAAAAGCCTCCAGATCACATGTGTGTGGGGATATAAGGACTTTTTTTCTGATTGTATACACAAACACATATGCTTTTATGTTCCCTTCTTGTTCCAGGTATGGTTTTGGATTGTTGGATGCAGGGCTGATGGTGCAGCACGCCACGCTCTTTAACACGGTTTCTCCACAGAGGAAGTGCATCAAAGAGGTTACACCACATCCTACCAGGTAATAACTTGAAATAAATGTATTTATATAGCACCTTTCAAAATACACAGTTACAATGTGCCAAACCCAAACCATTTGAAAACAGAATACAGAGAGTAAAGCAAACTAAAATGTTATAAAACTGAAATCCTAGAATTTTTTTATAATGTGATTAACTAAAAAAGACGATACCCACGTTTGCATTGACTGCAAAGGATCTATCCCCTTTTTGAATTTGGACTTTAGAACAGCAAAGGAAGATGCATTCAAGGACCTCAGTGTGCAGCAAGGTTCTGTCTCCTAGCCCGAAGTTTTGAATGAGACGGGACACGTATTTTGGCCGATGCCAGAAGTGCACTTTTCTTATCAACACATTTTAAAGGTGTGGATACATGCTTCGAGATGTTCAGGAGAAATACATTGTCTAGTTCTTCATATGTCTCTGAGATGAAGAAAGCAGGATTGAAAGGTTTTGATGGAAAACTACCACTTTTGACTACACACTAGGTTTTTAACCCCCTACAGCTGCTGATGTTCTATTTATATTGCTTTGCATCACATGCCTTACCTGCAGAACGTCTTCTTCACAGGAATCAATAATCTTTCATCTTATCTTCAGACATGCTATCACTGCTTTGTGTGTGTCTGTGTATTTCATTGTGGATAAATGTTTATTATTCATGCATAAAGATGTCTGAGGTCTGACTGACTTATGTAATGTTTTTTGTATTGGTTAGGATCCTCTCTCCAGGGGGCGTGGTCAGTGTTGATATAGAATCAGATGCCTGTCGTGGGAGGAAGAATGAGATCAACACTGTAGAGCACGTCCAGGTCAGGATTTAAAACACTACAGTGAACTATATGTTTTCTCAAGGAGTCTTGTTGGAAACAAATATAATAATGATCTTACAGAATTTTAAACTGTTTGGGATAGACCCATATGATTGTGAATTAGATGAGAAGGTTGGTATTTTTAGAAGCTTTTGCAAGCAGTTCTTTAGCTTAGCTTAGCTTAGCATAAAGATAGGAAATAGGGGAAAACAACTGACCTGGATCTCACTTGTATTGTAAACTGAACATTCTGTACTGCTGTGATTTCAAATTAAAAGCATTATGCTGGCAAAACACAAGTTTACTTTTATTATGGATTTCTCACAGGAAATGCAGTGTTTGTCAGTGAGCTTGACACTGGCCAACATCGTTCATCCAAAAATGGGTCTAAAAAATACATTTTTCAAATGTTGGGCGTGATTTGGATGGGTTTGACATATTCAGGTACAAATGAAAGAGTCAGGAGCCGCTGCAGTGACTATAAGAGGAGATGCAACCGACAGGCTAGTAACCTAAGGTGACCAGATTTTCTAAATTAAAACCGGGGACATTTTGAGTTTTGCGGTCAATATATCATTAACACATCCAATTTTCTTCACTGTTAAAGAAAAAAGGGGGACAATTCTGGTTCAATGTAATTCGAACATTTGAACTGTTGGATACAAACAGAAGGAAGATAGCTCATATATGAGACTTCAAAGGTCTTTTATTTTGAAACTGTACATCAGATTGTCCAGATTCTCTCTGAGTGACTAGATGGGGTGTCCTGCTATCACCCTGAAGTGAAATAAGTCTTTGATACTGGATAGATTTTTATTTATTCTTGTACAAAAACAGAAAGAAGTGAAATAAGTATTTTATTGAATTCGAATGACTATGTGATTATGGACGGTTTCCATTAAATAATAATCAAAATAAAGATGGACAATAGATCTAATTTGAGATTTTAAACAGCATACATTTTTAATTGTGCTTCAGAAAGTAATGTTATTTTAGGAGTGTTGTGAGATGGTGTCAACATCAATTGAAATGAGTCACCCAGTGGAAATGTCAGATATGTCTTCATAACTGTATCCTTACATTTTACATTCACTCAGTTATAATGTGGTAGTTATATGTAGTTTGTTTTAAATGATTATTGAGCTTAATTTAAGCTCCAGTATATATGAATATGTTTGGTGTGTTTTTTAGGTATATGTGTTATTGACCGAGTAAACGCTTTTATTTTGAAGGCAGTTTTTACAGGCCTCTACTGTAATGCATATTTGCACACCGCAATACAACGTGGGGGCTGGCTTGAGTGTGTTTTCCGGAAGTGGGGGCTGGCTTGACCACAGTCTGTTTACCCAGTGTTTCCTGACATGAAACGTTTTATTTCACCTTGCTATGTGTTTTTAACGTATATTAAAAAACGGGGACATTTCCGGGGACAGTTTCAACCGGGGACAGGCAAATACAAACGGGGACTGACCCGGAAAACGGGGACGTCTGGTCACCCTATAGTAACCCCTTTTATGCTATGCTAAGATAACTGGCTAAAGGTTCATATTTAAAATACAGATACTGTATGAGAGTGGCATTGTTCTCATGTTACTCTGGCCAAGAAAGCAATTAAGAGTATTTCCCCAAATGTTGAACTATTCTTTTAAAACATGAGAGATGAAGAGGTCAATTTCTCTCGATAAAACTGTTGTAAAAGGGCTGTTATAGCCTTTCAGTGTTTCCTTTTTAACATTGACATTATACAAATTAAGTCTATTGAAAATTAATTTGTGCTTGAATGTTTCATAGAAATACGTGTTGGCGTTTCTGTGTCATGTGTTCTGAGAACAGTGAAAATTCAAAAAGCATCATACTGAGATGTGTAATGTGTTGGCTGTGTCGTTTGCAGAAAATGGCAACACTGGGTGTTTCTTGAGCAGAGGCACATACATGCAAATGTGTTTATGTTTAACTGTGTCAGCAGGCATACATACCCTGTGTGTGTACGTGCACAGGTTTGTGCGAGTTAACTGTGTGTGTGTGAGTTGTATGTACTTGTGAAATAGCGAGGAGAGAGAGAGAGTGCGGGAGTGTGTCAGCATGTAAATTGAAAAGGCTTCATCTTTGCGGCTCTGCTCCCTGGCAGAAAGCGTGGGTCAGGCCATCGCTGTGAGGTGTGATTGATGGACGTGTTGCCGTGGTAACACGCTGTAAACAGGAGCGGGCTGTCAGTCTTTTTGCAGCTTGGCGGCTCTCTCTGCGATGTGCCATTGTCACACCAGATGTGCTGCTACTGATGAACAGGGACAGGGAGAGTGTTTACTGGGTGGGGGTTTGGGGGCTGCAAGTGCTTATTTAAATCATTTAGCTCATTTTCCCCTCAGCCATTTCTTTCAATGTGTCTTCTCTTTTTTGCTCTTTACATGTCTTCGTCTTCATCTTTGGGTATGGACAGATCAATGTCCAACTGTCTGCTATACACAGTATATACTGACTGGATTTCGATATGAATTTGACAAATTTCCTCCAATTTGCCTAATCATCCATGTGTCACATGAATTACTTTAGATATTTATGATGAGTACAGTTATCTGGTACTTTTTAATGACCACTGATTGGTCCGAGGAGGCTTAGCTTCACATTTACGAGAATTGTTAAAAATGTTAGGAAACATGCATAATGCACTCTCATGCAGAGAGAGATTACAAGATTGGTGCCCCTCTCATGCCTGTATGCTACAAATAAAGTTAGCTTAGCATAGCACAAAGACTGGAAATTAAAAAAATATCCGGGCTCTTTCTTCCTAAATGTAAGAAAGTCATGCAAAAGTGTCATTATTTGTTTATGATTTAAAGGTAAAGGGTACGAAAACCAAGTGTACATTCAAAAATGTTTTGGGGGGGTGTATTTATTTGAAAATTTATTTAAAAAAGCGCAGTAACTGCATGCATTCAAAAATAAAAATGTTTTGTTCTTCTTACATACATTTGATATGAATTAAATACCAAGTTATTAGACAGGAAAGAGAACATATGCTAGTTTTTTGCCCTTGTCTTTATGCTAAGCTATCTTCATATGAAGCGTACTGTATATGACATGGGTATCACATTTCTGAATAAACTCTCAGTAAGAGGGCAAATGTGTCTAAAATCAAATAACTAATTTTAAGATACAATTATTATCAATTATCAATTCAGCAAAGTGTGTGTCAATAAAACGTGTATTATTTCAGTTAGTTTCCTCGTTTTCAGTAAACAGCTACAAGGTGTCATACAGTGATACTGAAGAGAAGGCTCGATGCTCTTTATCTTCTGTCCACCCACTCCTCTCTATTGTATTCCCTATTTCTCTAACCCTCTATCAATCTTCCTTTTCACACCTCCGTCTTTTTTGTTTCTTGCCACCTGTCCCTCACCAGGTGAGAGTGAGCATTAGTGCGGTGTGTCGCGGTGACCTCTCCATAAGCCTGGCGTCTCCAGCTGGCACTGTCTCACTGCTGTTGGACAGAAGGCCCAATGACGCGTCCACTGCCGGCCTGAAGAACTGGACCCTGATGACGATGCACTGCTGGGGGGGAGCAGCCACAGGGCCTCTGGACCTTTCAGGTGAGAGAGAAAAAGCACTTTCTCTGCTTCTATATGTTGTGCTGCTTTTTATTTGAAGATTTTCAACTTTCACCAACAGGCAGAGCCTGAATCTACACTTTAGCTGCACGTTGTGTTTAGGGCTAGTTAGTAAATGTTAGCATACTAAACTAAGATGGTGGTGAACTGTTAAACATGATACATAAATATCACCATGTTAGTATTTCATTGTGAGCATGCTGATGTGTCTTAAATTGCATAATTGCAATCATACTGAAAAATATAGTTGCAATATAATTAGTACCCAGAAGGTGTACTCATAATGTTCAAAAAGTTGTGTGTGAAAGGCTGGACACATCCCAATCTCAACGCTAAGGGTTAGGGTTCTCACAGCAGTTGTCGTTGCTGCAGTGAACACCGTACTATACAAAAGTAAGTAAGGCAAGGCAAGTTTATTTATATAGTACCTTTCAACACGCGACAATTCAAAGTGCTTTACAAAATAAAATAAAAGACGTTTAAGAATAAATACAGCAGAAACACATTATATAATGGCATTTTACAACAGGCATTTAAAAAGCAAAGATAATAAATTAAACACAACAGTTATACAATACATGAATAAAATGCATACTGCAGTGCGCATATGATCAGCTCAATTAAAAGCAGCAGCAAAAATATATGTTTTCAGTCTCGATTTGAAAATACTAAGAGTCTCTGCGGACGTGCATGTTTCAGGCAGTTTGTTCCAGATTGTCGGGGCATAATAGCTAAACACTGCTAAGTTAAGTACCTTTATACTGTTGTCTTATAGACGGAATCAGAATAGTTTGGGTTCATTCAGCAGTATGAAAAGATTTGGTAATGCAAATACATTTCCAACCTCCTTCTCGAAAAAGTACAATGGATCGCCTCTTAAAGTTGTAACTCCAACTTGTAAACTTGGGGCAAATAAATCCACCCTAACAAACACTGGGGTCACCAAAAATGGTAAACCACAAGTCAACATAAAGTATATTTGCCTATATTTAATTAAAACTATAGACCATCTTGCAATGAAAACAAACCAACTGCAAATTAAATCTGGCCAATCACATAAAGCTGGGGAACAATGCTCCCTTTCTCACTTTCTACCCTCCTACTTCTGCTGTCCATTCTGACCATAGCCATCTTCCAATCGACCGTCATTTTGATCCAAACTACACATCTGTAAAGGATTGTGACAGCGCTTTGGACGTTTGTACTATGTCGAGGTGACAAAGTTAGTCCACAGTCAGACTAAGTGATAACTCATCCAGCTAACAGAATGTACCAAAACGTATCTTCCTGGTAAACTGCTAGTTTCCATACACTTTCCAGGAACCCCCCATTCGCTGGTGATATAAAAATGAATTGCTCTGCTTCACAGTGTCCCCTTCCAGTAGCTGCAATGTATAGAAGTTTAAAAATAGGGCAGCACAGTTCAGTTCATTTTGCCACAGCAGCGTGAATCATCCTCTACTTTCATCTGCGAGTTTCAGCCAAGCATGGCAATCTTCATTTTCCTCCCCGCACTCTTCTTTTCCTTTTTTCTCTCATAGATGTGCTGATGTTTGATATGGAGGAAGGAGCTAAAATGGAAGGGAAATTAAGACTGGAAGGTTAAGTAACCTTGGAGGGTTTGACAGACACAATACTGCCGACGTCTGATTAGAATCCATACTCAGAGACTGTGGCGCGCTGAGGTCATTTACTGTATATACGTGTGGGTGGTAGCAGTAAAGGTGGGGGGGGCCTCTCTTTGTGTGTGTGTGTGTGTGTGTGTGTGTGTGTGTGTGTGTGTGTGTGTGTGTGTGTGTGTGTGTGTGTGTGTGTGTGTGTGTGTGTGTGTGTGTGTGTGTGTGTGTGTGTGTGTGTGTGTGTGTGTGCAAATAGGCTTCAATCCTTGTAAACAGTTCGAGGTTTACAGAGAAAAAGCTGTGAAGATGAGAGACACCCACCCCCTGTCCTCTATCACCTACCTCTTCCTGCAAACACACACACACACTTTTTCGCTCCATCTCTGTGTTTCTCCCACGTCCTCTCGCAGATTTACTGTCCCCTCTGTGACCAATTACCTAGGCCCAGTATGTCGCAGAGACGGGGAGGAAGCACGTGGAGCCGAGCCACATAACGACAGTGCTGCTCATTACCGGAGGGCCGAGACGAGTCACTGTGATGCTCGCAACACGAATTAGCACTCGCATCTTACGTGCCGCATGCCTTAGCACTTCGCTAATCAGCACATACACACCCACACACACACACTGATTGGTTTTATGGTGGTTGTCAACTTTACAACGGATTGGAAAGAATCACTTACACACACAATCACAATTACATGTCAGCTGAAAATAAGACGTAGTGTAATAACACCTGAAGTCAACGCAAAGAGGGACATGGAGAAAGAAAAATGAAACACCTCAAACAGAAACTCCTACGTTAAAATCACTCTTTTATTACAGATAGTGAGGATTAAATATCATGGCTCACCCAAAGTTTGAGTCCACAGCAAATAATGTTCAAGAAGGACTATTTACGCTACATTTCCTACAACAATATTATGACATATCAGAAAGGTTTTTATCCTTGAGGTCACAAACAAGGTGATTAAAACTGCTAAAAACTCTAAAAAAGCAGATTTTCGTTAAAATCAATGTTTCTTCCACCTTGTTCAAAGCAAACCAAGATACCGCTGACGTTTGCTCAATTTGTTTCTCTAAATACAGTTGCAAGAAAAAGTAGGTGAACCCTTTGGATTCTCCGCACATAGCGTTGTGTGTTCCTTCCAAACAACTCTACTTTGGTTTCATCTGTCCACAGAATATGTGCTGTGGAACATCCAGGTGCTCTTTTGCAAACTTCAAACGTGCAGCAATGTTTTTTCTGGACAGCAGTGGCTTCCTCCGTGGTGTCCTCCCATGAACTCCATTCTTGTTCAGTGTTTTACGTATCGTAGATTCCTCAACAGAGATGTTGGCATGTGCCAGAGATTTCTTTAAGTCTCTAGCTGACACTCTAGGATTCTTCTTCACCTCATTGAGCATTCTGCGCTGTGCTCTTGCAGTCATCTTTACAGGACGGCCACTCCTAGGGAGAGTAGCAACAGTGCTGAACTTTCTCCATTTATAGACAATTTGTCTTACCGTGGACTGATGAACATCAAGGCTTTTAGAGATACTTTTGTAACCCTTTCCAGCTTTATGCAAGTCAACAATTATTAATCGTAGATCTTCTGAGAGCTCTTTTGTGCGAGGCATGGTTCACATCTGGCAATGCTTCTTAAGAATAGCACATTCAAAACTGGTGTGTATTTGTTATAGGGCAGGGCAGCTTCAACCAACACCTCCCATCTCGTCTCATTGATTGGACTCCAGGTTGGCTGACTCCTGACTCCAATTAGCTCTTGAAGAAGTCTTTAGCCTAGGGGTTCACATACTTGTTCCACTCTGCACTGTGAATGTTTACATGGTGTGTTCAATAAAAACATGAAAACATATAATTGTTTGTGTGGTATTAGTTTAAGCAGACTGTGTTTGTCTATTGTTGTGACTTAGATGAAGATCATGAACACATTTTATGACCAACTTATGCAGAAATCCAGGTAATTCCAAAGGGTTCACATACTTTTTCTTGCAACTGTATCTCTAGATTAAGACTTTGAGTAAGGTTTTATAAGGATGCTTATAATCTGCAGGGGCCTTTCCCTTCCGGAACAAACAGACCAAGTAAACACAATTGGCAAAAACAGTGAGAAAAGGAGTTTCATGTGAAAATTCTGTTGGTGAAGTACTAACATTTGCTCGGCTTGTTTCTCTAATTTCTGAATTTCTGATGCAAAGGTCCAATATCTGTAATCGTTCATTCAGTTTTTAAAAAAGTATAGTTCTAAAAAGTGTATTCTGAAAATGTGGCTTAAAACTGGATACACAATATCCAAAGTCAAGTTTATGACAGCTTCTAGCAAACACCCGAACTCTGATGCATGCGCAAAGGCAATCCAAAGGAATTAAACGCAACAAAATAACCTACCGTTACCTGAATTGAAATGATAGATTCATTTAGTTTTTTTGAACATTTTGTATAATGTAAGTACACAAGTCACAGTAAATAACAAACCTTTGGTTGTTGTTAGTCCTTTACAAGTGGAAATGGTGCATATTATACCTTTACATCTTCAAATGATGCGTAGAGTGAAACAGAGGACGATCCAACAGAGACAGAGAACATACTGTACACTAATTGAAAAGGCGGAAGGAAGGATAGAAGAGAGGTGAAGGATAAACCATGAAATAGAAGTCCTGGGAAGAGACTTTAACTGGACTATCTGCTGGATCAGTGTTTAAAAACTCAAGGGCGGCAGGGGGGGGGGGTGAGGATGAGGTGTCTGTGGAGAGTCTATTGATTCGTCATGATGACAATTGTTAAGGAGCGCTGCAGTGCTGCTGCTGCTGCTGGAATAAAAGCGAAACTGAAGAGGAAAGGGAGCGAGTGTTACGGCTCGGCTGACCTTCCAGCGCTGTGAAGGAGACGAGACGCTGGAAACACACTCTATCTCTCTCTCCTCTATCTGCTCTCCACTGTGCTCGCTCTACCGCCATCTGTGGTGCTGTTTATCAGAGACACAGTTGCAGGCAGTATTGCACAGTATAGAATATGCTCAATCCAGCAGTATACAGTATGGATTATAACAACACTGACATGATTATCAAAGGGATTGGTTACCAATAAAACTTATTATTAACATTTATGATAACCACTAAGGATATATTCATAAGCAGATAAAAGGTAATGGATGTTATTTAAACCCTGTGTCCTTCATCTTCCTTCATCCGATCTCCTCCTCTTGCACACGCCCTCCTCTCATCTTCCATCTTTAAAGCATTTCTGACTTCATGCAGTGCAAAGATGTAAAATTCAATATGAAACAGTAAAATGTGACCGTTAAGCCATTAGTATTTATGTAATACTTAATACCAAATACTTAATCCAAGCAAAGGGTTTTTAGTTGTATTTGCTCAGAACACAATATGTGCCTTTTGACAGCCACATACCAAATAAACCAACAACTTGTCTCACAATATCGATTACAAATTATTGTATTGACTTACTGTACTACTCTCGCTAAGAATTTTTTTTTCCATTCCACTGCGTACCAACGTCTGGCAATGCGGCGAAACTAAGTTGACTTAAAATGACAGCAGCACTGATCAAGGTTTTCTCTAACTGTCCAAGTCTGTTCACATTTTATTTTCCATTAACCAGTCTTTGAACACTGCCAGAGCCCATACTGTGTTCCCTTAGTGTTTACTTCCTGTCGTTGTTCTGTTGCTGATTTCTCTGACTTTAACCTGTCTTTTAACCTCTTTCCTTCTCTTGCGCTATTTTTCATTTCTTTACCCGGGACAGTCTAGCCATCATGAATCCAAAGTTTTGTATTCAACTAAGACGGTAATAAGCAATATATGTATATGTATATGACTAATACTCTTCAAGAAGTTCAGTAACGTCATCCCTTTCTTTTATCAGTGTGTCAATTATTTTTATAATCCACATTACAAACTGTAAGCAGTCCAAGCGGAATTATCTTTTGCTATTTATTCACGTAATGTTCATAGACTGTATATATAAATGGACGTAGTGTCCGTGACGTCACCCATAGAATTCTGCAGAGTTGCCGAGAAGCCTAAAGTAGGCGTGTCGGCCACTAAAGGCTCGACAGTGACGTCAGAGTCTAACTCCCGCCTGCTCCAGCCTGATTCAAATAAGGGCAAAGAGGCAGAGCCGAGGCGGGACCTGCTGCTGAAACACAAGGCGGGGCTCCAAGCTCCCGATTTAGCTGAGGCTACCAAGCTAGGCTAACATGCTCACAATCTGCAAGAGAATTAGCTTATTCTTAATGCTTGTCATTCACACGTTAATAAAATAAAATAAGTACCGATACATAGCAAAACAATTGTGGCGATGTTCAGCTTAATAAGCCTTGTTCAACATAATTTATTTAGCTAATACTACAGTGGGCTGCAGGCGAACCAAGTCCGCGTTTCGCTGCATTCCTTGATCTCCAGTTATAACGGCACCACTGGGATAATTGGGTCCCCTTTTAACATTTATAGCCATAGACTATAAAAGTCTTACCCAAGGCTGAATCATAAACTAAACTGTATATATATATATACATGTATAAAGGGTTACGTCCTTAGCTGGCTAATAAGCTATATAACAAGCTAAGCTAACAAGCACACAAACACCTGCTAACGGGGTTAACATAGGGTGACCAGACGTCCCAGTTTTCCGGGGACAGTCCCTGTTTGTATTGGCCTGTCCCCGGTTGAAACTGTCCCCGGAAATGTCCCCGTTTTTTAATATACGTTAAAAACACATAGCAAGGTGAAATAAAACGTTTCATGTCAGGAAACAATGGGGAAACAGACTGTGGTCAAGCCAGACCCCACTTCGGAAAACTCAGTCAAGCCAGCCCCCACGTTGTATTGCGGTGCGCGAATATCCTATGCATTACGGTAGAGGCCTGTAAAAACTGTCTTCAAAATAAAAGCGTTTACTCGGTCAATAACAAATATACCTAAAAAACACACCAAACATATTCATATATACTGGAGCTTAAATTAAGAAATATGTACTATATAATGTGATCAATAATCATTTAAAACAAACTACATATAACTACCACATTATAACTGAGTGAATGTGTGAGACACATCTGACATTTCCACTGGGTGACTCATTTCAATTGATGTTGACACCATCTCACAACACTCCTAAAATAACATTACTTTCTGAAGCACAATTAAAAATGTATGCTGTTTAAAATCTCAAATTAGATCTATTGTCCATCTATATTTTGATTATTATTTAATGGAAACTGTCCATAATCAAAGAGTCATTCAAAGTCAATCAAATACTTATTTCACTTCAGGGTGATAGCAGGACACCCCATCTAGTCAATCAGAGAAAATCAGGACAATCTGATGTAGAGTTTTAAAATAAAAGACCTTTGAAGTCTCATATATGAGCTATCATCCCTATATTTTTAGAAAAGAATAAAACAAAAACCATCCAGTATCAAAGACTTATTTCACTTCAGGGTAATAGCAGGACACCCCATCTAATCACTCAGAGAGAATCTGGACAATCTGATGTACAGTTTCAAAAGACCTTTGAAGTCTCATATATATATATATCGTCCTTCTGTTTGTATCCAACAGTTAAAATGTTTGAATTACATTGAACCAAAATTGTCCCCCTTTTTTCTTAACAGTGAAGAAAATTAGATATGTTAATGATATTTTGACCGCAAAACTCAAAATGTCCCCGGTTTTAATTTTGAAAATCTGGTCACCTTAGGTTAACATGTATAATATTATTATTTTACTCACCGAAAAAAGCTGAGAGTAGACTTCTTGAAAGTTATGTTAGTACATTCAAACCGCACAGCACGACATTTTAATTGCCTGGTATTTGTAACAACATGCTCTAAAAGGCACAATCACCACGAACACGGCTAAAGGGTCAAGTACAGTAACTACAACTAGCTAACGTTGTAGCCTAGCAGAGTGGACAAGTTGCTGTTAGCTGACAGTGAGGCACGTACCTGTCCATCAAAGTGACCACGCCCTAATTTATGCAAACACTTTAATACCTAATATAAATAAAATGGTTGCGTTATAAAACAATTCACTCACCAATCCATAATCATGAAGGTGGAATCTAACTATATCCCGAATAATTTGTATTGCATCCAGGGGTAGAAACATGTTTATTTCTGCTGTAAAGTTGGGCATTTTAACATGGGGGTCTATGGAAATTGCTCCTGTCTGCAGTCATCGCCTATCGGCCAATAGATGAACTGTAGTTTGTGGCACTTCCTTATTGGCCTCCCGGCTCTGCCCCAGAGCTTGCCGCTTGGTAATGTTGCACCAAAAACATTTCTCCATAGGCGCTTTCACACTGCGGTACTTTTCCCACAAAGGTTCATGTGAACTTAGTTCATGTGAACTCTTTTATCGCATTCACACCAAAAAGAGCCGGTACTAAAATTAGTTCATGTGAACCTTTTACCCCCTCGAAAGTCCCTGCTCTCTAGCAGGGACTTTCGAACGGCTCTTTTGTGAGAAAAGAGCTACATTTCTGATTGGCTGGAAGGATTGCAAACCACGCCCCGTAAAACTCCCAAAAAGTTTTGTGAAGCCGCCATTTTATTATCCTCGCATTAGCATTATTAGCATTAGCATTAACCCAGCGCAGAAACGCAGAGAGACTAACTTATGGCAACACAAAATAAAACATGGGAGTGGTGGAGATGAGGAGGTGTCGGCGTTCTGGCGATTTACTCGGAAGGCTTCAGTAGAAGCTGCTGGGAGTCCCAGCAGTTTCTACTGAAGCCAGTCCCCAACTCCGGGGACTTCCGGCCGGGGACTTTGGGCGGCAGTATACGCCGTGAAGTGGTTTGCGGCCTGCCAGTAAACCCAAAGCAGAAGAAGAACAAGTGACGTCAGCGGCTTCATTTGCCTAATTCATGAGAACTAAAGAGTTCTCATGAACTAAGTTCACATGAACCTTTGTGGGAAAAGTACCGCAGTGTGAAAGCGCCTCATGACATTGGTATGAGACAGAACCTTAGAAACAAATAATATATATATTATTAGGAAGAAATTATCTTTTATCCTTTGGATTAACCAGTCAGCATTTCTGCATTATTGATACAAACACAGAAAACACACAGAAATATAAAAACACGCATACAACGCACTCACTCATACCCTACTTGGCTCTATGCTGCCATGCCCACAGGGAGTGTGTGTGTGTGTGTGTGTGTGTGTGTGTGTGTGTGTGTGTGTGTGTGTGTGTGTGTGTGTGTGTGTGTGTGTGTGTGTGTGTGTGTGTGTGTGTGTGCGTGCGTGTGTGTGTGTGTGTGTGTGTGTGTGTGTGTGTGTGTGTGTGTGTGTGTGTGTGTGTGTGTGTGTGCGTGCGTGCGTGTGTGTGTGTGTGTGAGCGCACAGGGTGGCAGCGGTCTTTGAGCAGAGATATCTCTGATTCCCAGAGGACTTTGAGGCTCAAGCTGACTGTGACTAGTGCTGCTGTAGGAATATAATGGCACTATTTAGCCCGCAGCGCTGTGGCTACACTCACACACACACATACATACATACACACACACACACACACACACACACACACACCACACACACACACACACACACACACACACAGCCACTCTTTCAGGCCTTGACTGACAGATCATATGTTTACCATCATTCCTGACGCCTTGTGTGAAGTCACTTACACAAACCAAACACACAGTGACAAACTGATAATGGAATAACCAGCAGATAATGAATTAACTATTGTGGTCTAATTATTGTATGCAGCCAATAGATACAAACTTTGATATTTGCCACTTTACAGGGTATGATTATAATAATGTATCCAATACTACTCTGGTTTTCCATTAAAAGATGTTCACTTAAAATGATCTCAATATAATAAGACAGGGGTAGGCAAGTAAGTTTGGCCTTGGGCCAATTTTTTGCTGAGCCACAAGATGGCGGGCCAGAACATAATCAAAGCCTAATTCAAGGAATTGATTTTGGTAAGAGGGCGCAGCGCCCCTGTTCCCCGGTTCAGGAACAACTCTGATATCGCTGATGACCCTCCCCATCAACACTCTGATGCGCAGTCAGATCCGCTGATTGGTTCACTGATGATATAGGCACCCAATCCAGGGCCTCTGGCTAGGCCCGCCCAGGCTCGTCCTCTCTAGCCCCATTTCAGTCCCAAAGCCAGGGCTATTATCTGTATTTTAACAGACCTATCTTTTAAATTGAGGTGTATTTATTGTTCTCTTCAAAGTTAATTTTTCTCTGAAATTGTAGGGAGGATGGTCCTCCCTTTCCTCAATGGACGAGCCTCCACTGAGTAAAGTAGAGTTATTAACTAGCTAGCAGTGTTATTTAACATACTTTTATTCTGATAAGTATTGTCAAGTTCTCTGGGTTTTTGGCATTTATTTGAGTGTTTGCCCACATTTGAGAGGCTTGAGGGACAACTGGAATCCTTTTTCCTTTTCTTTATTTCAACTTTTCAAAGACACATTAGGATTTGTTCAGGTCGAAAACCTTTAAAAAATACCAAAGGACAAAATAAATCAATTACAGCATGTTTTGCAATTTAATATATTATAACCTAAATTAATCAGTAACCAAGTATTTTACTCAAACTCAATGTATTTAATAGTTAAATAAGTACTTTAATTGACCTGGTTCCCCACAACCACACATTTGTCATATGTGACCCGCTCTATCGAAATCAATCGGAAGTCTCAACGGCTCATTTCAAAATAAACGTGGATTTGCTTAAAAAACTAGTTTTTCGGGATTCGGGTGTTTTGTTTGATTTTAAATAAACAAAGTCTTGGATTTCAGAATATGAAACTTTTATTTCCAAAATCACACGATAAATACATGTTTGAAGCTTGTAAAGGGAAGATGACAGCTCTCCCTCCACTCTGCTCTTCCACAGCGCCGCCCCCCCTCCCTTCGCTGACATTATGAATGTCAGCGGAGGGAGGGACAGAATTTATTTTACCGGACAAATAAGAAACTCACCGTCATGTTTCAAT